>NW_020175528.1:53119-158169 GCF_003031525.2 Neophocaena asiaeorientalis asiaeorientalis
AAGAAAAGAAAATAAAGTAACGTAAAATAAAATAAAGTTTTTAAAATAAAAAAATAATTATTAAGAAAAATTTTTTTAAAAAAATGTAACAAAACAAACAAAAAAACCAGACGGATAGAACCCTAGGACAAATGGTGAAAACAAAGCTATACAGAGAAAAATCTCACACAGAAGCATACGTATATAGACTCATCAAAAGAGGAAAAGGGGAAAAAATAATAAATCTTGCTCTCGAAGTCCACCTCCTCAATTTGGGATGATTCGTTGTCTATTCAGGTATTCCACAGATGCAGGGTACATCATGTTGATTTTGGAGATTTAATCCGCTGTTCCTGAGGCTACTGGGCGAGATTTTCCTTTCTCTTACTTGTTCGCGCAGCTCCTGGCGTTCAGCTTTGGATTTGGCCCCGCCTCTGCGTGTAGGTCGCCGGAGGGCGTCTGTTTTTCGTTCAGACAGGACGCGGTTAAAGGAGCTGCTGATTCGGGGGCTCTGGCTCACTGAGGCCGGGGGGAGGGAGGTGTACGGAGTGCGGGGCGAGGCTGCAGCGGCAGAGGGTGGCGTGACGTTGCACCAGCCCGAGGCGTGCTGTGCGTTCTCCCCGGGGGAGTTGTCCCTGGATCCCGGGACCCTGGCAGTGGCGGGCTGCACAGGTTCCCCGGAAGGGAGGTGTGGAGAGTGACCTGTGCTCACACACAGGCTTCTTGGTGGCGGCAGCAGCAGCCTTAGCATCTCATGCCAGTCTCTGGGGTCCGCTGTTTTAGCCGCGGCTTGCGCCCATCTCTGGAGCTCCTTTAAGCAGCGCTCTTAATCCCCTCTCCTTGTGCACGAGGAAACAGAGGAAAGAAAAAGTTTCTTGCCTCTTCGGCAGGTGCAGACTTTTTCCCGGCCTCCCTCCCAGCTAGCCGTGGTGCACTAACCCCTGCAGGCTGTGTTCACGTAGCCAACCCCAGTCCTCTCCCTGCGCTCTGACCGAAGCCTGAGCCTCAGCTCCCAGCCCCGCCAGCCCCGGCGGGTGAGCAGAGAAGCCTCTCGGGCTGGTGAGTGTTGGTGGCAGGCAGATTCTTAATCACTGTGCCACCAGGGAAAGTTCCCAAATTCTTGAGGACAGAGTTTGTCAATTTCACTCAGCCATAGCCAGAGGTCTGCTGGTGATACTAGTTTTGATTGTTTGGTTAAGGTGTTGTATTTAAACAAATTGTTTCTTCACTGTACTGTTACTATTTTTTTTTCTGTTGTAGTTAAGTAAATTTGAATATATAAATGTTCTGTTACTCATCAAACCTCTCCTCCCATATTTAGTATTCATTGATGTTTCCTGACTGATACAATTTTACTATTGTAAAATGGTAACTTTTCTACTTGGCACTGTACTGTGAGGACGCAGTTTCTCTATCACTCCATCCATCCATATGTCCATCCATTAGGTTATAATTTATTACTATTCTTTTTATTTTGATGCTAAAATTTATGCAGATTTGTCCAGTGAGAGCTTCTTCAAGTTGACTCTTCTTTTTGATATATTTCCATCATTTTCTTTTGAGCATTTTCTTACTTTCTGACATTCCAAGATGTCCTACACTCATCAGTACCTTACCAGCCACAGTTCTATCCTTTGCCTACCTTTCTATTATATGAACTTTCTTCCAGTGATTTGTAGAGCTTTTATTTATTAATGATATTAATCCTTGCTAATATTTTCTCAAATCTGTTGTTTTCCTTAATTAATGTATCTTTTGTCATGCAGAGTTTTTATATTTTGATCTCACTTCACTTGATAAGACTTTTTCCATACCAACTTTATAAATATACATTTAATTATTTTCTTCTAATGACTTAGTAAATCCCCTCCTCCCTTTACCTTTAGGTCTTTGATTTGCTAGAAATTCTTAAAATTAATATTCTGCATGAAGATTTTGTTTTTATTTTTTCAATAAATAGCCAATTGTCTCTGCACCATTGTTGAATAGTTAAATATTTATCTATTTATTTGAATTGCCATCTTTATTTTACACAAAACTTTCCCCACATTTGTTGGTCTATTTCTAGACTTTTTGTTATGTTCATTAATCTGTGATATACTTTTCTCCTAATTACCAAACTATTTTTATTACTAACTTTTTGATTTCTAGTAGGCAAGTTTGCTCATTAGTCTTCTCTTTCAAAATTGTCTTGGCTATTCTGCACATGTTTTGTTTCCAGATGAATTTATTCTCAGTTAATTAACTTCCTTTTAAAGCCTATTATGATTTTGGGTTGGATTGAATTGAGTTACAGATTTATTTGAGGGTACTGATATCTTTATAATCTCATATCTTCCTGTCTGAGAACAGTACATTAACAATTTATTCAGAATTTTTTAACATAGAAGTATTAATGCTTTCTCCATATAGGTCTTGTGAGCTTCTTCCTAGATTCATTCTTGTGGATGAATCAAAACAATATTGTTAATGACAATGGAGACACAACGACCCAAAACCTATGGGATGCAGCAAAAGCAGTTCTAAGGGTTTATAGCAATACAAGCCCACCTTAAGAAGCAGGAAACATCTCGAATAAACAACCTAACCTTGCACCTCAAGCAATTAGAGAAAGAAGAGGTCGTTGTGTCTCCATTGTCATTAATAATATTGTTTTGATTCATTCTTGTGGATGAATCAAAACAATATTATTAATGACAATGGAGACACAACGACCTCTTCTTTCTCTAATTGCTTGAGGTGCAAGGTTAGGTTGTTTATTCGAGATGTTTCCTGCTTCTTAAGGTGGGCTTGTATTGCTATAAACCCTTAGAACTGCTTTTGCTGCATCCCATAGGTTTTGGGTCGTTGTGTCTCCATTGTCATTAATAATATTGTTTTGATTCATTCTTGTGGATGAATCAAAACAATATTATTAATGACAATGGAGACACAACGACCTCTTCTTTCTCTAATTGCTTGAGGTGCAAGGTTAGGTTGTTTATTCGAGATGTTTCCTGCTTCTTAAGGTGGGCTTGTATTGCTATAAACCCTTAGAACTGCTTTTGCTGCATCCCATAGGTTTTGGGTCGTTGTGTCTCCATTGTCATTAATAATATTGTTTTGATTCATTCTTGTGGATGAATCAAAACAATATTATTAATGACAATGGAGACACAACGACCTCTTCTTTCTCTAATTGCTTGAGGTGCAAGGTTAGGTTGTTTATTCGAGATGTTTCCTGCTTCTTAAGGTGGGCTTGTATTGCTATAAACCCTTAGAACTGCTTTTGCTGCATCCCATAGGTTTTGGGTCGTTGTGTCTCCATTGTCATTAATAATATTGTTTTGATTCATTCTTGTGGATGAATCAAAACAATATTATTAATGACAATGGAGACACAACGACCTCTTCTTTCTCTAATTGCTTGAGGTGCAAGGTTAGGTTGTTTATTCGAGATGTTTCCTGCTTCTTAAGGTGGGCTTGTATTGCTATAAACCCTTAGAACTGCTTTTGCTGCATCCCATAGGTTTTGGGTCGTTGTGTCTCCATTGTCATTAATAATATTGTTTTGATTCATTCTTGTGGATGAATCAAAACAATATTATTAATGACAATGGAGACACAACGACCTCTTCTTTCTCTAATTGCTTGAGGTGCAAGGTTAGGTTGTTTATTCGAGATGTTTCCTGCTTCTTAAGGTGGGCTTGTATTGCTATAAACCCTTAGAACTGCTTTTGCTGCATCCCATAGGTTTTGGGTCGTTGTGTCTCCATTGTCATTAATAATATTGTTTTGATTCATTCTTGTGGATGAATCAAAACAATATTATTAATGACAATGGAGACACAACGACCTCTTCTTTCTCTAATTGCTTGAGGTGCAAGGTTAGGTTGTTTATTCGAGATGTTTCCTGCTTCTTAAGGTGGGCTTGTATTGCTATAAACCCTTAGAACTGCTTTTGCTGCATCCCATAGGTTTTGGGTCGTTGTGTCTCCATTGTCATTAATAATATTGTTTTGATTCATTCTTGTGGATGAATCAAAACAATATTATTAATGACAATGGAGACACAACGACCTCTTCTTTCTCTAATTGCTTGAGGTGCAAGGTTAGGTTGTTTATTCGAGATGTTTCCTGCTTCTTAAGGTGGGCTTGTATTGCTATAAACCCTTAGAACTGCTTTTGCTGCATCCCATAGGTTTTGGGTCGTTGTGTCTCCATTGTCATTAATAATATTGTTTTGATTCATTCTTGTGGATGAATCAAAACAATATTATTAATGACAATGGAGACACAACGACCTCTTCTTTCTCTAATTGCTTGAGGTGCAAGGTTAGGTTGTTTATTCGAGATGTTTCCTGCTTCTTAAGGTGGGCTTGTATTGCTATAAACCCTTAGAACTGCTTTTGCTGCATCCCATAGGTTTTGGGTCGTTGTGTCTCCATTGTCATTAATAATATTGTTTTGATTCATTCTTGTGGATGAATCAAAACAATATTATTAATGACAATGGAGACACAACGACCTCTTCTTTCTCTAATTGCTTGAGGTGCAAGGTTAGGTTGTTTATTCGAGATGTTTCCTGCTTCTTAAGGTGGGCTTGTATTGCTATAAACCCTTAGAACTGCTTTTGCTGCATCCCATAGGTTTTGGGTCGTTGTGTCTCCATTGTCATTAATAATATTGTTTTGATTCATTCTTGTGGATGAATCAAAACAATATTATTAATGACAATGGAGACACAACGACCTCTTCTTTCTCTAATTGCTTGAGGTGCAAGGTTAGGTTGTTTATTCGAGATGTTTCCTGCTTCTTAAGGTGGGCTTGTATTGCTATAAACCCTTAGAACTGCTTTTGCTGCATCCCATAGGTTTTGGGTCGTTGTGTCTCCATTGTCATTAATAATATTGTTTTGATTCATTCTTGTGGATGAATCAAAACAATATTATTAATGACAATGGAGACACAACGACCTCTTCTTTCTCTAATTGCTTGAGGTGCAAGGTTAGGTTGTTTATTCGAGATGTTTCCTGCTTCTTAAGGTGGGCTTGTATTGCTATAAACCCTTAGAACTGCTTTTGCTGCATCCCATAGGTTTTGGGTCGTTGTGTCTCCATTGTCATTAATAATATTGTTTTGATTCATTCTTGTGGATGAATCAAAACAATATTATTAATGACAATGGAGACACAACGACCTCTTCTTTCTCTAATTGCTTGAGGTGCAAGGTTAGGTTGTTTATTCGAGATGTTTCCTGCTTCTTAAGGTGGGCTTGTATTGCTATAAACCCTTAGAACTGCTTTTGCTGCATCCCATAGGTTTTGGGTCGTTGTGTCTCCATTGTCATTAATAATATTGTTTTGATTCATTCTTGTGGATGAATCAAAACAATATTATTAATGACAATGGAGACACAACGACCTCTTCTTTCTCTAATTGCTTGAGGTGCAAGGTTAGGTTGTTTATTCGAGATGTTTCCTGCTTCTTAAGGTGGGCTTGTATTGCTATAAACCCTTAGAACTGCTTTTGCTGCATCCCATAGGTTTTGGGTCGTTGTGTCTCCATTGTCATTAATAATATTGTTTTGATTCATTCTTGTGGATGAATCAAAACAATATTATTAATGACAATGGAGACACAACGACCTCTTCTTTCTCTAATTGCTTGAGGTGCAAGGTTAGGTTGTTTATTCGAGATGTTTCCTGCTTCTTAAGGTGGGCTTGTATTGCTATAAACCCTTAGAACTGCTTTTGCTGCATCCCATAGGTTTTGGGTCGTTGTGTCTCCATTGTCATTAATAATATTGTTTTGATTCATTCTTGTGGATGAATCAAAACAATATTGTTTTGTTGCTCCCATGAATAGGATGTTTCCTTTTTCTGTTACATTCTAAAAATCGCTTGTTGTTGATGTAAAGGAAAGCTACCCTTTGCATTTCCTTCCTTTCCTTTTCTCTTTCCCTTTTCTGAGGCTAAGTTAACCTGTGGATGCAGTTTTGTAACTACACTCTGCGGTTGTGCAAGGGGAGGGAGCTGTTCAGGAGATGTGTCACTCATTAGTCTCTGGCTATCGGAGCTCCTTGTTCTTTCTCAGAGTCTCCAGAACCTCTGTGCTGCCCTCCCTCTGTGGTCTCCCTCACTGACTCTGCCTGGGCCAGGTATCACTGCCTGGTACTAGCAGGTAAGGGATGAAGGAGAGGATGACCCATCCAGCTACTCTTCCTGTGGTCTCCCTGACCATTTACCCAGTTGATTGCCTCAAGGCCTCTCTGTCAATAACTGGGAAGTTCTGAGGTTCTGCCTGACCCTCAAGCTCACAAGTGAGCCTGCCACCATCTCATGGAAGCTGGCAGAAGACGTGAGACTCCTGGATCAGAGACAAATGACTTTATTACTTGGGGCTCAGTAAGCTGTGTAAGCTTCATTGTCATGTCAGTCCCCCTTGCCTTTCCTCTCCAAGTGCCATGGGGATGGCATAGTTGGCTCAGGGAGATGCTGCCCTTGCAAGAGGTTGGTATCAAAGCTAAAGGACCCTGTGCTTAGGAAACCACAATGTTTTATAATGGGCTGTGAGTAAATTTTTTCATCCTTTGTCCCTGAGGGAGACATTTTTATTGTGCTGGACAGCAACCAAACTTGCTCTCTGCTCCTGGAGATAGCCTGTCTTCCAAGGCTACTCTTATAGCTTGTCTTCTAAGGCTATTCTCTATTTGAACATCCTTGAAAGGATAGTCTGGAACGAAAGCTTCCAGTACCTCTGTTTATAAGCCATGCAGAAACATGGGAAACCCATGGGGAATTCTCTTTCAACATTCTCCTGCTCTTGGAATCTACTACTTCTGAAGTTTGAGTAATCTTGGGGTCCTACCTGCTTTTATGCACCAAGTCCTTTTGAGCTTGAGTTTTGGCTGTGATTTTCTTTTTCAAACCAAATCCAGTCTTTCATCTTTCAGATATTTCTGAAATTTTTAGTTTATAAAGAGCACTTTGTACAATTTAACAGTGCTTTTATGGTTGGTAGCAGTAACCCTGGAGGTCAGAGGGGGTGACAGTAAGAATTATCGTGGGACCCTGGGAGAAAATGATCTGACATCCCTCCTGTTCCAGTTGGCCAGCTAACCATATTGATGGTTGCTTCAGAGCCTCTCTTAAATTCATCCACTTCTCCCTATAGTGCCATTAATTTATTAAGACCCTCATGATCTCTCACAAGGATTGTTCCATTGGAATGTCAGCTCCACGAGAGCAGGAATTGTGTCAGTTCTGTTCACTGTTTCCTTGCTGCCTAGAACAGTGCTTGGAGACTTATTTGTTGAAAGAATGTATTTTATTTTTAAATAACAGCTTCATTGAGATATAATTCACATACCATATAGTTTATCCACCCTTTTAGGGTATATGATTGTTTTCCTTATATTCACAAGGCCATGAATCAACTACCACTATCTAACTCCAGAACGTTTTTATCCCCCAGCAAAAGACCCCATCCCCATTAGTAGTCATTCCATATTCCCTCTTCCCCAAGCCCCCGGCAACCACTAATCTGCTTTCTGTCTCTATGGGTTTGCCTATTCTGGACATTCATATAAATGAGATCATACAATATGTGTTCTTTTGTGATTGGCTTCTTCCACTTAGCATTATGTTTTCAACATTCATACATGGTGTAGCATGTATCAATATTTCATCCTTTTTAAAATAATGGAATAGTATTCTATTATATGAATATGCCGCATATTGTTTACCATTCATCAGTTGATACACATTTGAATTATTTCCACTTTGGAGCTATTATGAATAATGGTGCTGTGAACGTTTGTGTATAGGCTTTTTATGAAAATATGCTTTCAGTTCTCTTGGGTGGAATGGAGTGGAATTACTGGATTATATGGTAACTCTATGTTTAACTTTTTGAGGACCTGCCAAACTGTTTTTCAAAGTGGCTGCACCATTTAACATTCCTACCTGTAATATATGAGGGTACTAATTACTCCGTATGTATCCTCACCAACACTTGTTATTGTCTGTCTTTTTGAATATAGCCATCTTAGTGGTGTGAAGTGGAATCTTATAGTGGTTTTGATTTGCATTTCCCTAATGACTAATGATGTTCAATGTCTTTTCATGTGCTTTTTGATCATTTGTATATATTCTTTAGAGAAATGACTACCTAAATCCTTTGCCCAGTTTTTAATCGGGTTATTTGCCATTTTGTTGTTGAGTTGTAAGAGTTCTTTGTATATTCTTAAAGAAATTCTCTTATCAGATATATTATTAGCAAATATTTTCTTCCATTCTGTGGGTTGTCTTTTTATTTTCTTTATGTTGTCCTTTTTTTTTTAACATCTTTATTGGAGTATAATTGCTTTACAGTGTTGTGTTAGTTTCTGCTGTATCATGCTGTCCTTTGAAGCACAAAAGCTTTTAATTTTGATGAAGTTTATTTCCCTATTTTTTCTTTTATCACTTGTATTTTTTGGGTGTCTTATCTAAATTGAGCAAACATTTGAAAAGTTTCTTTTTATGTTTAAACATTTATTATAAAATACTAGAAAATATTTTGAAAACACAATCTGAAACACTTCATTTACACAAGCTCTTTGTTTTTAAATTTAAATTAAAAAGAGTTTTTCTTTCCAAATTTTTTGGGATAAATTTGACATGTAACGCTGTGTAAATTTAAGGTGTACAGCATGTTACTCTGATCCATTTATATATCGTAATAGGGTTGTCATTGTAACATTTATCACATTACGTACTTACAGTACAATATTGTTATCTACTGTTAAGTAGCTTCTTAACTACTCTTCCCTATCCCCCACCTCCACATCTATCTTTTTCATTATAACCAGAGTGAGCATTCTAAAAGGAATATTCATCAGTCACTTCCTATTTTTTTTTTTTTCCGGTACGTGGGCCTCTCCCGTTGTGGAGCACAGGCTCCGGACGCGCAGGCTCAGTGGCCATGGCTCACGGGCCCAGCCGCTACGTGGCATGTAGGATCTTCCCGGACCAGGGCATGAACCCGCGTCCTCTGCATCGGCAGGCGGACTCTCAACCACTGCGCCACCAGGGAAGCCCAGTCACTTTCTGTTTTAAAAGCTGACTTGGCTTTCAATGGCTTCCTATTGCTTTCAGGAAAAGTCCAAAAACTGTTTCATGGCTAGAAAGCGCTCAGTGATGTGGACTTGCCTGTCCTATGCATGGCCGCCCTGCTTCTAGCTCTAGTTGGATCATGACTCTTGTTCATTTTCTCTCTTTTCCTTTTTCATCAGGGCCTGTGGCTCTATATATGTGAAAGAGAGTAACATTGTGGAGAGATGAAATTACATAGGACCCTGGCAGCATGAAAAAATGTCTTCAAAATGGGCTTTGTGTAATGAAAATAATATTCAGTCCTGGAAATCCCAAGTGTGTGCTAATAAGGAATGAGTTTATTTCAAAGGCTAAAGCTGACTTAGATGGTGATCCGAATGACTTCTTATCAACTTGAATGCCTTTCCTGTGCAGTGTACAGTTACTCTCAGGGTGAACACTTCTGAACTCCCTGGGAGAGCTGAAGGCTTCTCTGGTTTCTGTGTAATTCAATTTAAGCAACGCTGTCATAGCATCTGCAGCCTGAAGCTGTTTCCCACCCAGATATCACAGTTCAGGGTAGACATAGAGGATGCAGGGAGAGGGAACATACAGCATATGTCCCCAGTCTTTCTCCTTGGGAGGTGGGGGAATGGAAAGAGGGAATTAAGAACATCTAATGTATTCCTGGTAAGGTGCTAGCTGCTTTCTGTATAGTACAGCATTTAATCCTTGCAGCAATCTAGTGAGGTAGGTGTCATACCCATTTATGTAGAAGCCTGTCTCTTTTAGCTACCCAAATTCTGCTCTCTCTGACAACTAGTAGCTCCATTTGAGAGCAGGAGAACATTAACCATGCTCCCATCTTGGCCTCACACTCCTCTGGCCCATGGTGCCATCGTAACTGTGGACTTGCAGATGGTCAGGTCAGGGGTTCTCTCCTGGAGCTGACATCCAGGGCATCTCTCTACCTTCCTGGAAAGTTTCTTTTTCCAGCCTTTGGTTTTCGTGCCTGCTCTGTGATGCTGGCCTCCATTCCCTTTGGTGAGGGACAAGGTAACCTACAGGGCCTGATCTCTACCTTTGCTTTTCTGTACCCTCTTCTCTAGTTTTCTTTCTTGTTTGACAGTGTCTAGAATTTGGGATCTGGCGCTGGACAGGTGCAAATTCTGATCCCCACTCTGTCTCTTCCTTGCTTTATGACCTCTCCAGCACCATTTACTGAAAAGATTTTCTTTCTCTATCCAATTACCTTGGCATCTTTGTCAAAAGCCAACTGGCCATGTATATGTGCATCTATCTCTGAACTTCCTATTCTGTTTTCGATCTATATGTCTATATTCCAATGCCATTCTGCCTTGATTACTGTAGTTTCCTAGTGAGTCTTGAAGTCAGGGAGTGTATGTCTTCCAACTTTGTTCTTCTTTTTAAGAGTTGTTTGACTATTCTAGGTCATTCTGCATTTCCATATAAATTTTAGAATCAGCTTGGCAAATTATTTTTTCAAATCTTTGGTTTTGATTGAGATTCTTTTGAATCTATAAACCAATATGGGGACATTTGCCATCTTAACAAGATTGAGAATTCTGATCCATGAACATGGGATATCTCTTCATTTATTTGGGTCTTATCTATTTTTGTTTTAAGTATTATATATAGGTTTTTGGTTTTGCTAACTAAACGCTTCCTATTTTATATGGAAGGGGAAGATTAAAAAACGATGCTCTTACCACTGCTGCCATCTTCCCCAAATCTGTTTTACTAACTTTTGGGGACAATGTTTATAGTTCATTAATTTTCATTACAAGCATAGGTGTTTGTGGCTATAAGTTTTCCTCTAAGCACTGCTTTAGCTGTATTTGACAAATTTTGATGCATAGTATTCTTGTTATCATTCAGTTCAAAATATTGTTTATTTTCTCTTGGGATTTTTTAAATCTACTGGTTATTTCAAAATACATTCTTTAATTTCCAAACATATAAATAGTTTTTAGGGTTTATTTTTGTTCTTACTGATTATAACTTAATTACATATAGTTAGAGAACATACTGTTACGATTTCAGTACTTTTCAATTTGTTGAGACTTATTTCATGGTCCAGTGTGTTAATTTTGTCATTGTTTTGTGTGTACTTGAAAATGATTTTTATTCTGCAGATGTTGGGTGCAGTGTTCTATAATTGTCCATTAGTTAAATGTTGTTAAGATATTCTTTTTTTTCCCCAAATCTCGTTTCCACGGATTTATTTACATAAACTTATACTTTCAAGAATTTATATACTAATTTATATGGGGAAATGTTCTGCAGAGATTTTTGTTATCAATTCTTGTCAGAGTCCTTAGACTTTGGCCAAATTTATGAATTTTGTTTTACATATGTTAAAAAGGAGACAGGAGGATAGTGATTTCCTGAAAGTGACAAATCAAGATACTGGAAGCTTGAATGGAAAAAATTCTCTATTTCCACTTGAAAAGAGGACATCTGAATATCAGTGTTATTGAAGCCAGCAGTGTTATCAATAAGAATGGTTCAGAGAAAGAAGTGATATGGTCCATGGGGTCTTGGGGTCCTAGGGTCCTGGGATGATACATAGACATGAGCAGTGTTTAATGGAAGGATAGTCTGGCTATTATTTTACAAGATTTGCTCCATGGAATAAATATTTATTTACCTATTTCTGATTTTTTAAAACATCTCTATTAGAGTATAATTCCCTTACAATAGTGTGTTAGTTTCTGCTTTATAACAAAGTGAACCAGCTATACATATACATATATCCCCATATCTCCTCCCTCTTGTGCCTCCCTCCCACCCTCCCTATCCCACCCCTCTAGGTGGTCACAAAGCACTGAACTGATCTCCCTGTGCTATATGGCTGCTTCCCACTAGCTATCTGTTTTACATTTGGTAGTGTATATATGTCCATGCCACTCTCTCACTTTGTCCCAGCTTACCCTTCCTCCTCCCCATGTCCTCAAGTCCATTCTCTACATCTGCATCTTTATTTCTGTCCTGCCCCTAGGTTCTTCAGAACCTTTTTTTTTTTAGATTCCATATATGTGTTAGCATACAGTATTTGTTTTTCTTTTTCTGACTTACTTCACTCTGTATAGTGAAGTCTGTATGACAGACTCTATGTCCATCCACCTCACTACAAATAATTCAGTTTAGTTTCTTTTTATGGCTTAGTAATATTCCATTGTATAAATGTGCCACATCTTCTTTATCCATTCATCTGTCGATGGACACTTAGGTTGCTTCCATGTCCTGGCTATTGTAAATAGAGCTGCAATGAACATTGTGGTACATGACTCTTTTTGAATTATGGTTTTCTCAGGGTTATGCCCAGTAGTGGGATTGCTGTGTCGTATGGTAGTTTTATTTTAAGTTTTTCAAGGAACCTGCATACTGTTCTCCATAGTGGCTGTATCAGTTTACATTCCCACCAACAGTGCAAGAGGATTCTCTTTTCTCCACACCATCTCCAGCATTTATTGTTTGCAGATTTTTTGATGATGGCCATTCTGACCAGTGTGAGGTGATACCTCATTGTAGTTTTGATTTGCATTTCTCTAGTGATTAATGATGTGGAGGATCCTTTCATGTGTTTGTTGGCAATCTGTATATCTTCTTCGGAGAAATGTCTATTTAGGTCTTCTGCCAACATACTCTTTATCCTTACTGATTTTTAAAATCTGCTTCTTTTAACAGCTTCCAATTATTAAATCTCTCATTTTGAGAATTTGTCTCTTTCTCTTGTAGATTTGTCCATATTTGTTTTGTATTTTTGAGGGCATATTGTTAAGTGTGTACAAATTTAGAATTATTTTATCTTCCTGATGAACTGAACCTTTTGTCGTCATGAGCTGGCTCTGTTATTATCTAGTAATGCTTTTTGTCTTATAGTTTTCACTGACTAATAACAATGTAGACACACTGCTTCTTTAGGTTATTGATTGTATGATATATCTTTTTCTATACTTTTACTTATAAGCTTTCTTAGTTCACTTGGGCTGCTATAAGAAACTATCATAGACTGGCTGGCTTATAAACAGCAGAAATTTATTTCTCACAGTTCTGGAAGCTGGGAAGTCCAAGATCATGGCACCGACAGATTTGATGTTTGGTGAGGGCCTGCTTCCTCATAGATGGTTATCTTCTTATTGTATCCTCACATGGTAGAAGGGGCGAGCAATATCTGTGGGGCCTTTTTTTTTAACATCTTTATTGGAGTATGATTCCTTGACAATGGTGTGTTAGTTTCTGCTTTATAACAAAGTGAATCAGCTATACATATATGTATGTGGGGCCTTTATAAAAAAATTATTTTTTTATACAGCAGGTTCTTATTAGTCATCCATTTAATACATATTAGTGTATATATATCAATCCCAGTTTCCCAATCATCACAGCACCACCACCACCCCCACCACTTTCCCCCCTTGGTGTCCATATGTTTGTTATCTGCATCTGTGTCTCAATTTCTGCCCTGCAAACTGGTTCATCTGTACCATTTCTCTAGGTTCCACATATATGTGTTAATATATGATATTTGTTTTCCTCTTTCTGACTTACTTCACCCTGTATGACAGTCTCTAGATTCATCCACGTCTCTACAAATGACCCAATTTTGTTCCTTTTTATGGCTGAGTAATATTCTACTGCATATGTGTACCACATATTCTTTATCCATTCATCTGTCGATGAGCATTTAGGTTGCTTCCATGACTTGGCTATTGTAAATAGTGCTGCAATGAACGTTGGGGTGCATGTGTCTTTTTGAATTATGGTTTTCTCTGGGTATATGCCCAGTAGTGGGATTGCTGGGTCATATGGTAATTCTATTTTTAGTTTTTTAAGGAACCTCCATATTGTTCTCCATAGTGGCTGTATCAATTTACATTCCCACCAACCGTGCAAGAGGGTTCCCTTTTCTCCACACCCTCTCCAGCGTTTGTTATTTGTAGATTTTCTGATGATGCCCATTCTAACTGGTGTGAGGTGATACCTCATTGTAATTTTGATTTGCATTTCTCTAATAATTAGTGATGTTGAGCAGCTTTTCATGTGCTTCTTGGCCATCTGTATGTCTTCTTTGGAGAAATGTCTCCTTAGGTCTTCTGCCCATTTTTGGATTGGGTTTTTGTTTTTTTTTTAATATTGAGCTGCCTGAGCTGTTTATATATTTTGGAGAATAATCCTTTGTCCATTGATTCGTTTGCAAATATTTTCCCCATTCTGAGGGTTGTCTTGTTTGTAGTTTCCTTTGCTGTGCAAAAGTTTTTAAGTTTCAGTAGGTCTCATTGGTATATTTTTGTTTTTATTTCCGTTACTCTAGGAGGTGGATCAAAAAAGATCTTGCAGTGATTTATGTCAAAGAGTGTTCTTCCTGTATCTATACTTTTACTTATAAGCTTTCTTAGTTCACTTGGGCTGCTATAAGAAACTATCATAGACTGGCTGGCTTATAAACAGCAGAAATTTATTTCTCACAGTTCTGGAAGCTGGGAAGTCCAAGATCATGGCACCGACAGATTTGATGTTTGGTGAGGGCCTGCTTCCTCATAGATGGTTATCTTCTTATTGTATCCTCACATGGTAGAAGGGGCGAGCAATATCTGTGGGGCCTTTTTTTTTAACATCTTTATTGGAGTATGATTCCTTGACAATGGTGTGTTAGTTTCTGCTTTATAACAAAGTGAATCAGCTATACATATATGTATGTGGGGCCTTTATAAAAAAATTATTTTTTTATACAGCAGGTTCTTATTAGTCATCCATTTAATACATATTAGTGTATATATATCAATCCCAGTTTCCCAATCATCACAGCACCACCACCACCCCCACCACTTTCCCCCCTTGGTGTCCATATGTTTGTTATCTGCATCTGTGTCTCAATTTCTGCCCTGCAAACTGGTTCATCTGTACCATTTCTCTAGGTTCCACATATATGTGTTAATATATGATATTTGTTTTCCTCTTTCTGACTTACTTCACCCTGTATGACAGTCTCTAGATTCATCCACGTCTCTACAAATGACCCAATTTTGTTCCTTTTTATGGCTGAGTAATATTCTACTGCATATGTGTACCACATATTCTTTATCCATTCATCTGTCGATGAGCATTTAGGTTGCTTCCATGACTTGGCTATTGTAAATAGTGCTGCAATGAACGTTGGGGTGCATGTGTCTTTTTGAATTATGGTTTTCTCTGGGTATATGCCCAGTAGTGGGATTGCTGGGTCATATGGTAATTCTATTTTTAGTTTTTTAAGGAACCTCCATATTGTTCTCCATAGTGGCTGTATCAATTTACATTCCCACCAACCGTGCAAGAGGGTTCCCTTTTCTCCACACCCTCTCCAGCGTTTGTTATTTGTAGATTTTCTGATGATGCCCATTCTAACTGGTGTGAGGTGATACCTCATTGTAATTTTGATTTGCATTTCTCTAATAATTAGTGATGTTGAGCAGCTTTTCATGTGCTTCTTGGCCATCTGTATGTCTTCTTTGGAGAAATGTCTCCTTAGGTCTTCTGCCCATTTTTGGATTGGGTTTTTGTTTTTTTTTTAATATTGAGCTGCCTGAGCTGTTTATATATTTTGGAGAATAATCCTTTGTCCATTGATTCGTTTGCAAATATTTTCCCCATTCTGAGGGTTGTCTTGTTTGTAGTTTCCTTTGCTGTGCAAAAGTTTTTAAGTTTCAGTAGGTCTCATTGGTATATTTTTGTTTTTATTTCCGTTACTCTAGGAGGTGGATCAAAAAAGATCTTGCAGTGATTTATGTCAAAGAGTGTTCTTCCTGTTTTCCTCTAAGAGTTTTTTTGTGTCTGGTTTTACATTTAGGTCTCTAATCCATTTGGAGTTTATTTTTGTGTGTGGTGTTAGGGAGTGTTCTAATTTCATTCTTTTACATGTAGCTGTCCAGTTTTTCCAGCCCCACTTATTGAAGAGACTGTCTCTTCTCCATTGTATATCCTTGCCTCCTTTCTCATAGATTAGTTGACCATGGGTGCATGGGTTTATCTCTGGGCTTTCTATCCTGTTCCATTTATCTATATCTCTGCTTTTGTGCCAGTACCATATTGTCTTGATTACTGTAGCTTTGTAGTATAGTCTGAAGTCAGGGAGTGTGATTCCTCCAGCTCCGTTTTTATCCCTCAAGACTGCTTTAGCTATTCGGGGTCTTTTGTGTCTCCATACAATTTTAAGATTTTTTGTTCTAGCTCTGTAAAAAAATGCCATTGGTAATTTGATAGGGATGGCATTGAATCTGTAGATTGCTCTGGGTAATACAGTCATTTTCACAATATTGATTCTTCCAATCTAAGAACATGGTATATCTCTCCACCTGTTTGTATCATCTTTAATTTCTTTCATCAGTGTCTTATAATTTTCTGCATACAGGTCTTTTGTCTCCCTAGGTAGGTTTATTCCTAGGTATTTTATTCTTTTTGTTGCAATGGTAAATGGGAGTGTTTCCTTAATTTCTCTTTCAGATTTTTCATCATAAGTGTATAGGAATGCAAGAGATTTCTGTGCATTAATTTTGTATCCTGCAAATTTATCAAATTCATTGATTAGCTCTAGTAGTTTTCTGGTGGGATATTTAGGATTCTCTATGTATGGTATCATGTCATCTGCAAACAGTGACAGTTTTACTTCTTCTTTTCCAATTTGTATTCCTTTTATTTCTTTTTCTTCTCTGACTACCATGGCTAGGACTTCCAAAACTATGTTGAATAATAGTGGTGAGAGTGGACATCCTTGTCTTGTTCTTGATCTTAGAGGAAATGCTTTCAGTTTTTCAGCATTGAGAATGATGTTTGCTGTGGGTTTGTCATATATGGCCTTTATTATGTTGAGGTAGGTTCCCTCTATCCCCACTTTCTGTAGAGTTTTTATCATAAATTGGTGTTGAATTTTGTGAAAAGCTTTTTCTGCATCTATTGAGATGATCATATGGTTTGCATTCTTCAATTTGTTAATACGGTGTATCACATTGATTGATTGGCGTATACTGAAGAATCCTTGCATCTCTGGGATAAATCCTACTTGATCATGGTGTATGATCCTTTTAATGTGTTGTTGGATCCTGTTTGCTACTATTTTGTTGAGGATTTTTGCATCGATATTCATTAGTGATATGGGCCTGTAATTTTCTTTTTTTGTAGTGTCTTTGTTTGGTTTTGGTACCAGGGTGATGATGGCCTCATAGAATGAGTTTGGTTGTCTTCCTTCCTCTCCAATTTTTGGAAGAGTTTGAGAAGGATGGGTGTTAGCTCTTCTGTAAATGTTTGATAGAATTCACCTGTGAAGCCATCTGGTCCTGGGCTTTTTTTGTTGGAAGATTTTTAATCAGTTTCAATTTCATTACTTGTATTGGTTTTTTCATATTTTCTTTTTCTTCCTGGTTCGGCCTTGGAATGTTAAACCTTTCTAAGAATTTGTCCATTTCTTCCAGGTTGTCCATTTTATTGACATTGTGTTGCTTGTAGTAGTCTCTTAGGATGCTTTGTATTTCTGTGGTTTCTGTTGTAACTTCTCCTTTATCATTTCTAATTTTATTGTTTTGAGTCCTCTCCCTCTTTCTCTGGATGAGTCTGGCTAATGGTTTATCAATTTTATTTATCTTCTCAAAGAACCAGCTTTCAGTTTTGTTGATCTTTGCTATTGTTTTCTTTGTTTCTATTTCATTTATTTCTGCTCTGATCTTTATGTTGTCTTTCCTTCTACTAACTTTGGGTTTTGTTTGTTCTTCTTTCTCTAGTTCCTTTAGGTGTAAGGTTAGTTTGTTTATTTGAGATTTTTCTTGTTTCTTGAGGTAGGGTTGTATAGCTATAAACTTCCCTCTTCAAACTGCTTTTGCTGCATCCCATAGGTTTTGGATTGTCGTGTTTTCATTGTAAATTGTTTGTAGGTATTTTTTGATTTCCTCTTTCATTTCTTCAGTGATCTCTTGGTTATTTAGTAACGTATTGTTTAGCTTCCATGTATTTGTGTTTTTTACGTTTTTTCCCCCTGTAATTTATTTCTAATTTCATAGCATTGTGGTCTGAAAACATGCTTGATATGATTTCAATTTTCTTAAATTTACTGAGGCTTGGTTTGTGACCCAAGATGTGATCTATCTTGGAGAATGTTCTGTGCGCACTTGAGAAGAAAGTGTAATCTGCTGTTTTTGGATGGAATGTCCTATAAATATCAATATCAATCTGGTCTATTGTGTCATTTAAAGCTTGTGTTTCCTTATTTATTTTCTGTTTGGATTATCTGTCCATTGGTGTAAAGTCCTCCACTAGTATTGTGTTACTGTCAGTTTCCTCTTTTATACCTGTTAGCAGTTGCCTTATGTATTGAGGTGCTCCTATGTTGGGAGCATATATGTTTATAATTGTTATATATTCTTGGATTGATCCCTTGATCATTATGTAGTGTCCTTCTTTGTGTCTTGTAACCTTCTTTATTTTAAAGTCTATTTTATCTGATATGAGTGTTGCTACTCCAGCTTTCTTTTCATTTCCATTTGCATGGAATATCTTTTTCCATCCCCTCACTTTCAGTCTGTATGTGCCCCTAGGTCTGAAGTGGGTCTCTTGTAGACAGCATATTTATTGGTCTTGTTTTTGTATCCAGTCAGCAAGCCTGTGTCTTTTGGTTGGAACATTTAATCCATTCACGTTTAAGGTGATATTCAATATGTATGTTCCTATGACCATTTTCTTAATTGTTTTGAGTTTGTTTTTGTAAGTCCTTTTCTTCTCTTGTGTTTCCCACTTAGAGAAGTTCCTTTAGCATTTGTTGTAGAGCTGGTTTGGTGGTGCTGAATTCTCTTAGCTTTTGCTTGTCTGTAAAGCTTTTGATTTCTCCCTCGAATCTGAATGAGATTCTTGCTGGGTAGAGTAATCTTGGTTGTAGGTTCTTCCCTTTCATCACTTTAAATATGTTAAGCCACTCCCTTCTGGCTTGTAGAGTTTCTGCTGAGAAATCAGATGTTAACCTTATGAGAGTTCCCTTTTATGTTATTTGTCATTTTTCCCTTGCTGCATTTAATAATGTTTCTTTGTCTTTAATTTTTGCCAATTTGATTACTCTGTCTTGGTGTGTTTCTGCTTGGGTTTATCCTGTATGGGACTCTCTGCACTTCCTGGACTTAGGTGGCTATTTCCTTTCCCATGTTAGGGAAATATTCTACTATAATCTCTTCAAATGTTTTCTCTGGTCCTTTCTCTCTGTCTTCTCCCTCTGGGACCCCTATAATGCGAATGTTGTTGTGTTTAATGCTGTCCCAGTGGTGTCTTAGGCTGTCTTGATTTCTTTTCATTCTTTTTTCTTTATTCTGTTCTGCAGCAATGTATTCTACCATTCTGTCTTCCAGGTCACTTATCTATTCTTTTGACTCAGTTTTTCTGCTATTGATTCTTTCTAGTGTAGTTTTCAATTCAGTTATTGTATTGTTCATCTCTGTTTGTTTGTTCTTTAATTCTTCTAGGTCTTTGTTAAACATTTCTTGTGTCCTCTCGATCTTTGCCTCCATTCTTTTTCCAAGGTCTTGGATCATCTTCTCTATCAGTATTCCGAATTCTTTTTCTGGGAGGTTGCCTATCTCCACTTCATTTAGTTGTTTTTCTGGGGTTTTATCTTGTTCCTTCATCTGGTACATAGCCCTCTGCCTTTTCATCTTGTCTATCTTTCTGTGAATGTGGTTTCTGTTCCACAGGCTGCAGGATTGTAGTTCTTCTTGCTTCTGCTGTCTGCCCTCTGGTGGATGAGGCTATCTCTGGAGGCTTTTTTTTAAGGGCATTAATTTTTATAAAAGCAGAGTCCTCACGACCCAATCACTTCCCAAAGGCCCCACCTCCTAATACCATCATTTGTCAACATATGAATCTTAGGGGTACATAGATATTCAGACAATAGCTCCTTTCTATATACTCCTGTTTTTATATGTTTCTCTTTTTACTCTTTTTAAATTGAAGTATAGTTCATTTACAATGTTGTGTTAGTTTCAGGTATACGGCAAAATGATTCAGTTATACATACATATATATGTATTTTTTTCAGATTCTTTTCACTTATAGGTTACTACAAAATATTGAGTATAGTTCCCTTTGCTAGACAGTACATCCTTGTTGGTTATCTGTTTTATATATAGTAGTGTGTATATGTTAATTCTAAACTCCTGATTTATCCCTCCACGTCTATGTGTCTCTTTTTAAACAGATATGTTTAAGTTTTAAAAAAATGCTTCTTATAATCTTTTAGTTGGAGTCTTTTAATTGGAGCATTTAGTCCTTATATATTCAATGTATTTAAATCTACCATTTTACTATATGGTTTCTGTTTGTCCCACATGAGATTTCTCTTTTCTTTCTTTCTTTCTTTTTGTTTTTCTCTTGTCTTCCTCTTTTGGATTTATTTAATTATGCCATTTCCCCCCTGTTCCTTTAATGGTTATCCTGTAGATTATAATGTGTAGTGTGCATTTCTCTGGCCCCTAGTGCTTGCTGCAGCAGAGTGCTCTGTGTTTTGCTTGCTGTGTGTGTGTCTTTTCTTCCTCATGTCAATATGATGGACACTGCTCCAGGCATTTCACCCACTACAGCACTACCCATCCAAGGCTGTCTGTGTGGCAGATTTTGTTAAAAGATTTAGGCAGCAGCATAGCACAGGGATATCAGCTCGGTGCTTTGTGACCGCCTGGAGGGGTGGGATAGGGAGGGTGGGAGGGAGGAAGATGCAAGAGGGAAGAGATATGGGAACATATGTATATGTATAACTGATTTACTTTGTTATAAAGCAGAAACTAACACACCATTGTAAAGCAATTATACCCCAATAAATATGTTAAAAAAAAAAAGATTTAGGCAGTGGAGGAGAATTATATCTTGAGGAAGCAGAACAAACGGCTTAAAGGGAATTTTTTTTTTTTTATCCGTATGCGGGCCTCTCACTGTTGTGGCTCCTCCCATTGTGGAGCACAGGCTCGGGATGCCCAGGCCCAGTGGCCATGGCTCACAGGCCCAGCTGCTCCGTGGCATGTGGGATCTTCCCGGACCAGGGCACGAACCCCTGTCTCCTGCATTGGCAGGTGGACTCTCAACCACTACGCCCCCAGGGAAGCCCTTAAAGGGAAATTTTAGACACCTTTATTCTTGAAAGTCCCTTAATCATTTTAACCTCAGGAGAATTTTCTGTGGTTGCCTCAACTATTGTTTTTGTCTCATTACAAACACAGAAACCATGTCCAGAGAGTCTCATCTTCATTATCAAACATGCCCATTTGTGAGTATTCCTAAACAAATGATAAAATTTACAATTATTACTAAGTGCTTACTACGTACAACTCAATCAATCAACCAGTCCACAAATATATGTTGGGTTTGTAGTTTATGTTTGGTACTTTCTAGGCATTAGAAAAGTAGCTTTGCCTCCACACTGTGCTTCATGGATCCCACGCATTATCTTAATGCCTCACAACAGCCACATGGGATAAGTATGATTATGATCCCTTTTGTGCTGAGGAAGCTGAGGAAATGAGACTTAGGGAGGTTAAGTCATTTGGCCAACACAGTTCTCTTCCTAAAAGATATACTGCCATATGTTTTGAAGTAACATATTTTCTTTCCACTGTATCCTGGAATCAAATGAGATATTGTCTGTAAATTATCTAGTTTGTCAATCAAATTGCTCAATTAATGGTAATTCCATGTCAACTGAAGCAACAACAGCAATAAAAGGAACCAAACACAAAGACAGGTAATTGCCTGATCCTAAGAGGTATTGGTTTCAACTAATTGTTTTTAGAACAAGGCAGGAAATAAACAAACAGGAATATCTTAGTAGGGGAGTAAAAGTGCTTCACTGATGCATGAGCTCCACAGACCTTTGGGGGTGAAGATACAAAATAGAAGGGGACACAGCTCCTGGTCTGGAGGACTGTGCTGCCAGCCCAGCCCTCTAATGCAGTAGGGCACTTCCTGGGCGTTTGACCCTGAACTGAGCTCTACCTGCGTGCTCTCATTTAATCCTTAGACCAAGCTCATGGAGAGGTTGTTTTTCCTTGCAGATTAATAATTCAAGGCCCAAGAGTACCGATCAGTTTCCTCTCCCATAGGCGCTGTGCAGATGGTCTGATTGGTTTTTCTGAATGCTCGCTGACCCCTGTGCCTGCCATCAGGGTGGGGGCTGGAGCTGGGCTGGTTGGAGGAGCTTCCCTGGCTTCTGCCACATGAATGGGTGGCAGAGTGTCTTTTTGCTCTAAACCTACTGCCCCGGGAATGGGCACGACAAGGGGACAATCAGCCTTTTGTGGTTGCTTGGGCCTGGAACAGACCAGTCATGTGAGTGCATCCCTGGGCTTTCCCGTGCAGGCAGAGCCATTTATTACCCATGTAGAATTGCTCCATTGTCTTGGTAGCTTTGGATTTGGAGATGAATTTCCCTTTGGAAAACAGGCTTGGTCACGTGTCTGACACAAGTTCCTGCAGCCTCCTGAGATTCCTTCTCTCACAGCAGGGCTTCTCCTGTGCTGCTGTCATGCTGTGGGCTCCCTAGGGGTACAGACCAAGTCACTGTCATCCTGGCATGGGGCCTGGAAGTGGGTCGGTAAATGTTTCTTGGATGGACTGAGTGAGATTTGAGCCCCGATCCTGTGTCCTAAAGATGCTTTAAGTTCCCAGTCTGGTCTCACATGTGCTGAGGTTGAAACAGCCTTCTGGGCAGCCTTCCTTGCCCACTCTAGCCCCTCTGATCATAGAGTTGGCACTGTCTGGCCTGCCGTGTCTCTAAGCCCAGCCTTTGCAGAGTTTCTGCTGCCTCATCTTGTGGGTGGTTGTTAAGGCCTCTCTGGCCCCCAACCCTGCCATGTGGCCCTTCCCAGTGTAACTCACTTGCTTTTGAAACTCCAGTTCTCCAAAGCCAGACTCATCGTGGCCCTCTTCATATTTTCACTAGCCAACTCATAGACTGGCCACTCTTGGGCCATTGTCCACCTGGTCTTATCACCTGGGACTGGGCTGGTGGAGTCACATGGCCCACATCATGGTGGCCCAGGCAGCAGAGGGAGCGGACAAGCTCAATGATCTGCATCTCTTACCCACTGACAGCCTCAGTATGCGGACTTGAGGCTGTTCACCCCACCATCCTCCCTCACCAGCCTGAGGTCTGTGGAAATGGGACCCACATCTTATTTACATCTGGATCTTCAGTGCTTGGTACCGGCCTGGCGTGTACCAACCGGTGGCTTGAGAACCACGGCAGCAGTGCTGGTCCCTGGGGCCACAGGTTCTCTTGCTGGCTTCCCAAAGACCCAGATTGCTCCCTGGCATTAGAGTCTGCTTTTGACTGGTCTACCTGACTGTAAGCAGTCAGAGGCCCAGCTCTGATCCACAGGACCTGGGCCTGGGAAGTTTTTAGAAGTGGCAACTGTTGCTCAGGAAAATCTCATTGCTTGGACATTGCACCATTTCTCAACCTGCAGGGAGGATAAACAGTAGAGCCTCCCAGCCTGGGATCCCAGGAACACAGCATGTATGGTGGAAGTGGCTGACTTCCTCATAAACACTCTCCCTTTTGCCCTGAGAATGTTGCTCAGCAACTGTGAATTTTTCTGTCCACCACCTGCAGGGAGTGGAAAGGAGTGCCTGTCCTGAAACTAGATGGGCTGCTTCCATTCCTACCCTCATCATCACCCCACCCCCAGACGTCATGTGGGAAGATTTGGGGGAGATCTTCCCAAGCACTTGCACCTGTTCCTGGGCAGCTCTATTGTGAGAGGATCCCTCCGATGTACACCTGGTTGGAACTGGCTGTCTCCTCCTCAGGCCCAGAGGAGGATCTGAAACTGGCGGTCCCCTGTGATGAGGGTTTATTGTAATTCCCTCGCAGGGGATTTGGATGGAGAGGGATGGCCTGGGGTAGTGGAAAGGGGCAGAACAACAGAGCTTGAGCCTGGGCCCTGGGTGACTGGAGCACATCCCTCTTGGAGTCTCAGTTTCTTCACTTAGGATTCTCCATCCTGAGGACACGGAGGTGTTTTAAGTCCTGTAAGGCTCTGTCCCAAGGTGGAGTAGGGATGGACCACCCCATGCCCTCTGGCCTCCAAGGTCAGTGCATAAGGCTGGGGAAAGTTGTGGTGGGGTCTTCTTCCAGGGTGAATGGAAGGTCTTTTCTGAGTCCCTTCAGCCAAACCATGCCATCTCCTTAGCCAGGGCACTGTGAGAGTCCTGCTTGGAAGATGCAGACCTAGGGTGGGCCTGCTGTGGGCCCGGCCCCAGCTGGGATCACAGACTCCAGGAGCTCTGGGTGAAATCTGGAAGCAAAAGGGGATCCTAGTGACATAAATCAGACTACTGTGAAAAGGTATGTAGCATCAGCATGCATCTATTGAGCACCTCCTGCGTGCAGCCAGGGAGAAGGCAGCTCCAGAAACAGGCACATATGAAAAGCTGGGAACTGTATCAGGTCAATGGCGGGGTAGAAGGATTCAAAGTCAGGATGGAGGTGTGGGTGGAAGGGCAGGGGTTAAGTATATTGGTGTTCCTCAGAAGCTGATTGCCATGGGGACATGTGGGAGGGGTGAAAATCTAGAATGTGCAAGGTCAGGAGGATGCTTGCTGTAACCCAAGGATCAGGTGAGGAAAGTTGGACGAGGCTGGCAACAGTTGTGAAGGGAAAGTGATGGCGCTAGGCAGGGAATCTGAGAATAGGACACCGGTCATGGTTGCTTGAGCAGAGAGGAGCAAGGGTGAGGACAGATGGAAAGAAAATTCCCACATGTTGTGTCTGGGTGTGGGGAGAGGAGTAGGGCTGCTGGGACCAGGCGACTGGCCCTCCGTGAGAGGGTGAGGCAGGAGTGCTAAGAGTGCTTACTTGGGCCAGAGGGCATCTGGGTTACATCAGCTCCATCACGGAGCCTGACTGAATGAACACAGAAGCCCCCAGAACGGGGAGGAAGTGTGGCAGAGTGGGACCACGTGGGCTTTGGTCCAGCCTCACCATGCCACTCTTTGCTGTGTGACCTCAGGAGCAATTGCTAGCCTTTCTGAGCCTGACTATAACAAATGAGCTCCTTCCCCAGACCTTGAGTAGGAATTAGAGCTGCTGCAGTCTAGATTACCAAAAGCGGGCTGACAGAGAGGAGCCATGGACGAATAGATGAAGAGATAATGGTATATATACAATGGAATATTATTCAGCCTTAGAAAAGGAGATCCTGCCATTTGCAACATGAATGAACCTGGAAGACATTTTGCTATGTGAAATAAACCAGTCACAGAAGGAAAAATACTGCATGATCTCCCTTATACATAGAATATATTTTTCAACATCTTTATTGGAGTATAATTGCTCTACAATGGTGCATTAGCTTCTGCTGTATAACAAAGTGAATCAACCACACATATACACATATCCCCATAACCCCTCCCTCTTGCGTCTCCCTCCCACAATCCCTATCCCACACCTCTGGGTGGTCACAAAGCACGGAGCTGATCTCCCTGTGCTATGCGGCTGCTTTCCACCAGCCATCCATTCTACATTTAGTAGTGTATGTATGTCCATGCCACTCTCTCACCTTGTTCAGGTCCCTCTGTACCCCTCCCTGTGTCCTCAAGTCCACTGTCTACGTCTGCATCTTTATTCCTGTCTTGCCCCTGGATTCTTCAGAACATTTTTTTTTTTTTTTAGATTCCATATATATGTGTTAGCATACGGTATTTGTTTTCCTCTTTCTGACTTACTTCACTCTGTATGACAGACTCTAGGTCCATCCACCTCACTACAGATATCTCAATTTTGTTTCTTTTTATGGCTGAGTAATATTCCATTGTGTACATGTGCCACATCTTCTGTATCCATTCATCTGTTGATGGACACTTAGGTTGCTTCCATGTGCTAGCAATTGTAAACAGAGCTGCAATGAACATTTTGGTACATGACTCTTTTTGAATTATGGTTTTCTCAGGGTATATGCCCAGTAGTGGGATTGCTGGGTCGTATGGTAGTTCTGTTTTTAGTTTTTTAAGGAACCTCCATACTGTTCTCCATAGTGGCTGTACCAATTCACATTCCCACCAGCAGTGCAAGAGTGTTCCCTTTTCTCCACAACCTCTCCAGCATTTATTGCTTCTAGATTTTTTGATGATGGCCATTCTGACTGGTGTGAGATGATATCTCATTGTAGTTTTGATTTGCATTTCTCTAATGAATAATGATGTTGAGCATCCTTTCATGTGTTCGTTGGCAATCTGTATATCTTCTTTGGAGAAATGTCTATTAGATCTTCTGCCCATTTTTGGATTGGGTTGTTTGTTTTTTTGTTATTGAGCTGCATGAGCTGCTTGTATATTTTGGAGATTAATCCTTTGTCAGTTGCTTCATTTGCAAATAGTTTCTTCCATTCTGAGGGTAGTCTTTTTGTCTTGTTTATGGCTTCCATTGCTGTGCAAAATCTTTTAAGTTTCATTAGGTTCCATTTGTTTATTTTTGTTTTTATTTCCCTTTCGCTAAGAGGTGAGTCAAAAAGGATCTTGCTGTGATTTATGTCATAGAGTGTTCTGCTATGTTTTCCTCTAAGAGTTTTATAGTGTCTGGCCTTATGTTTAGGTCATTAATCCATTTTGAGTTTATTTTTGTGTATGGTATTAGGGAGTGTTCTAATTTAATTCTTTTACATGTAGCTGTCCAGTTGTCCCAGCACCACTTAATGAAGAGGCTGTCTTTGCTCCACTGTATATTCTTGCCTCCCTTATCAAAGATAAGGTGACCATATGTGCGTGGGTTTACCTCTGGCCTTCCTATCCTGTTCCACTGATCTATATTTCTGTTTTTGTGCCAGTACCATACTGTCTTGATTACTGTAGCTTTGTAGTATAGTCTGAAGTTGGGAGCCTGATTCCTCCAGTTCCATTTTTCTTTCTCAAGATTGCTTTAGCTATTTGGGGTCTTTTGTGTTTCCATACAAATTGTGAATTTTTTTTCTAGTTCTGTGAAAAATGTCATTGGTAGTTTGATAGGGATTGCACTGAATCTATAGATTGATTTGGGTAGTATAATCATTTTCACAATGTTGATTATTCCAATCCAAGAACATGGTATATCTCTCCACTTGTTTGTATCATATTTAATTTTTTCATCAGTGTCTTATAGTTTTATGCATACAAGACTTTTGTCTCCTTAGGTAGGTTTACTCCTAGGTATTTTATTCTTTTTGTTGCAGTGGTAAATGAGAGTGTTTTTAAATTTCTCTTTCAGGTTTTTCATCATTAGTGCATAACAATGCAAGAGATTTATGTGCATTAATTTTGTATCCTGCTACTTTACCAGATTCATTGATTAGCTATAGAACTTTTCTGGTAGCATCTTTAGGATTCTTTATGTATAGTATCATGTCATCTGCAAACAGTGACAGCTTTACTTTTCTTTTCATGTTTGGATTCCTTTTATTTCTTTTTCTTCTCTGATTGCTGTGGCTAAAACTTCCAAAACTATGTTGAATAATAGTGGTAAGAGTGGGCAACCGTGACTTGTTCCTGATCTTAGTGGAAATGGTTTCAGTTTTTCACCATTGAGGACGATGTTGGCTGTGGGTTTGTCTTATATGGCCTTTATTATGTTGAGGTAAGTTCCCTCTATTCCTACTTTCTGGAGGATTTTGTCATAAATGGGTATTGAATTTTGTCAAAAGCTTTTTCTGCATCTATTGGGATGATCATATGGTTTTTCTCCTTCAGTTTGTTAATATGGTGTATCACATGGATTGATTTGTGTATATTGAAGAATCCTTGCATTCCTGGGATAAACACCAGTTGATCATCGCGTATGATCCTTTTAATGTGCTGTTGGATTCTGTTTGCTAGTATTTTGTTGAGGATTTTTGCATCTATATTCATCAGTGATATTGGACTGTCGTTTTCTTTTTTGTGACATCTTTGTCTGGTTTTGGTATCAGGGTGATGGTGGCCTCGTAGAATGAGTTTTGGAGTATTCCTCCCTCTGCTATATTTTGAGAGAGTTTGAGAATGATAGGCGTTTGCTCTTCTCTAAATGTTTGATAGAATTCGCCTGTGAAGCCATCTGGTGCTGGGCTATTGTTTGTTGGAAGACTTTTAATCACAGTTTCAATTTCTGTGATTGTGATTGTCTGATTTTATTTTCTATTTCTTCCTGGTTCAGTCTCGGAAGGTTGTGTATTTCTAAGAATTTGTCCATTTCTTCCAGGTTGTCCATTTTATTGGCATATAGTCGCTTATAGTAATCTCTCATGATCCTTTGAATTTTTGCAGTGTCAGTTGTTACTTCTCCTTTTTCATTTCTAATACTATTGATTTGAGTCTTCTCCCTTTTTTTTCTTGATGAGTCTGGCTAATGGTTTATGAATTTTATCTTCTCAAAGAACCAGCTTTTAGTTTTATCGATCTTTGCTATTGTTTCCTTCATTTCTTTTTCATTTATTTCTGATCTGATTTTTATGATTTCTTTCGTTCTGCTAACTTTGAGGTTTTTTTGTTCTTCTAATTGATTTAGGTGTGAGGTTAGGTTGTTTATTTGAGGTGTTTCTTATTTCTTGAGGTAGAATCGTATTGCTGTAAACTTCCGTCTTAGAACTGCTTTTGCTGCGTCCCATAGGTTTTGGGTTGTCGTGTTTCATTGTCATTTTTTTCTAGTTATTTTTTGATTTCCTCTTTGGTTTCTTCAGTGATCTCTTGGTTGTTTAGTAGCGTATTGTTTAGCCTCCATGTGTTTGTATTTTTTACAGTTTTTTTTTTTCCC
Source organism: Neophocaena asiaeorientalis asiaeorientalis (assembly GCF_003031525.2). Lineage (NCBI taxonomy): Eukaryota > Metazoa > Chordata > Mammalia > Artiodactyla > Phocoenidae > Neophocaena > Neophocaena asiaeorientalis. The sequence continues at coordinate 81,935 of NW_020175528.1, forward strand.
GGTAATTGATATCTAGTCTTATAGTGTTGTGGTCAGAAAAGATACTTGATATGATTTCGATTTTCTTAAATTTACCAAGGCTTGATTTGTGACCCAAGATATGGTCTATCCTGGAGAATGTTCCATGAGCACTTGAGGAAAAAGTGTATTCTGTTGTTTCTGGATGGAATGTCCTATAAATATCAATTAAGTCCACCTTTTTAATGTGTCATTTAAAGCTTGTGTTTCCTCATTTATTTTCCTTTTGGATGCTCTGTCCAGTGGTGAAAGTGGGGTTTTAAGTCACCTACTATGATTGTGTTACTGTCAATTTCGCCTTTTATGGCTGTTAGCATTTTCCTTATGTATTGAGGTGCTCCTATGTTGGATGCATAAATATTTATAATTGTTATATCTTCTTCTTGGATTGACCCCTTGATCATTATGTAGTGTCCTTCTTTGTCTCTTTTAGTAGTCTTTATTTTAAAGTCTATTATGTCTGATATGAGAATTGTTACTCCAGCTTTCTTTTGATTTCCATTTGCATGGAATATCTTTTTCCATCTCCTCACTTTCAGTCTGTATGTGTCCCTAGGTCTGAAGTGGTCTCTTTTAGACCGCATATATATGGGTCTTGTTTTTGTATACATTCAGCAAGTCTTTGTCTTTTGGTGGGAACACTTGATCCATTTACATTTAAGATAGTTATCAACATGTATGTTCCTATTACCATTTTCTTAATTGTTTTGGGTTTGTTATTATAGGTTTTTCCCTCCACGTGTGTTTCCTGCCTAGAGAAGTTCCTTTAGCTTTTGTTGTAAAGTTGGTTTGGTGGTGCTGAAATCTCTCAGCTTTTGTTTGTCTGTAAAGGTTTTAATTTTTCCATCAAATCTGAATGAGATCCTTGCTGGGTAGAGTAATCTTGGTTGTAGGTTTTTCTCCTTCATCACTTTAAATATGTCCTGTCATACCCTTCTGGCTTATAGAGTTTCTGCTGAAAGATCAGTTGTTAACCTTGTGGGGATTCCCTCGTATGTTATTTGTTGCTTTTCCCTTGCTGCTTTTAATATTTTTTCTTTGTATTTAAATTTTGATAGTGTGATTAATATGTGTCTTGGCATATTTCTCCTTGGATTTATCCTGTATGGGGCTCTCTGTGCTTCCTGGACTTGACTATTTCCCTTCCCATGTTAGCGAAGTTTTCAACTATAATGTCTTCAAATATTTTCTCAGTCCCTTTCCTTTTCTCTTCTTCTTCTAGGACTACTATAATTTGAATGTTGGTGCATTTAATGTTGTCCCAGAAGTCTCTGAGACTGTCCTCAATTTTTTTCATTCTTTTTTCTTTTTTCTGCTCTGCAGTAGTTATTTCCACTATTTTATCTTCCAGGTCACTTACCCGTTCTTCTGCCTCAGTTATTCTGCTATTGATTCTTTCTAGTGAATTTTTTATTTCATTTATTGTGTTGTTCATCACTGTATGTTTGCTCTTTAGTTCTTCTAGGTCCTTGTTAAACGTTTCTTGTATTTTCTCCATTGTATTTCCAAGATATTGGATCATCTTTACTCTCATTACTCTGAATTCTTTTTCAGGTGACTACCTTTTTCCTCTTCATTTGTTTGGTCTGGTGGGTAAAAAACTCCTTCATCTGCTGTGTATTTCTCTGTGTTCTTATTTTTTTTAACTTACTGTGTTTGCGGTCTCCTTTTCACAGGCTGCAGTTTCATATTTCCCATGTTTTTGGTGTCTGCCCCCAATGGCTAAGGTTTTTTCAGTGGGTTGTGTTGGGTTCCTGGTGGAGGGGACTGGTACCTGTGTTCTGGTGGATGAGGCTGGATCTTATCTTTCTGGTGGGCAGGACCATGTCTGGTGGTGTGTTTTGGGGTATCTTTGACCTTATTATGATTTTAGGCAGCCTCTCTGCTAATGGGTGGGGTTGTGTTCCTTTCCTGCTACTTGTTTTGCATGGAGCGTCCAGCACTGGAGCTTGGTGGTCATTGAGTGGAGCTGGGTCTTAGCGTTGAGACGGAGATCTCTGGGAGAGCTCCCTCCGATTGATATTATGTGGCGCCAGGAGGTCTCTGTTGGACCAGTGCCCTGAATTCTGCTCTCCCACCTCAGAAGCTCAGTGCTGACAACCAGCCGGAGCACTAAGACCCTGTCAGCCACACAGCTGGAGAAGATGGGCCATGAGTTGGGTGTCAGCCACTGCCCTGTTGTAGCTCTGTCTCAGCTGTCTCCACAGGTCACACAGATATGTTGGGTTACTCCACCATTCCTCAGAACTTGCACATGCCAGTCTGGGATTTGTAGATGTTCTATGCTCTTCATTGAAATTCCTTGCATTCCTGGTGGTGAGAGACATGCTAATAGTGTTGGTTCTCTTCAGTTCAGAGACTGGGACAGTCTGAGTCTTCACGTGGCCAAGTCAGGAGCAGCGGGCCAACGGTCCCAAGTGATAACATGTCAGATTCCAAGAAGGCTTTCTGCAGTGCCCGAGCAGCAGTCCCTAGCAGCCGCTCCACTCAGCTGCAGCCCTCTGACCAGGGAACTCGGTGGGACCCTCAAATGAGGATTTCTGCCAGCCCTAGAGCCTGACTTGCCCACCCAGGCATGGAACTGAGGAGAGCGTCTCCCGGCCCCATCTCACCAGAAGAGCGGACACCTGGAAGCTGCATGGCCAACGGCGCGGGAGCTGAGAGGTGGCTCATATGTAGAATTTTTAAAAGTCGACTTCATAGGAGCATAGAGTGAAACAGTGCTTATTAAGGGTGGGAACATAAAGGAAATGGGGAGGTGGATGTCAAAGGGTATAAACCTGCAGTTCTGAAGGATGAATAAGTCTAGAGATCTAATGTACAGCATGATGACTATAGTTAATAATACTGTATTGAATACTGGAAATTTGCTGAGAGAATAGATTTTAGGCGCTCTCACAGACACACACAAAGAAGTAATGATGTGAGGAAATGATACGTTAATTAGCTTGACTCTAGTAATCATTTTACTATGTACATGTATGTCAAATCATCATGTTATATATCCTACACATATATAGTTTTTATTTATAAAAGAAAAGAAGGGAGCCATTGCCAGACTGAGCCTAGACTGGGCAATCCCATTTCACAGGCTGGAGAACTGAGGCCCTGGAAAGGCCTCCCTTCCCTGCTGTGCAGCTGGGGCCCACTCCATCTCTGCTGGTGGATCCTCACGTGGTGCTGTTGGCAGGGCCTGGCGGCCTTGTGGTGGCTGTTCCCACCCCCTATCAGCTGTTGACATACAAATACCCTGGTAAGGAAAATATTTTCATTCTTTTATTACAGCATTCTTGGGCTTAATCATATTTTTCTTTGTCTTTAAAAACAAGCTTCTGTGTGGTTTTCTATCTTCTTATTGCTCTTCTAAGGACATTCTAGAACTGAGCCTCATTAGAACTTAATGCCTTTCATCGTGTTACTGCCCCATGGCTATTTTAGAAGGGCTTAGGGTGGGCAGGTGCTGAGTCCTTCCCAGTGCCTATACCACACTCGACACTTTACATCCAGAGACCTCTTACCAACCTTGCTTCTACTCTGAGAGAAAGGTGTCACCTCATTTAGCAGAAGAAACTGATGTTCAGAGAGGTTTAGTATCCTGCCCAAGATCACACAGCCTTAAGTGGTAAAGCCAGAGCTTGAAATGGGCTTCAAGCCAATATGTTTTTCAAGTCAGGGGTTATTCTGTGAATAAATCTGCTCTACTGGCACCCTGGCCAGATCTCTGGCACTGGCTGGCTGTGGTGGGCTAAAACAAGTCCCTGAAAGTCTCTGCATTCTCATCACATCCTTTGGGTGCGACAGCCTATTGTGAAAATGGGAGAATGAGGATGACAGTGATTGTTGACTGACTGTATGAGCTGTTTGTCAGTTCTTTGGGCAGCTGTTTATTGAGGACTTACTATGTGCCTGCTGAAGCTATAGTCTCCCCTGCCAGATTATGAGCCCTACACCTCCCACCCACGGTGTCCCCACTGACTCGGCACACAGAGAGGCTCTACAAAGATGCCAGATGTTGGGTCTCAACCCCATATGCTGGAGCCAAGTTGTAAAGGAAGGAAGAATCCATAGAGGTGTTTGCTGGAGCCAAGGGATTGCATGGGCGGGGAGGGGGAAGAGGAGGACCTCATTCCAAATGAAACCTTGCTGTGTGCTGGTTGCATATGTGCCTGTTTGATCCTCTCCACAGTCCTCTGAGGCCCTGGTACCGCTCCCATTTTATAGAAGAGAAAACAGAGCTGAGGTGTCTGAAGGCCAGAGAGCTAGCAGGTACGGAGTGTGGAGTTTAAATAAATGCAGGTCTGCACACCACTAGAACCTGGCTTTCTCCACCCCTCCTGCGGCCTCCGACTTGTTCTGTCAGTACCTGAGAAACAGGGGGTGGCTCCTCCAGAGGGACTCAGGGAGCTCAGCTTCTGGTCCATGACCACATCCATGAGGGGTGCGAGGAGATCAAATACAGGCTCACCAGGGTGAGGGAGAAGCACACCTGGGGGTGCTCAAGCTCCCCAGGTCCCTGAATACCCACTTCAGCCCAGTTTTGCTCAGTTAATTCTATCCAGTTCTATCCAGTAGGGGGCTTGGGGTATCATCAGCCACAGAGACATACGATTTTCAGAGTTGTGTGGAAGAATCCAGGCCTGGAAACCCAGCTCCAGAGCAGCCCTCCCTCACTCTGTGGCCCGGAGCAAAGCCCTCCCCTCTCTGGCCTCGATTTCCCCAGCAGTAAAATGTGAGGTCACGTGGCCCAGTCCCTGGGTTGACTTCACTGAGCTCCATCTTCTTCCTTGAGCATCCCTCCTGCTGCCCCTGCTTCCAGACAGCCCCCATCTGGAAACCCAGGCCTGGCCTTTCTCCCCACTCCCTGTGCGCCACTCCTGTCTGGAGACAGGGGTGGAGTGGTAGAGAGTTACCCTGTGCAGCTGTTGCCCTGCCCACTGGAGCCCCCTCCGCCTGGCTGGTGAGGATGCAGGGGAGAGGCAGGTGTCCCGGGGAGGCGTGGAGGGGCAGGGGCTCTTATTTGCTGCACGTACTTCCTCTAGGCTACCTTCCCTCTCTGACCAGGGGCGCCCCCATGCCCTGCCCTCTACTTTGGGGTCTCCCCCCACCCCCAGTCCTTTGGTTTTGACATGGCTGACGATCAGCGCTGGCTCCCGTCCCAAGCTGGGGAGAACCGTTGGTGGAAAGTGTGTGAACTCTCTACTATCTTCAGCCCTGCCTCTTTATTCTCAAGGTCCTTGGGTTGTGAAGCAAGGCCTGGGGCCTTGACGGGAAAGATTAGCGTGGGAGATTAGGGCTCCCTCCCGCTCTCTGTGGTGAAAGCCAAGCGTGCTTTCCTTTGGCCAGCGTCAGAGCTGTACTGCAGCCTGTAATTACTGACACAAAAATGCCCACACGGACGGGGTCTGGACGGGGCCTGCCATAGAAGCAGCCCTGGGCTGACAAAGAGTTGGGAGTCAACAGGCCTGCATTTGAATCCAGGTTTCTGTCTCTCAATACACTGTGTGTCCTTTGGCAGGTTACTTGGCCCCTCTGGCCCCAGCTGTATCTTCTTTAAAATGGGATAACTTGGTGTTGCTATGAGGGTTAATTGGACTGACATGTATAAAACATATAATACAGGGTCTATTATGTAAAGGCAAAGTGGATCTTCTGTGCATGGTCTCCGTTTGTGCATCCATGCCCAGCCTCTGGCACTCACCCATTCATTCCACAGGCACCTAAGCTCTCACCTTCACCTAGAGCCTCAGTCAGGCTTTTCTCTGTCTCCCCAGATCCACAGTCTTCTTTCTTCCTGCTGCTAGGGTCCGCCTCCAAGACCTTCTCTGAACAACTGTCACCCTGGAAACGAACTGGCCAATCAAATTCCCACCAGTATTTGAATAACTGATAATACCCTAGAGTTTAACTCTCCCATGGGTATTTGTATTTTAAAAGAATTTTTTTTTAAATCCCGCTTTTCCCAACTTTGGGTCTGACACACAGTAGATGCTCAGTAAAAGTTGGTTGACTGAATAAGTGAAAGGACCTGAATGATGTTCTAATGATGGAATTTCAGTCGTGTGTTCACGTGTCAGGCCTCTCTACAAACATTTATTTTGTGTGCTAGACATTGGGGATGTAATGGTGGATAAAACAGCCATAGTCTTACCCCCATGGAACTTTCAGTGTAGTGGGGATAATCAGATAATAAGCAGACACATTTCTATTTACAAATTGTGATAAATTCCTTGACAGAAATAATATTTTAGAGTCTATGATATGGTATAACAGGGGATCCTAATTAAACTGAGGGGATCCTCTTCCCACTTAGGGGTGGAATTTGGCAAGACCTTTCAGAGGAGCTAAACTTTAAGATGAGAAGGAGTCAGGGCCAGAAAGGGAAGATGTCTGAGCATGTGGGCCTTCCTGGCTCTGTGACTGTCCATCACAGGCCAAGGCCGGTGGCCTGCGCTGGGTCCAGCCCGTGTGGTGCCTCTGTCTGCAAGGAACCTTCCTGGTTTACACCTTGGTCCAAGTCGGCAGGGCTCCGGGGGTTAATGCCCAAACTGCTGGTGCCGCTGGTAACTGTCACCCAGAGACGGTACAGAAGAACTCCTCACGTCTCCAGGCTGCACATCCTGCCCTGGCCTGCCCATGACCTGGCCCAGCAGATGGCCTTGATGCTTCAGAGGAAGAACGAGTCGTCCTCCACCCACCCAGGGATTTTTTTAAGCACTTGTCTGGTCTGACATTGGACGCCTGGCTTTGATTGCTGTCCCAGATAGCCAGATTCCATTTGGAGATCAAACCTCTTCATTCAAGCCAAATGCAATATTTTAGACAACAGACCCTCACTTGAAAATCCATGCTTTCTTCACAGCCATCTTCGTGCTTAACAGGGATCGTGGGCAGAATCATGTCTCCCAGCCCTCAGGGTCAAGCTGGCTGTCACCTTTGCACACACTCGTCTTTTTTCTGCTCACGCGTCACAGCCTGTGGCCCTGTTCCCTCCTCTCGGAGACCTTCCGGGATCGTCCCTCTACTGGTTTCTGCTGCCTGTGGGTGCTCCTTACGACAGCAGCACCCCTCAAGCCTTTGTTAGTCCTAATGCCTGTGGGGATGAGAGCGTGGTAGCTGGAGTCAGGTCTGAGTTCCAGTCCTGTCTTGACCACTCACTAGCCTCGGACGTGGTGAAACAGGGTGGCCATATCATTTATCATCTCAACCGGGAGACTTTTGAGAGCGAATTAAGGGGGGATGACAGGTGTCAACCAGACAGTCACGGGAAGTAGGAAATCTGTTCACCCTTGATTATACGCACGAAGGGGCAGCAGCTCTCCAGGATAGGCAGTATTGGGGGAGGAGCTGACCTGGTCTAGTCTAGCTCATGGCACTTCTCAACTCCCTGTCGAGCTGAGTGAGACTGGGCGCCAGCCCTCTTCTGCTTCACTCCATGTGGTGGGATCTGGGGCAGGCGGAGTTGCTGGCCTGAGCAGGCTCCACTTGGGAGGGTAGCATGTGAGGCAGCATCCAGGGGGACTCCCCAAGTGCCTCTTTCTACTGAAAGGGGAGGAGGTCGGAGAAAGTGAGCAGAAGAACACGAGCTGAGTTAACAGACGTGCCAGTGGAGGCTGGTTAAGGGAGACTAACGCTGCCGAGAAAGCCTGGAGGCCTGGCAGAGCCGAGAAGCTGGATGGCTGACGGCCCCGCAGTGGGCCCTTCAGACAAGAAAAGCCTGTGATCTTTTCCACTTCCAGAGGTCGCTGAAAGCCAGGCTGGGGGTCCAAAGCTCCCTGCCCCCGTCCTCTAATGCAGTGAGGCTCCTTGAGTTTCCTGTCCTATGGAGTGATAGTCCCAAGGCCGAGGGCAGGCAGGGGCTGGGCCCCAGTCTGGATTTCAACCTGCGCAGCATCTGGGGGCTGTGCCCAAGGCCCAGAGCTCACTCTGACCCCCGCACCCAAGGCAGGGCAGACAGAGCCTGATCTTGGGGAGTTATCAATGGTAGAAGCTGCCACTAGGGCAACAAGACCAATGCACTCTCCCAAGCGTTCGGACGCTGGACAGACCTTCAGCCTGGGGAGGCTCGGCACTCCCCCGGGCAGCACTGCCTGCTTTCCCTTGGTCAGGTGGCATTTTAGATCTGAAGAGCCACCTCAGAGGACTTTCAGAGAGGAGGACACGCCAGGGAATAAACTTGGGAGGATGCAACTTTACTTATTCCTGCTGCTCCACAAGGCAAGTCCTTTGTCCTGTTTTGGCCATTTCTGAACACACTGTGTTTGTTCCCACCTCTACATCTTAGCGCTGGTTGTACCACCTGCCTTAAATGCCTGCCCCTTTTCTGCACGTCCTTCAAGGCCCAACTCCAGGCCTGTCTCTCTGGAAAGCCTTTATGCCTTTTCCATTCCAGCAACACATTTTCACTCAGAGTTCCTCCTGTAATGTGTGCCCAAGGGACACACCATCCACGCCCATGGCCCGTGCAGCCCCTCACCATTCCACATGAAGCTCAGCCTCTTCCTCTCGGCGGGAATGCAGCACCAAGGTCACTTCCTCCCCAGCTCACCGTGGTGAGCAGGGACCAGACCCGGCACTTGGGTGCGGGCGTGCAGGAAGCCTCAGCAGCAGAGGGGCCACAGGCAGGGCTGAGAGCTGGGGTTGTCTTCAAATGGGGGCGAGGTGCCCCACGCAGCCTCAGGTCTCAAAGCGTGGAGGAGCCAGTTGTTTTTTATTCTTCTTGGCGTTTGTCACTCAACCTAGCTGGCTTCTGAGGATAGATAACAAACACAATCCCATCCCTACCCAGTGCACTGAGGAATGAACACACCCTTCCCCAGTTCTCTGAAGGGGTGATGTGTCCTCCTGGTCCTGTGCTTACATTGCCCCTGTTGTGGTGACGGTGACATCAAACTGGCCAGCTGCTCTGGCCTCGAGATGGCGGTCAGATCACAGGGACGTAGAGCAGCCTTGGAAAGTGATGCTCTGGTTTTTAGATTTTAGGGTTTTCTAGCACAACTCAAGGAAATTAGATTATCCCATAGAGGACAAATATATGCATATTCTCATGATTGCCCTATTTTTTTTCTGGCATTTATCGCTGCCTTTTATTCATTGCCTTGATTTCTTTCCAAAAAAATAACTAGATTTATTCCAAAATTCTAAGTAGGGCCCAAAGTGTCAAAGGATTGGGGTCTGCCATGTGCCAAGCCATAGCCTGAGTCTTTGGTCATTCAACTGGACATTCTTACAGTGTCCATCAGGGGTGCAGCCAGAGTGCAAAGGAGCTCCTGATGTGAGCTCAGAGTGAGAAATGTGCTCACTGGAGGAGTACTCAGTGGAGGAGCTGTTCTCAGCACGGCTGCCAGAAGCGCTTTCTAGCTTGAGGACTTCTAGGCAACCTGGAGCCCAGACCATCTGTGCCTTGGTCTCTAACACCCTGTCCTCTCATGAGGAGGTATAATGGTCCCCTTTACAACTTGCCTCAAGTGTCTAAATATACCAGGCAAGCTAGGAATCTTGGCCTGATCCACCTGGAGCACAGCCTTGTCTCTAGGCCTCTCTGTATAGTAAGAGATGGTGGTGAAGGACGTACCCATTTAAACAGCCAGCCGTAGTGGTGATTTCGTTCTGCCCATCTCTGCAGCTGGTCCTTCTGGGAATGCCCCCAGAGTATCTTTACTTTGAACACTCATACGCCCCAGACTAATTAGAGGAGCATTGTTGAGTGCTTTGGAAAAGAGGGAGAAAAGCACATTCCAGAGGACACATGCTACTCTTGATGTCAAAGTCTCTCTGGTGGAAGGTTACCTTGGTTAGATTTCTGTTGCAGAGTTGAAGACATTTCACTCTGCAGTGTTGTTAAAAAGCTTCAAAAAAATCCTCCTGTGGTATGTTTCTAATTTAAGATTAAAAAAATATTTCTATTGTGCCATATATAGAGTAACCTAAAACCCAATAAAAGCTCCGAATTAGGGGCACACAGAATGGTTTGAATTAAGCTCAGGTAGGGGCAAGGACACCGTATCTGTCAGCTGAGGCTGCTGACTCTTGGGCCAAAAGGCAAGTTCAACCCGGGAGACTGGACCTGCCAAGTCTGGAGAGGAACCATCTCTTGTGCCAGATTCCGACGCTCTTGGCCACTGACCCGTAGGGCTCTGATTCTATTATCATCTGCCTCCAGTCCAGGAAGGGCCTGACTGTTGCCCTTGGCAAGATGACTTCATGCCATCTTGGTTGTTTTGCAGGTTTCTCATTGGAGCTTAGTTTATTTGATTTGTTGGCTATTATTATGTTTCTTCTTTTCTGGAGGTAGGCTTTGCTTAGCACCTTCCTTTGAGAAGCTGCCTGTGTCTTTGTCCTCTACCCATATAGAGATTGTGCTTTTTTCTGAGCAGAGGCCACATTTCCTTGTCTCAGTGTCCAATGTTCCATTCAGAGTCTGGAAAACAGCACACGCTCAGGAAATGCACAGTGAATTAATAAATTTGGGTGAACCAGTGAGTGAGAAGCTTGAATTTTGGTTATTATAAACAATGCTGCATGAAACATCTTTACATCTGTATATTTTATATATATGTTTTATATATATATATATACACACACACACACACACATACACATACATACATACATATATATCATATTCCTCCTGCCCCCATCCCTTCTCACATCACATACTCCGGTTGCTTTCTTTGTGCCATGTGACCGAACCCTAAACACCCTCCCTATCCCAAGCCCCTGGGACCAGCTCATAGCTGATTGGGTAAGGAAGGTCACCTGACTCCAGAGGGCCCAAATCATAGACTAGATTAAACTAATCAGACAGTCTCTTGAGGTTTGAACTAAGAAGCAGAGAAAGGTGTGGAGGAGCTTAAACTGGTAGGACAGTGGACTCAAGAGCCCAGGCTAGATTCTGGGGGGCCATGATGGGGCCATGTACAAGCAGGTGAGTGAGCAGAAAAAGACAGACAGACAGATGCTCACGGCCCCAGGGATGTGGCAGCTATAACTTTAGTTCCTGTGAGGGCTGCCTACACTTTCTACTTTCAGATGCCATGAGATATCCCTGAATCCTTCCAAAAAACAAAACAAAAATCCTTCCTCTCTGTGCCGTTTCCTACAATACGTACTCCCTCCTCCCACTGTGCAGTTTCCCAGTGGGCTGGGTGATGCTGGGGGTTCTGATATTCTCTTGGAACCAGAGGTGGTCCAGTGTGGGCTGGGGGAGGGGGAGATTGGGGGTCATTCTGCCCTCACTCCTGCCCCCTCCACCCCACCCAACTTCATAGATCAGTGAAGGCACCGTGGTCCACTTCTCTCTGCTTATCTCTGGGGCCAGGGAAGATCTCCAATCCATGTGCCCCACCCCATAGGCCAGAGTTTGTCAGTGATTGTTCTCCTCTGCTTCCGGGCACCTCACTACTGTGACCATGGCCTCCATCCAACTCAGACCACTCCCCATGACCACGCCCACAGAACTGGCAATATTTGAAGTGGCACAGGGCCACACCCACCTGGGTCCCAGGCCAGGTTCCTCTACCTTGGTGGCCTCAGGCGAAGTGAGTCCCCTAATCTTAGGTAGGCATCTCGGAACCTGATTCACAGCCCCTTGTGCCATTGAAAAGAGACAGTGGGTAGGCAAGGTGTCCAGCACCTTACAGGCCTTGCCACCCACTCTTGCCTTCTGTCCACCCTGAGGGATGCTCGTGTGACTCTTCCCTTCAGTGGAGCCTTGTGCCCTTCCTCAGCCTGGCCAGTGCTGTTCTGGTGACCTCTCACCTGGACCCCTGGTTTGGTCTTGGCCTTCCCGTGGCTGCAGTCTGGGCCCAAGGAAGGTGGGAATGCGGGGAGACCAGTGCATGGGAGCTATAGAGGCAGGAGGCTGGGTGGGTCAGGGAGGAGGCCCTGAGGGAACCACCCCTGCTGTCTGGGCTGCACATCACTGAGGAGACGCCCAGAAGGGGCCCTTACATTTTAGCAAAGTGCAAGGAACAGGAGAGTGGGGGATTCGAGTGAAGCTTGATGGCTAGGGGAGAGGCTCGGCTGACACAGCAGCTGCAGGTCTGGAGGCCGGGGAGAGAGAGGTAGCCATTCGAGAGCGGGGTCTCTGAGTGACGTGGTGGGTCCATGATGCCATCAGACCCGACCTCCAGACCCTCCTCAGCCCAGTGCACTGCGGGCAGGGAGACCCGGAGAAGGGAAAGGCCGTGCCCCGGGTCGTGCAGCTCTTCCAGACACCATTTGGGGCTTCCTCCCTCCCACAGGCATGAAGGGTGGCCAGGCCTTCATGCCTTCTGCAGCAGGCTGAGTGTCTGGGTGCTCCCTCTGGGCCCTGGTGCCATCCTCCCCTGGCTGGGGCCGCAGGCGTGCCCTTCCACTTCTCTTGCTCAGCCTCAGCAGCGTCCTGGCTTCCAGGGCCTCCTTCTCCCTTGGCTTCCTTACGAAAGCCCTCCATTCCAGGTGTCTCCCAGCCCCTGGGAGAGCCCCTCCTTGCTGAGAGGGGATTAGTAACCCTCCTGCCCAACTCAGAGTCTCCTGACATGATCAATGACAATATTTCTGTTGGGTTACACCGGCTGGAACATCCAAACCAGAGATTGTTAAGCTACAACCACTCTTCTTACAGATTCTAAAAAGAAAGAGTGGTCCTCCTGGCCAGGAGTCTGTGCCAGATTTAATTATCTAAAATGTGGTGTCCTACTCCTCGTGGAAGAGGGGCAGGGCAGAATCCCCAGTGGGGTGGGGGGCGCGGAGAGAGACAATCCAGGTGTTCCTAGCCCCTATAGGAGTGAGTCCTACCCTGGCCTCTAGCAGATGGTCTTGCCGACCACCCAGGGTCATGACCTTGCTGGGTGCTGCTGGGCAGTGTGGCGACAGCAGCCCAGTCAGGAAGGCATGATTATTCTTCCGTTACACAGAGGAGTCAACTGAGGTTCAGATGCAGGAGACTGCAAAACTGGGGAGTCACTGAGCCAGAATCTGGCTAAGAGCCTTGCCCACATTTGTTGGAAATGTGTGTCTGGGTTGGAGACAGTGTGCTGGGGTCGAAGGGCCTGCAGCAGGGCCCAGGGGGCAGGACTAGACAGGGCTGCGGGCATTTGGGTGTGCAGGGCCGAGGGTCAGTTAGCACCGTGCGGAGGTGGTGAGGGGTGAAGAGAAATCTCGAGGTAGACAGGTTCTCATGTTACCTCTTCTTTTGTATCCTTCCCCATGAGACAGAGCCGTGACCTTCAGGGCTCTGACCTCAAGACCATCTCTCTGGGGATCAGCTGGGAAACCTCTGAGGGCAGGACGGCCCTGGCTCCCACTAGATGGCACTGTTGCAGGTCGTTTCCACCCAGGAGCCCTTCTCAGGGCGCCCGTGTGAGAGTGTGCATGCAGGGAGTGTGTGTGTGTGTGTGTGTGTGTGTGTGTGTGTGTTGGGCATCCCTGGCTTGGGTCTTCCAATATCCCCAAGCCCCTGCTTTTTCCCTCTGCTTCTCTGGAATACTCCTTAGGATAGAAGTTAGTGCTTCTGAGACGTTTTCCAGGACTCCTGTGGTCCCTGGAAGGCAGGCACCTGACCCCGGGGAGTTCCAGGGTGCCGAGGACAGGTCCAGCTCTCCTCATGGCCCACCCATCTGTGGGAGGCTGGCGAGTTCTCCTGAAATCCAAGTCCAGAGACAGTGCAGAGTCCCAACAGTCCCCACGCTCTGGGTGGGCAGTGTTGGGGGTTTGGACTGGGACAAACTTTCAGGGCCTTGAATGTTTCTAATGCAAATAAATTTCATCTCGTGTATTAACTTGGAGTGGTTGGTACTAGTTACTGGAGTGTTATGTTGAGGAGGCTTCTGAGGCTGGGTCTGGCTCAGGAGGAAAGAAGGCTGTTGTCGATCAACGATGTCTGCCAGAGGCTTGGGGCAAGAGTAGCACTTATGACATTTTTTCTGGATGTAAGCGGACACTCATCTATGAGGATGCACCTGTATGTCAGTGAATCCTAGATATTTAGGACTTTAGAAATTATCCAACTCACTCATTTATTTCATAGGTGGAGAGACTGAGGCATACATAGACAAAATGGGTTGCCCACAGACACATGGCTAGTGCAGGGAGAAGACTGCAAGGTGGGTCTCTGGTCACAAGTGCCAGTGTCTTGCTGGATACACCCTGCCTTTCCGGTTGATCCAGTTCTGTGTTCAAACAAGGTCCGCAACAGCACATCAACCTCTTTTGTCTGGTGTTTCAGGGTCTTTAGACATTGCTGCCAAGAGAAAGCTCCAAGTTAAAGCTCCTTTTCGTGTCTTTGTTGTATTCCAGGTAGATTCTGTCTAGGGCAGATTGTAAGGCTGAATTTTGGGGAAAAAACCTTAAGAGAGAAGGAAGGAAAGAAACTGGGGTTCTGTGTATTTGACAGAGAACACAGGGCATCAGGTCAGACATGGCTTTGGCCACAGGTGGTGACTGCTGTGAAACCCAAAGAGGCAGGTTGGAAGAGAACAAGAGTGTCTCAGGTGAGATGCGAGGAAGGATTTCCTGATGGAGGGAGGTCCTGCCAGTCACCGCCTCACCAGCTCTGCTCGACAGAACCAGCAGGAACCAGCAGAGCCCTGCAGAGTAGAGCAGGCACTCAGGAGCTGGGGCCACAAGCTGCGGATACCAGGCCCAGCTCCATCACCAAATTAAGTGTACCGCGTGCTGTCCCTTTGCTTCACTTTTCCCACCTGGCATATGGGGTTAGCTACCCAGTACTCCACGATGCAGTGAGAATCAAGAGAGGGAATTGTTGGCAGTCTGTGTGGGTATAAGGAGTTGACGTAAAAGCAAGGGTGGTGTCTTCTCCTGAGGCCTTCATGAAGAGAACCACAATTACTGCTTCATAATTTGTGTGTGTATAAATGGAACATGTGTTCATACTCTAAGTGAGAGTAATATTAAATTACAGTTGATCCTTGAACAACATGGGCTTGAACTGCATGGGTCCACTTATATGCAGACTGCTTTCAATACTAAATACTACAGGACTACACAGACTCTTGGTTGGTTGAATCTGTGGATGCAGAACCGCAGATACAGAGGAACGACAGATTGGGAGGGTTGACTATAAATTATACCCACATTTAAAAAAAAATTGAAGTAGAGTTGATTTACAGTGTTTCAGGCTTATAGCAAAGTGATTCAGTTATACGTGTCTATTCTTTTTCAGATCCTTTTCCATTATAGACTATTACAAGATATTGAATATATTTCTCTGTGTTATACAGTAGGTCCTTGTTGTTTATATATTTTCTATATAGTAGTGTGTATCTGTTAATCCTCAGTTCCCAGTTTATCCGTCCCTCCACTTTCCCCTTTGGTAACCATAAGTTTGTTTTCTATGTCTGTGAGTCTATTTCTGTTGTATAAATAAGTTCATTTGTATCATTGGTTTTTAGATTCCACATATAAGTGATATCATATGATATTTGTCTTTCTCTGTCTTACTTCACTTAGTATGATAATCTCTGGGTCCACCCATGTTGCTGCAAATGGCATTATTTCGTTCTTTTTTTATGACTAATCGTTCCATTGTGTGCGTGTGTCTGTGTGTGTGTGTGTGTGTGTGTGTGTAAAATACATCTTCTTTATCCATTCATCTGTTGATGGACACTTAGGTTGTTTCCATGTCTTGGCTGTTGTAAATAGTGCTGCTGTGAACATTGGGGTGCATGTATCTTTTTGAATTAGAGTTTTCATCTTTTCCACATATATGCCCAGGAGTGGGATTGCTGGATCATATGGTACCTCTATTTTTAGTTTTTTAAGGAACCTCCATACTGTTTTCCATAGTGGCTGCACCAATGTACATTCTCACCAACAGTGCAGGAGGGTTCCCTTTTCTCCATACCTTCTCCAGCACTTACTCTTTGTAGACTTTTTGATGATGGCCATTCTGACCGGTATAAGGTGATTCTTCATTGTAGTTTTGATGTGCATTTCTCTAATAATTAGTGATGTTCAGCATCTTTTCATGTGCCTGTTGGCCACCTGTACGTCTCCTTTGGAGAAATGTCTATTTAGATCTCTGCCCACTATTTTTTTTTTTTTTGCAGTACGCGGGCCTCTCACTGTTGCGGCCTCTCGCCTTGCGGAGCACAGGCTCCGGACGCGCAGGCTCAGCGGCCATGGCTCACGGGCCCAACCGCTCCGCGGCATGTGGTATCTTCCCGGACCGGGGCACGAACCCGTGTCCCCTTTATCGGCAGGCAGACTCTCAACCACTGTACCATCAGGGAAGCCCTCTGCCCACTTTTTTGATTGAGTTGTGGTTATTGTTTTTTTTTATATGGAGCTGTATAAGCTGTTTATACATTTGGAAAATTAATCTCTTGTTGGTCATGTCGTTTGCAAATAATTTCTCCCATTACGTAGGTTGTCTTTTTTTTTTTTTTTATCATACCTGCATTTTTGACTGCATGGAGGGTCGGTGCCTCTCACCCCCATGTTGTTCAAGGGTCAAGTGTACTGGGAATGTCCTATTGGGAGTAATCAGGCTCTGTGCCAGGCACTCTATCTTTTTGAATTCTTCCTATAATCCTATGAGATGCGTATTATAATTATTCAGATTTCCCAGAAGAAGAAGCTGAGGCCAGAGAGGTCAAATCACATGTCTAAGAATATACACTCAGTTAAGTGGCAGGGAGCTTAATCAACCACCTGCCTGCCCTCAAGGAGGCTGCCACCTGTAAATTACCCTGAGGGAGAGCTAGCTTGGGGCACCCATTTCCAATTGTATATATTGTCTGGACTTATCACAGGTGTCTTGGAGTGAATGAGGGCTTAAAGTTTACCCTGGTAGGATTGGGGGGGGTATTGTGTGCATGTACACACATGTGCACATGTGTTTTAGAAAATGATGCCCAAGGTAGAATCCAGAAGGTGGTGGCCCTTCCCTGAAAGCAGGACTATCCCTGCGTGGTACCCAAGCTGGAGACCAGACCTCCATCACGCCTGATGGACTGTATTAGTCAGGGTTCTCCAGAGAAGCCAACAGGAGGTGGATCTATGTAGATAGATAGATAGATAGATAGATAGACGATAGAGTTTTTTTTTTTTATAAGAATATGTAGATAGATAGATAGATAGATAGATAGATAGACGATAGAGTTTTTTTTTTTTTTAAGGAATTGGCTCATGTAATTTTGGAGGCTGGCAAGTCCAAAATTTGCAGGATAGGTTGGCAGAGTAGAGACCAGGGGAAGAGGTTTCAGTTTGCATCTGAAAGCATTCTGCTCGCAAAATTTCCTTTTCCTCACGGGAGGTTAGTCTTTTTATTAAGGTCGTCAACTGATTGGATAAGACTCATCCACATTCTGGAAGATAACTTGCTTCACTCAAAGTCTACTGATACAAATGTTAACCTCACCTAAAAAATGTCTTCACAGTAACATTCAGACATGTTTGACCAAACATCTGAGTACTGTAGCCCAGCCAGGTTGACACATAAAACTAACCATCACAGGGACTAACTGGCCTCTCTCCATCCTGGTCATTGGAAGACTTAGGAAACCTTTTCTGTGTGAGGGGGTTCCCTCCACAGAAAAAAACCCAGCAGGTGAAACAATATGGCTGACTCCCCACTGCCAAGAGAGAGCTGGGCTGTAACCAAGGGTCAGGAGGAAGAGCCTCTCCCAGGACCATGCATGCTGTAAAGTCCCTGGACCTGGGGCTGCTTCCTTTTTGGTGAGCTGGGTAGTGGGTTTGGTGGAATAGGCCCTCTAGATCAGCCGAGCAGCAGATGTGTTCCTAGGGAGCCCTGCTCTTTTAATGGAAAGCCTGATGGGACTGCTGGGTGTTGGCAATACCTGCAGCCCTTTCTTCTTCCCACAGAGGGTTAATGGCACATGGGATTTCTAGCCCTGGAATGTCTTCTTTCCAGTATATTCTCCAGACTTTCCTATTGGTGGCTGCGAGTCTGCTACACTTCCTGGTGGGCACTACCTTGCAGGCTCTGATATACTCTTGTGGCGACTAGCTGGAACCTCTACAGGAACCTGGCCAGAGCCCTCTCGGCAGGAGGGGATGGCCTAAGTAGTGGGGAAAAGCTTTGGCTATGGTGCCTGACTCCAGAGAATGGGGGATGCCTACAACCTTTCCTGCACAGCCCAGCCCAGCATCTTTGGTTCTCTGAGCCCAGTGAAGACTGGACATGCCACACAGGTGCCATGCCTTTGACGAAAGGCTCAATTGTGTCCTTATCTGGTGGAGACCATCACAGCCTACTAGTCACGTGTTCCAGGGAGGGGTCTACTCCTATAAGCTCAACTCTTGAGGGCAGGGTTTGGAAGAACGGGGGACCCTGAAAGCATAGAAGGGAGGCACCTAGTGCAACCTGGGGATTCAGGGAAGGACATTTGAGAGGAAGACGCAGAGACAGTCATAGTCAGGTGAAGTTGTGCATATCTGAATGTCTGTGCATCCTTTGCAAAGGCCCTGAAGCAGATTGGAGGAAGCATGGCCCAATCAAAGCCCTGTGGGCGGCTCAATGTGGTGGGCGCCTAGAGTTGTAGGGGAGAGAGGCAGAGGGGGCAGGACAGAGAGCAGGCTCTTAGGCATGCGGGGTACAAGCCAAGGGAGTTTAAACCCCATTTACTGGCAGCAGTACTGGCAGCTTTAAGTTTTTGAGAGATGGCAGTGCGGAGTGAATGGGGTGATGCTGGGGGCCAGCAGCCATGAGGCAGCTGTGGTGGTCACCCAGGTGACTAAGAGGACTGTGGCCACAGAGGTGTGGCTGAGGGGACAGAGCAGGCTGTCATGGATAGGTTACACTGGTTGACTGATGGAGCACGTGCAGCATGATAAGACGTCAAGGGTGATGGTGGCCTGGCCTCTAGCTTGGGTACCAGTGGGCGGTTGGCGCTGTTTTCTTGGCAGGGCCACTGCCTTCTTCAAGGGTGTTGGGCCCCCCTTTCCCAGGGACACCCATCCTGCTCCCATGAGCCCCCTTACTTCAGTGGCTCATCTCATGAACATGAGCTTGACTGGGATTGCGGGATGCCATTGTCAGCTCCTTGACACACAGCCCCAAAGTCCGTCTGGGCTTGGGGGCCTGACTCAGGGGTGAGTGGTTTGGAATGCGGCGCTGGGCAAGTTTAGCTGCAGCTCCACAGCTCTGCTAGGACACTGGGGCCACACACGGGCTGCCCTTCCGAGGCACTTAGAGCCCTTTCTTGCCCCCTGGCTCTGGTGCCCCAAGAGCTGTTGCATCTTCCAGGAAGATGCTGGAGTGCCTCTGTCTAGGCTGTTCTCAGAGCTTTTCCAAATTGTTACCTGGTGGCTGGAGAGTCTTGGGGTTGACGGTTGCATGTCAGGAAAATTTACATGGAGCGCCTACTCTGTGTCTGTTCCTATGCTGGGTTCTGAGGGAAAGGAGGAGCTGCAATGAGTTTAGAGTGAACAGGGAGACCAGCTCTCAAGCGGGACACATTAGGAGACCAACAGCTGGCACCCAATTATTAGCAATTGGTTTGGTTGGCAGCTTAGGGAAGGGACAGGGCAGTGTGGACTAAAGGGTTAAGGATGCCTCAGGTAGGAGGGACAGCCTGAGGTGCCTTGTCCAATGCTCATATAAAGGAAAGGGGTGGAAGTATTGTCCGTGATGGGGGAAGGGCAGAAGCCAAGGAGTGGGCCACAAGTGAGGGGTAGGGAGAGACAGGCTTTGGGGGTGAATGTGCATATGTGTGAGTGTGTAAATTGCCCAAATAAAGTATAGCTTCTTTATATATTCTCCTAAATCGACAATGTACAAATTATATGTTTCTGGTTCTAAAGGGGTCTGGGTGAGGGCACAGTTGGGCTCACTTTTTCTTTTGAATCACAAGTTGAGGCCGACGGCTTCGCTTCCCCCAGAGGCCTCAGCATAGCCCTTCTCGTGGTGCCACAGACGAGAGCAGGGATGAAGAGTGTCAAGGACTCCTCGGCCCAGTGACAGAGCTGCCTCTACCGGCACCATCTCCAGCTGGGCTCCGTAACCCGACACTCCCCACAAGGCCTCTCACCCCAGGCCAGGCCTGGAGCACTCCTGTGTCACCATGGCAACCATCCAAGATCTGGGTATATTTAGGGGCACCCACGGGAACCTCAGAGGGGCTGAAGTCATTAGCTGGCCAGTCACGAAGACTGACACCAGGGAACTGCTCTCCAGCCCCGAGTCCACAGGTGGAGAGTTTATGGCCCAGATGGCTGTGGACGGCAGTCTGTCATCAGGCAGGTGTGGGGCTGACACCCGGGGAGAGGCTTGCGGCTCGTTCAGCCCACGGTAGTGGCAGGTGGGAGGAGAGCAGCGAGGAAGGTCCTGGGTCACTTCTGAGATGGGAGAAGCTCTGGTCTGGTCCCGACAGGGTGGATGGCCCAGCTGGCAGAGGCGCTGTGCTGGGTCAGATGTGGCCCACACTTTGCTGTCTCCTGAGGCCCGTCTGCAGCTGCTGCCCAGCGTGATGGCCTGTAGCCAGGGCCTGTGTAGTTGGGTCAGCCCAGGGCTGGGCTCACGAGGCCTCAGAGGGAAGCTGCCTCAGGAAGGAGGCCAGGGCTGTGGCTTATCCGACTCGCCTCTTAGGTAACTTGATTCCTGGACGTGAGACTTTTTCCATTTGTCATATTGGTGTTCCCCTCTGGTTCCAGAGTGAAGAAAAGCCTGGCCAGCTGTCAGCAGGCCGCCAGGCTGCCCCGCTCCATTGAACGGCTGCCTCCACCTCCCCCTCGTCATCAGAGTCCTGGCTCTCACCTGTGTGGTCCCTCTTCCTCATCCTGGCTGGAGTCATCTTCCTAAACTAAATCCATTCCAGAAGCATGAGCTCCTTAATGCTGCCCTGGAGACTTGGTCCTGCCCACAG
This sequence comes from Neophocaena asiaeorientalis asiaeorientalis, assembly GCF_003031525.2. Taxonomy (NCBI): domain Eukaryota; kingdom Metazoa; phylum Chordata; class Mammalia; order Artiodactyla; family Phocoenidae; genus Neophocaena; species Neophocaena asiaeorientalis. Next base: position 102,781 of record NW_020175528.1, read on the forward strand.
CTCCTGTCTCATCACCTCTGAGCCTTTGCTCATCCCATCCCATCCGCCCAGAAACTGCCCCTTCACTTCTCTGTCTCCTCCTCCAGGAAGCTGTCCCTGGTCTCTCCTCTGTGCTCCCCAAAGCATCTGGACACACGTCTCTCGTTGTCCTGATTAGGAGGTGCTGGGTTTACCTGTCTATTGTCTCCCTTCAGAGTGAGCACCTTAAGAACAGGGGCTTATGAAGGGTTTTCTAAACCAAACCCGTCATGAATGGCACCAAGGAGGGCTGGGGGAAGCCCTCTGAAGCTGGTGATTGCTGAGTGGTCTGAGGAGAGGAGTGTTCTACATCTCAGCCTTCACATCTCCTGGGACCCCTGGGCAGACCAGGCCACTGAAGGGCCAGTAGACTCAAAACTCACACTAGAGTGGGAAGGCAGATGGTGATACCACTAGCCTTCCATATGGAGCACCTACTCTGTGCCAGCGCTGGTTTCCAGTGTTTACACATCTTCTCTCTAACCCTCACAGAGCCCTGTGAGGCAGGTAGTATAAAAACATCCCTCTGAAGAAGAAACTGAGGTTCAGAGAGGTGAAGTGACTTGCCAGAGTCCTGATAACTGTTGGGGCAGGGATTAGAATTCACGTTGGTCTCATCTCAGAGTCCATTTCTTTCCATGGCTCCACCCAGGGCTTTGTAAATCTGGCCCGTGGGAACAAGCCTACACCAGAAAGGTCCATTCCAGCCTGAAGAGCATGTGCTGTTTGTTTCTTACCCAGCATTCTGTCAGGGTCCCTGGCACGAGCATCTGACAAGTCCTGTAAACTCTTACGGGCATGAGCCCTGACGTCAGGGCCAGCTCTTCCTCTGTTAGTGTTTCCTAATTGGTATTATCTCAGCAGTTGCTTTAGAAATTGACTTTGATGAAAAAAATTTAATTACATAATGAATTACTCTCTGAGGAGCAGGCCATTGTGTCATGGCTCAGCCACTTGTGGGGCAGGGAGGAGGCTGAAGTGGAGTGTTTGGGATGAGTTGTCATGCGTCCCCCCCACAGTGTGTGCCTCTGCATTTTTCCGTGGTGACTACAAGATGGATCTGGGGACTTGAATGGCCCATGGGGATAACACACAAGTGTATGGGTCACAGGGAAACATCTGCACCATTTTGGTCCGAATGGACCAGAGAAAGTTGAGTGTGTAAGACGCCTTGTTTTGAAATGTGTTTTCAAAATAAAGGGTTTCATAACAACCACAATTGCAGAAACAACTGTTGATGGGAATAACTTCCTGGAAAGCAGAGGCCTCCATGAGAGTCAGGATTTAAAAGGCCAGGCCAAGTTACAAAACAGGTTTACCTAATCGAAGCTTAGCATTGCTCTTTGCATGTGAGACACACACACACACACACACACACACACACAAACAGACATGTCGTTGCCTGCCTCAGGCTACAGGCTTTGTTGTTAGTCTCTGATGCTCTGCCCAGGACCACGAAACCTCAGTTTCAAGGTCCGGGGCAACATGGGGGGCTGAGGTGGACTCCCCATTCTCTCCTGCCCCCAAGTCCCTGGTCTAAACAGAGTGTCTGGAGGCAGCTCCTTTTGCATTGGTTGCCTAGAGCTGAGTTATATGTCCCTGCCCTCTGGCCGCATGATTGGACCAGGGATTGAAGCTCTGCCAAAGACAGCATCTCATAGGCTAGCAAGTGGCCTGTGGGATGGCCTTCTACAGGATACTGACCAATAGAGATTCAGGATTTGGTATCGTGGCCACTGGGCCCAATCAGATCCTCTCCTCTGTGGGTACCAGAGAGGATAGATGCCAGCAGGCCGGCAGAAAAAAGGTGGGAGTCAAGAGATTCTTGGAAACCCTGGGATAGTGGGACAGCAGGGACTATTGAGAGGGCAGTTCGTGGCAACAGGAGGAGACAAAAGATGACTGAGTCACGAGAATGTCAGAGCCCTGGAGCCACAGTGGCCTCCTGAAGGTAACGCCTGCTCCTCACGGCTGAGCACTTGAGTGTCTCCACATAACCTTGCCGCAAACACGAATCCCTGGGGGTTCCTTGAATCTGTTTATTTTCTTGCTCCCTAATGGAGCCTGCATGGCCAAGGGCCCACCCACGTTCTTGCTGGTGGAAATGGTTTTGCTGAGCACCACAAACAAGCAGAAAGAGAAGATTCTGCCCAGGAGAACTGCCAGCCTTGGCATGGTATCCATTCAGCCCTTCACTGGGCTTTTGGGTGGGGGAGGATGGCCGAGGGAGCTCCTGCTTTCCGGTCAAAAGGAAGTGGGTAGGGGGTGCTGTGCTGAGGCTGGGGGACTCTTGGCAACCCCAGGAGACCTGGATTCCAGACCAGAAGAGTTTCCCACAGAGGTGGAAAGACACGGTTCTGCTTTTGATTTGGAAAGGGTCTTGCTGCATTTTTCCAATGTCGGTTCAACAAAACTCAAAACCGTTTTCCCTAACACTTTCCCCCCTTCATTCTTAAGTCACTCTGTATGCACAAAGGCAGTACATGTGCTTTTGATTCATTTACCCTGAAATCATCACCCTGTCTCCCTTGAGAGATCCCATGTCTCAAAAGCCTTCGGAGACATTTAAGCCCTTTCACCCCCCCCTTAAAACCAGGACCTGCGAATGCTAAAGCAAAGGGATGGAGGGTTTCAACCAAAGCAAGAGACAGTCCTCCCTGCCTGGTCCCAGTGAGGTCAAGGCCGACCTCAGCAGCAGACACGTTCTCAGGAAGCAAGTCCTAGGAGAAATCAGCACCTTGTGTGAAGACACTGCAGGCTGAAAAGAAGAGCACTGGGGTGTCAAGTTGTAAATGATTGTCAAGCGTTGACTTGTGTATGGTGTCCTTCAGCTGCAACATGCCGTGTTCTCTCTCCCCAGCTCCAGGGACCGGAGGCTCACACCCTGCACGCTGGCCCTACATTCTGCCCTCAGCAGAGGCTCCAGGGGGACCGTAGGGCTCACCCTTCCTGCCTTGTGGACAGCAGTGCCTCTTAGGTAACCTGGTGGTGATGGTGCTTTAAAGTAACGTGGACATTGGGAAGTGGGTTGGGGTACAGAAGAAGCAGGACTAATCATAAGCTGACAGTTGTTAAAACTGGGTGACAGTCGTTAAAACACAGGTGTTCATTATATTCTTTCTACTTTTGTTTTGAAATTTTTCATGATAAAAAGTAAGAAAAAAATTTATAATGGAAAGTTATGGGCATGTGTATATATATATATATATATATATATATATTACTCTCTTTATATATATAAAAGAGTAATATCTATAGCAGGGCTTCATTAGATATGTTATGTGGTATGCAGTGCACAAGCTGATTTTAAGTGATATGGCAATGAACTTTTAAATTCAATCATTGTGTATTTAAAATTTAATTAATTATGGGCTGCGATAGTGCCAAGTGTTTCCTTTTAAGATAAAGTTAAGGAGAAAAATCAAGTTGATTTGATGAAAGGAATTAAGAAGATAATGTGAGAGGAAGAGATATGTGGATATGGCAAGCATAATGGAGGTGGAAACTGAATTGCTGACGTTTTGGAAAAGGGCTCATGTGCATTACTCTGAGTACACACTGTGTCAGCCTTATGGGATGATTTATCTAGAAGGTTCAGCATGAGGGGCACAACAGCAAGAGGCAGAAGTGGGCTTTTGAGGCACACAGACCGTGTTTCAATTCCTGACTCTGTCACATAATGGCTGTGTGACATCTGGCAAGTGGCTTACCTGCTCTGGGCCTTGTCTCCTCATCTGCAGAACTGGGATGTTATTGTACATCTTGAAGTGTCCTTGTGAGTGCTCGGCATATACCAGGTACCTAATAAATGGTAGTGCACTCGAGAAAGAAGTAGAAAAGGCGGGCGGACCCAGAGTCCACATCTGAGGTCTGGGCACCATCCTCACAGGTTCAGAGTTTCATCCAGAACAACTTTACTTCTACTTTAGACACAATTCTATGAGCATGTTTCCTGTTTGTTTTGCTGTTTGCCTAGTCTGTGTGCCTCCTGAGAAATGGACAGGAGACAGGTGGGGACACGCTGAGCAGATGGAAGAGGGAACCCGTCAATTGACACAGTCAACACGTCATTAGCCACAGTCATATGTATGGCTTCTTGGCTTGTTCTGATAACACTGTTGGCAGTTTAGCAACTCTGTTGCTTGAAACAGCTACCCCAAGTCAAGCCAAACTTTACTGCCTGTAATTCACTAATAACAGCTTTTATTGAGTGTTTACTGTGTGCCAGGGACTGTGCTAAGCACTCCACATTCATTGTCTGACTTAACTGCCCTGACAGCCCTCCAAGGGAGGTGTTGCTGGTCCCCCCATCACAGATGAGGAAGCTGAGGCTGAAAGGATGTAGTGACTTCCTGAGGGCACCGTGGCAAGCAAGTGGCTGGGTCAGGATAGGACCAACTGTGATGCCGAAGCCTATGTACTTGGTCACAGGACTCCATCGGCCCTCTCTTGGAGGGGTCCTGTGCACTTCTGAAAAGTCCCTTGGATCCTTAGGAAGTGCACATCCTCCTGCCCCCAGTATGTGGACCCAGTCCTGGTGTGGTGGCATGAGGCAGGTCAGCTTGTGGGGAGAGCTGCCTGGTGGTGAGTGTGCCAGCCTGAGTGTGCCTGCAGCCTGGCAGAGATGTGACTCTTCCCAGCCTGGAGACCCGTTAGACATTTGCATTTAAAAGTACCAGCTCTGGACATCTTCAGGGGCGAATTAATGACAAGCAGGCTTTGAACATTTGCAAACTGTATTTTTAGGTCACAAGGACCTTCCCTTTTTGTGTGTGATTGGGGTAGGGATGGAAAACATATGACTTGGTTTCTGCCACTTGTGCCCAGAATCCCAAAGATAATGGCTCTTTGAGCTTCATGGTAGTCTAACAGATTTTCAAACCATTTTCCATGCATCCAACAGTTCTCTGAAGATACTCATAGGCCTCTAGTATTTCCAAAGAGAAAAACAGTAGCCCATGGTTTAGAAATGGTAATATCCATTCACTGAATTGACCAGACTTCTAAACGGGACCATCTCCTGTACAGAAAATAATATTGTTGTTTCTAGCAGTCACACTAGGAGATACTCAGCAAATATGAAGTTATGACCACAGGTAAAGGGGTAAATATGCCAGCATTTACATGTCCACATGCGTGTTGCCTTTTTAAAAGCAACTCCCCAGAGGGCTCTTCAGTTATTCCAAAGATACTATCATTGCTCCATGCTTTTGGATAGTTTCTCCTAAGTGACTGCCTTCAGAACCGATTACGCGTTCATTCAGTGTCTCTAAGGCAATTCTTTGTTCTTAGGGGAAGATGTGGCCTTTAGAAAATCCCCAAATCAATCCAAGCTCAGATCAATGAAGTGTGTGGGTAATTGTATAGGTTATCAATTGCCCAGTATTGCTGCAAAGGAACCAGACACAAAAACCTCAGGGACCCACAACAATGAATATGATTTAGCTCATGGCTCTGCAGAGGTTCAGCTGATCTGGGCTGGGTTTGGCTGATCTTGGCTTGCTCATGCGTCTGTGGTCAACTGATCTCAGATGAGCTTACTCAGATATCTAGAGAGCAGCTGGATGATGACTAATCTATAATGGCCTCATCTGGAATTCCTGGGGGACTCAGTTCTGACTTGTCTTTCATCCTCCAGCAGGCTAGCTGGGGCATAGTCTCATGGTGATGGCAGAGGCATAAAGAGAAGGAAACCTCAGTGGGCAAGTCTGTTTCAAGACTGTGCATCATTTCTTCAAACATCTTTTTGGCCAAAGCAAGTCATAAATCAAATGATATGGATACAAGGAGGAATGCAGAACTGTGACTTTCTTTTATTTATTTTTTGCCATTTATTAAGGTGATTAAATTGGAATGTGTTTTTTTCCCGAAGGGAGCTGTGGCATCAAAATCCTGACAATGATTTCTTGGGTAGTCAGTGAACTGCCCCAGATAAGCATTCCAGACAATTGCCTGAGGGAACAATTCCAAATGATCTATGACAACAGTGGCATCTTTAGAAGGAAGGGTATGGCCCCTGAGGTGACTGCTGGGGAGGACACTGCGCTTTTGGATGAAGTGCTGAGAGTTTCACCTTGGGCTTGTTGAATTGAACTGAATTTGCATTGAAGATCTTACCTTGCAATCCCCAGGTGATAAACCGGCCTCTTGTGTGTATATTGCCTTTTACTTCTCTCTGCAACAGCCAGGCCTTCAACAGTGAAGACTTAATCTCTCAATAACTCTTATTTCCTTGGGAATTTGAGGTTACTAGACTGCAGCAGCTAAACCATATCTTTTTCCACTTTGGCTGCCCAATGTAACTTGCAAAGAGTGAAGTTAAATAGGATTCACTATAAATTTGTCACCCATCTCCCACACCCAGCTACATTTCCTGAGCATCCTTTGTGCTCTGTGTTTTTGCTAGGCTCTGGGCATGCAGAGAGACACAGGAGGAAGAGGGGAAAGGGAGTGGGGATGGAAATAAAAGGGAGAGGGGCCTTTGTGGACCAGTGATGATGAAGTTCCATGAAACTGAGAAGCACATGAAGCCCTCTGCACCTGAGGTTAAACACACATTCACACACACTCACATACATGCTCACACACACAAAACAAAATGCCAAAGACAGATAAGAGGCAGTCCCTTCTTCCAAGAAACTCATGATTAGTGGGGGAGAAACAGGCACATACTAAACTATTGCACTAGTGAGTGACAAAGGACATGAGAGAGGGCTCTAGGATTCTGTGAGAGGTCAAAGGACGGGCACCTATTCCTGCCTGGGAGGGTGAGGGAGGGCTTCTTAGCAGAGGTGACATTTAAACTGAGTCTTTAAGGATGACCAGGAACTCACACGCAGAGGCTGGGGGCAGCAGTGTAGGCATATGTGGGGTTGCGAGGAAGCAGGGCTCACTTAGGAAGGGGCAAGACTATGACAGACAAGCAGGTTGGGATTTTGTGGGGAGGGGATAAAGAGGTGACAAGACTTGAAGGACACTGAACCAACCTTAGCCACTGGGGGCAGACACCAAAAATAACGGGAACTATGAACCTGCAGCCTGTGAAAAGGAGACCCCAAACACAGTAAGTTAAGCAAAATGAGAAGACAGAAAAATACACAGCAGATGAAGGAGCAAGGTAAAAACCCACCAGACGTAACAAATGAAGAGGAAATAGGCAGTCTACCTGAAAAAGAATTCAGAATAATGATAGTAAAAATGATCCAAAATCTTGGAAATAGAATGGAGAAAATACAAGAAACGTTTAACAAGGACCTAGAAGAACTAAAGAGCAAACAAACAATCCTGAACAACACAATAAATGAAATAAAAAATTCCCTAGAAGGAATCAATAGCAGAATAACTAAGGCAGAAGAACGGATAAGTGACCTGGAAGATAAAATAGTGGAAATAACTACTGCAGAGCAGAATAAAGAAACAAGAATGAAAAGAATTGAGGACAGTCTCAGAGACCACTGGGACAATATTAAACACACCAACATTCGAATTATAGTGGTCCCAGAAGAAGAAAAAAGAAAGGGACTGAGAAAATATTTGAAGATTTATAGTTGAAAACTTCCCTAATATGGGAAAGGAAATAGTTAATCAAGTCCAGGAAGCACAGAGAGTCCCATACAAGATAAATCCAAGGAGAAACACACCAAGACACATATTAGTCAAACTATCAAAAATTAAATACAAAGAAAATATTAAAAGCAGCAAGGGAAAAACAACAAATAACATACAAGGGAATCCCCTTAAGGGTAACAGCTGATCTTCAAGCCAGAAGGCAGTGGCAGGACATATTTAAAGTGATGAAAGGGAAGAACCTACAACCAAGATTACCCAGCAAGGATCTCATTCAATTTTGATTGAGAAATTAAAACCTTTACAGACAAGCAGAAGCTAAGAGAATTCAGCACAACCAAACCAGCTTTACAACAAATGCTAAAGGAACTTCTCTAGGCAGGAAACACAAGAGAAGGAAAAGACCTACAATAACAAAACCAAGACAATTAAGAAAATAGTAATAGGAACATGCATATCACTAACTACCTTAAATGTAAATGGATTAAATGCTCCAACCAAAAGACATAGACTGGCTGAATGCATACAAAAACAAGACCCGTATATATGCTGTCTTCAAGAGAGCCACTTCAGACCTAGGGGCACATACAGACTGAAAGTGAGGGGATGGAAAAAGATATTCCATGCAAATGGAAACCAAAAGAAAGCTGGAGTAGCAATTCTCATATCAGACAAAATAGACTTTAAAAACAAGACTATCACAAGAGACAAAGAAGGACACTACATAATGAACAAGGGATCAATCCAAGAAGAAGATATAAGAATTGTAAATATTTATGCACCCAACTTAGGAGCACCTCAATACATAAGGCAAATACTAACAGCCATAAAAGGGGAAATCGACAGTAACACAATCACAGTAGGGGACTTTAACACCCCACTTTCACCAACGGATAGATCATCCAAAATGAAAATATATAAGGAAACACAAGCTTTAAATGATACATTAAACGAGATGGACTTAATTGATATTTATAGGACATTCCATCACAAAACAGCAGAATACACTTTCTTCTCAAGTGCTCATGGAACATTCTCCAGGGTAGATCATATCCTGGGTCACAAATCAAGCCTTGGTAAATTTAAGAAAATTGAAATCGTATCAAGTATCTTTTCTGACCAAATGCTATGAGACTAGATATCCATTACAGCAAAAAATCTGTAAAAAATACAAACACATGGAGGCTAAACAATACACTACTTAATAATGAAGAGATCATTGAAGAAATCAAAGAGGAAATCACAAAATACCTAGAAACAAATGACAATGAAAACACAACAACCCAAAACCTATGGGATGCAGCAAAAGCAGTTCTAAGAGGGAAGTTTATAGCAATACAATCCTACCTGAAGAAATAGGAAACATCTCAAATAAACAACCTAATCTTACACCTAAAGCAATTAGAGAAAGAAGAACAAAAAAACCCAAAAGTTCTTAGAAGGGAAGAAGTCATAAAGATCAGATCAGAAATAAGTGAAAAAGAAATGAAGGAAATGATAGCAAAGGTCAATAAAACTAAAAGCTGGTTCTTTGAGAAGATAAACAAAATTGATAAACCATTAGCCAGACTCATCAAGAACAAAAGGGAGAAGACTCAAAATAATAGAATTAGAAATGAAAAAGGAGAAGTAACAACTGACACTACAGAAATACAAAGGATCATGAGAGATTACTACAAGCAACTATATGCCAATAAAATGCACAACCTGGAAGAAATGGACAAACTCTTAGAAATGCACAACCTTCTGAGACTGAACCAGGAAGAAATAGAAACTATGAACAGACCGATCAGAAGTACTGAAATTGAAACAGTGATTAAAAATCTTCCAACAAACAAAAGCCCAGGACTAGATGGCTTCACAGGCGAATTCTATGAAACATTTAGAGAAGAGCTAACACCTATCCTTCTCAAACTCTTCCAAAATATAGCAGAGGGAGGAACACCTCCAAACTCATTCTATGAGGCCACCATCACCTGATACCAAAAGCAGACCAAGATGTCACAAAGAAAACTACAGACCAATATCACTGATGAACATACATGCAAAAATCCTCAACAAAATACTAGCATACAGAATCCAACAGCACATTGAAAGGATCATACACCATGATCAAGTGGGTTTTATCCCAGGAATGCAAGGATTCTTCAATATATGCAAATCAATCAATGTGATACACCACATTAACAAATTGAAGGAGAAAAACCATATGATCATCTCAAAAGATGCAGAGAAAGCTTTTGACAAAATTCAACACCAATTTATTATAAATACCCTCCAGAAAGTAGGCATAGATGGAACTTACCTCAACATAATAAAGTCCGTATATGACAAACCCACAGTCTACCTGGTCCTCAGTGGTGAAAAAGTGAAACCATTGCTACTAAGTTCAGGAGCAAGACAAGGTTTTCCACTCTCAGTTCTATTATTCAACATAGTTTTGGAAGTTTTAGCCACAGCAATCAGAGAAGAAAAAGAAATAAGAACAGGATAGAAGGCCCAGAGGTAAACCCACGCACATATGGTTACCTTTCCTTTGATAAAGGAGGCAAGAATATACAATGGAGAAAAGATAACCTCTTCAATAAGTGATGCTGGGAAAACTCGACAGCTACAGGTAAAAGAATGAATTTAGAACACTCCCTAACACCATACACAAAGTAAACTCAAATTGGATTAAAGACCTAAGTATAAGGCCAGACACTATCAAACTCTTAGAGGAAAACATAGGCAGAACACTCTATGACATAAATCACAGCAAGATCCTTTTTGACCATATGTATAACTGATTCACCTTGTTATAAAGCAGAAACTAACATACCATTGTAAAACAATTATACTCCAATAAAGATGTAAAAAAAAAAAAGAATGCTCAACATCATTAATCATTAGAGAAATGCAAGTCAAAACTACAATGAGGTATCACCTCACACCAGTCAGAATAGCCATCATCAAAAAATCTAGAAACAATAAATGCTGGAGAGGGTGTGGAGAAAAGGGAACCCTTATACACTGTTGGTGGGAACGTAAATTGATACAGCCACTTTGGAGAACAGTATGGAGATTCCTTAAGAAAGTGAAAATAGAACTACCATACGACCCAGCAATCCCACTACTGGGCATATACCCTGAGAAAACCATAATTCAAAAAGAGTCATGTACCACAATGTTCATTGCAGCTCTATTTACAATGGCCAGGACATGGAAGCAACCTTGTGTCCATCGACAGATGAATGGATAAAGATGATGTGGCACATATATACAATGGAATATTACTCGGCCATAAAAAGAAACGAAATTGAGTTATTTGTAGTGAGGTGGATGGACCTAGAGTCTGTCATACAGACTGAAGTAAGTCAGAAAGAGAAAAGGGAATACTGTATGCTAACACATATATATGGAATAAAAAAAAAAAGATCGTGAAGGGCCTAGGGGCAAGACAGGATAAAGACGCACACCTACTAGAGAATGGACTTGAGGACCTGGGGAGGGGGATGGGTAAGCTGTGGCAAAGTGAGACAGTGGTAATGTATATATGGCCATACATACACTATCAAGTGTATAATAGGTAGCTAGTGGGGAGCAGTTGCATAGCACAGGGAGATCAGCTCAGTGCTTTGTGACCAGCTAGAAGGGTGGGATAGGGAGGGTGGGAGGGAGGGAGAGGCAAGAGGGAAGATGTGTGGGGATATATTTATATGTATAACTGATTCACTTTTTTATAAAGCAGAAACTGACACACCATTGTAAAGCAATTATACTCCAATAAAAATGGTAAAAAAGGAAGGGTGGGGGGAGGGTTGGTTGGGATGGGAATCCAGTGAGAGATGATGAGGACTCTCCCAGGTAGGGCAGGGTGGCTGGGAATGGAGAGAAGGGAATTGATGGGGGAGGAACTGCGGAGGTGGTGGGAAAGGACTCGGGGGCTGACCAAGGTGTGGGAAAGGTCAAGGTCAAGGCTGCCACCTGGCTTTGGATAACTGGGGGGGAAATGAAAGAGGTGTGAATGGAGAAGGTCTCATGGACAAGAAGGCAGTGATGGTTAGTTATGTGCAAAGATTAATGTAATTAGGGCAGTGGACCAGGAATAGCGGACGTTGGAATCAGGAGGACCTGGTTTGAATCCTGGTTTCACCAGTGTGTGCCTTTGGGTGAGTCACTTAACATCTGTGAGGCTCAATTTCCTTATCTGTAAAATGGAGCTAATACACAGAGGACTCTTTTGAGAGTGGGCTTAAATTACATTGTGGGTTTAAAGCTCTTGGCATGGTGCCTGGCCCATTTCAGGTGCTCGAGCCAACTGAGAGAGGCAGACAGGCAAGGGAGGAGCAATTTGGGGAGACAGGGCTTCCTACTGGGAACGATGGTCATAGCCATGGGATCACCTGTGAATGCCCTGAGCTGCACCCTGAGCTTCGGAATGGGTAAGATGCGCCAAAGGCTGACTGGGTGGAGAAGACAGGTTGGAGGAGTGTGGGGTGGGCGGTATGACTTGTGCCGGAGTAGACAAGCACAGATGACACAGCCTCCAGAGGTGATGACACTTGAGTTGAACCTTCAAGGCAGAGCAGGGTTTGGGGCAGGCTGCGGAGAGGGAAGGTGTTGGAGGGAGAGCCGTGAAGGGCGCAGGGGTCAGTGGTCTTGATGGCCAAGGCCAACCCCATCCGTGATCACTGACATACCGCCTCCCTCTTTCTCCTGAGAACAGAAGCAAATGTGGGAAGAGAGTAGGGTGAGATCCCAGGAAAAATCCTCAGTCCTGAGGAGGTGACTGAGGTGACCACCATGGCAGGGGCTCCTGGGCGGCTCCTAAACCATGCCCCAGGGCTCTGCTGAGATTCACAGCTGGCCAGGCCAGATCCCACAGAGATGGAAGGGACAGGGCCTCAGCCCCTGGGAGCTCACAGTCTGACCAGGCGGTTTTCAGAAGGGAGAGGGGAGAAAAGAGCAGGTTGAAATGCTGGTTCTGCAGCTTACTACCTTGGGAGCAGTAGGCAAGTCGCCTCACCTCTCTGAACCTCAGTGTCTTTATCTCTAAAATGGGAACAATAATCACTGTCTTCAGAGTTCTCTGAAAAGATTGTTACAAGAGGTGAATGAGGTCATGTGTGTAGGACACTTACCCAGGGGTCTGTGGCGAGGCGGACGCTCACTGCCTGGTGAATAGCAGGACTCAGGTGCCGTGGGAAGGGCAGGACCTGTCCTGTGGCAGGAGACAGTGAAGGGAGAGCCAGCCAGAGTATGCAGTGGGAGGGGTCCTTAGCCTGGATCTTCTTCAGGGAGGGGTTAATCAGGCAGCTTCTGCTTGCCCTCAGGTAATGGACAGAGGGGAGCCAGACACTTGTAGTCCTTGCCCTCAGCCTTGCTCTCCAGGGTGATTCGACTTGGAGAGCAGTGGGCGTTGGTATCCCTGTCTGCATGGTGGCTGCTTACGGATCAGCTCCTGAAGCCCCATCCATCCTCAAAGCCAGGTTTGCAGTTACAGTGTTGTAGGTGGGCCAAGGCCTCTGGGGGCGGGAGACCACAGTGAGGGTGGGGCCTCTAGGGAATGGGGTGAGGGAGAACTGTGGGTACCCTGGTGCTCTGCTCAGATCTCCTCTCCAAGGAGGACATCCCTATGTTCCAGCTGCTGGGAATATTGGCTGATGGCTCACAGCCATGTCCCTCACTGGGCTCTGCCCTCTGCAGTAGAAAACGGCTCCACCTAAGGTGATAACCCCTCTTAGGGACAGCGCACGGGCCAATGACTGGCCAGTGCAGGGATACCGGGGACACGCCAGCAGGATCAGCTGAGGTGTCAGTTGCAAAGTGTACTGTGGGTCAGCTTCTTCCTCTGCCCTGTCCTGTCTTCCTTACTTCCTACTCATGTCTCTCTCGGGAGCAACCCTAGTAGAATTTCTGCATACAGGTCTCTGTCTCAGAGTCTGTTTTTAGGGAGCCCAGTCTAAATTGGTACCCAGAATGGTCTTGAGAATCGGGCTTTAAAATGTGACCCCTTGCCAGCTGGCTGGTAATGAGAACCCCATCACTGGTGGGAGGTGAGCACAGATGGCCCCTGGTGTGCTGTAGAGGTGCAGTTGCTAAAACTTTTACCTCAGTGAACTGCGTCGGGATACTGATGGCAGGCAATGCAGGCTGATGTGTCATCTCTGGCAGTTAGGGGAAGGAAGAGGGAAATGGTAACTATAGGATTAGGTGGCTGTTGCTGAGTGTCACCGATCTGTTGAGGAGAGATAATGGCGGGCTCTGGGTAATTAATCACCGATTTAAGGCAAAACGGGAAGGCAGGAGAGCCTTGCTGGCATCATTTAAGGGAACACTGATCTTACGCATCCAGAGGACAGAGAGAGCAGAAGGCTAGACTTAACTGTAAGAGCAGTAGAGACTCAGAGGCTGAATTCTCGCTCCAGAGAGCCGGGCACAAGTTGAGGGCACCTGAGAGAGGGATATCTGGGTAGATAAAATTGAGAACCTTGAACTTCCAGGTTCTCCTGAAGATCATGTGAAGGGCTTGAAGAAAATAAGGCAGGTGCTTTATAAAATGATTCTTAACTCTCTTGGGATTTATCCCCATTTCTCTTCCTGGCAACCAGACCAACAACAAGGATCAAATCCCAGAGCACGTGACTGGGGAGGGGCTGGGCCCGCTGAGGGGCACGACCTGGCTAATCTGTTGTATGAGTGGAAGGAGTTGGGAGGATACACATGGGATTGGATCAAGATGCTGTATCAAGGGAGGTGGAATGGAAAGCTAGATAGACAAGAGTTTACTGATACGGTAACACAGACAGGATTGAACGTCCTGGCAAAGAACCTCAGGAGACTGTGCTAATATGCTGCTGGGTTGGCTATGAGAAAATTGGCAGATGTGATGGCCCCCACAAAGAGAATCGGGCACGACACATTGCCGTGGCAGACAGCATGGAAGGGACCAAAAAGATTAGCGAATAGAGTGGATGTGTTGCATAAAGTTAGAGAAAGCCGGCTATATTCCGCAGAGGGCTAGAAGGACATTCTGTTTCTCAAAGTGACAGGGAAGGCACTGAGAGGGGCACTGGCATCGCTGAGAAGCTCGGTGGACCCAGGCTGACCCTAATAAGAGATGCTGTTACGGTACTGGGCTTCCTGTAGCAATGGGGAATGATAGAGTCCCAAATGCCAGAGGCCAGATGGTAGTGCTTAAATCTCAGGAGCCACGTGGGCATAACTATGGCAATAAGTGGCAAAGTCTGAGTGAGGTAGGATGGCCCCACCTGTGTAATACTACAGAGGTGGTTAAAGGACCACAGTCTTCCTTACAAGACAGGTGGGCAACCAACAAGGGGAGGCTGGGTCCCTATTGAAGAAGGACCCTGTCAGGCTTTTCACAGAGCCTGAGCCGACATTGATACCCAGAGCCAAAGTGCCATCATGGGTCCCCTAGAAGCGGGGTACGTGAGGTCCACATAATAGATGGCTCCTGGACCAGATGTAGCTCACAGGGGGTCCCGTGGACCTATGGATCCATCTGATGGTTATTTCCCCAGGGCCCACACGTACAATCGGAGTGGACTTGCTTGGTAGTTTGCAGAATCCTCACATCAGCTCCTTGGCCTATGAGGTAAGAAATTGTAGTGAGCAAAGCCAAGTGGAGGCTCTGAAACCACCCTCCTCCCAGCGAAGATAGTACGTAAAACAATAACACCTCATACTGGGAGGGCTGGCAGAGACTCATGCTACCCTCCAAGACCTAAAGGATGTCATATTCCTATTGCCTTCAGCAGCCTGGCACCTACAACACCTTGTTGGATTCTGAGGGACAACAGTGGCCTATCCCATACTTAACCAGTGGTGAGCTCTGACCTGGCCAGTTAGGCTGTCCACCTAGCCTGTTGATACTGGTCAGACATGACTGGGTGACATAACCCTAACTCAGACACATCATAGAGCAGCTGGACACTGTAATCCCGAGGCAGGGACTGCAGATACTAAACAGAGGCACCTGGATGATGTAATTCCAAAACATGCACGTTTATACAGCAGACCACTTCCAATGGTCACACAACAGAAAAATCCATTTATTGTCGGTGAATCAGTTTCACTTAGACTTTGCTTTCCCATTTGGGACAAAACCAACTCTCAGTCTTTTGGCTTTGACAGAGCTTCCCTGTTTCTCTGTCCTTGCACCTTATTCCCAGGAGCTTACCTAGAATTTGTGCCGAATCAGGTTCCCTGTTTGACAGTAAAAGCTTTTCACTTAGCCATCACATTTTGGCCTTGAATAGTTTTTATTTTAACACCAAGATGTAGCCCCATTGCAGCTGTTGAGCCAGACGTGCTCTCCTTGTTGGAGATCAACACCATCTCCAGCAGGTGATATATGAATATCAGTCGGGCAATTTTGTTCTTGTCCATACCCATCATGAAGCAGCAGCGGGATTCACACGGTATGAGAGGCAACAGTACACACTTATAGTCTTGCTTGTCTTACTTTATGTTACAATATAGTGCAAAGGGGACCTGGACTTTCTGGACATTCGAACAATGTTATATTGGTTCACTAGATTGATGGCAACCTGTTAATTGAACTAGATGGTCCAGAAATGGGAGGTTTGTTGGAGGTGTTGGTATGACATGTATTCTCCATATGATTAGAGTTAAATCCTGTGAAGACACAGGAACTTCTATATCTGTGAAATTTTTAGGGGTTCAGTTCTCACAGGCATGCTGGAGTATCCTTTTAAAAGGACAACTATTGTATCTTGCACCTTCCAGCAAAAGCAGCACAGTGCTTGGTAGGTTTTTGTGGGTTCTGGAAGTACCATACACTGCATTTGGAGAGACTAGCCTGACCCATTTATTGAGGATAAAGAGAGTGGACAGCTTTTAGAGGGACCAGAGCATGAAAGGGCTTTGCAGCAGGTCCAGGCTTTGGTGCAAGTAGCCTGCCAGGTGGAACATTTGACCTGGTAGATTCTCTGGAGCTAGCAGTTGGGCAGCCAATGACGGAGGCTGGCTGATGCAAGATGGCCAAGTAATTCTTCCACTTGCTTGTTTAATGCCTCTTCAGTGGTACCCTGAGCCTGACATAGCCATGAGCCAGGACACCTGGCTTGGTAGGCAGAGCTCAGACCTGATCCCAGATTCCACTCACGCCTTTGTTCAGATACCCTTGAGAAGTACAGCCAAGGATGCTACTGTATCCTTTGAATGCAAAGTGTTCACAGCCCTCTGTTAGCGGTTCACAGTACCTCTCTCTGTAAGGGAGGTACAGCACAGATCTGCGTTTCCACTGAGGTAAGAAAACTGAGGCATAACTGACTAGTAACATGAAGATGTTAAGGGTCCCGTTAAGGATCATCCAGTGAGTTATTCACTTATCCACTGAGCAACTGAGTTACTGAGCAACTTTTAGAAACCACACTGTCCAACACCAACTTATCCTGGCAAAGTAGGCCTAGTCTCTGTTGTCAAAGAACTCGGTGTGGAGTGGGTATAGGAGGAAAGGAAAGTGGGAATCAACTGGTCATTCCACCACTTGGAATAAATGGAAGCAGAGGTATAAGTACCGGGTGCTGGGGGAACTGGGAGTGGGGAGGGGGGAGAGGGAGAGAGAGGAGACCGGGGCACTTGATGAGGTTTTGAGTGGCTGGAGCCAGGATGGGGGGTGCAGAAGGGTTTTTTTTTGTTGTTGTTGTTGTTTTTGCGGTATGCGGGCCTCTCACTGCTGTGGCCTCTCCCATTGCGGAGCACAGGCTCCGGACGCTCAAGCTCAGCAGCCATGGCTCACGGGCCCAGCTGCTCCACGGCACGTGGGATCTTCCCGGACCGGGGCACGAACCCGTGTCCCCTGCATCGGCAGGCGGACTCTCAACCACTGTGCCACCAGGGAAGCCCACAGAAGGGGTTTTGAGGAAGGTCCTTCAAGTCCCAGACCCCCTTCCCTGTCAGGTGCGCCTGCTCCCTGGGCAGCTGTCCCCAGAGCTACAATCGTGGGTGAGGCCCCAGGCCATTTCATTAGGGAGGTTTGTTTCCAGATTCATCCCCTAAGCCCTAGTAAGTCTCTTACTTAGTGGGGAAGCAGCAAATCAAGATGACATTTCAAAAGCAGTGGCCCAGCCTATTCCTGGAAGAACAGCTAAATCCTCACCCATATTAAATACCTTCTCCTCAACAGCAGCGGCTGGGCCATTTAGGAAAATTAAAAGGAGAGGGACGAACGGAGGGTGGGGAGATTAAAAACAAGTGTAATAGTGTTTCCAGTCCTGTGGCCATTCAGAGACCTCACATATGGCCTTTTCACTTTATCCTTCTCTTGGCTTATTCAGAGGGTTGGTTATTAGGAAAGTGGTTTTGCAAAGAGGTGCTCGGATTTCCAGCTCTCCATCATTAGGCCAGCCAGGTACCTGGCTGATGGCTGGCCCAAGACCGCGTGTCCCATAGCACACGTGCTGGAGACTTTGTATGGAAAAAATCACCCTGTAGAGATTTCTGTAAGGCAGCAGAATTCAGGGTTTGTCTTTACTCAAGTAAAGCCAATGTCCAGCAAAGGAACTGGCTGACAAATGTGGGAAAGAAGGTTTACCATTGCTGTTCATCAAACCGTACTAAATTAAAAGAACAGTGACGTGCCATTTTTAACACATTGGATTAACACAGGTTAAGAAAAGAGAAAACTTAAATGCTACTGAGGACAAAGGGCATGCTTGTGCATTGCTGGTGGAAGTATAAATGAGGCCAACTTTTTGGAGAACACTTAGGGCAAATACATCAATATTTTTAATAGGTATTAAGAATTTTAAAATGTGGCAATAGTTGGTATAATCTACTTCTAAAAATAGGTCATAACGAGAGATCAGAAATGTGGGCAAAGAATTAGCCAGGAATGTGTTCATTGCAATGTAATTTCTAGCATTAGGAAAGAGAAAAATGCCTAACAATAAGAGTTTACTTATGTCAAAAGTGGTACATCCGTAAGAAGAAATGGTAGTCAGTTGTTTCAATTGATTTTTTTTTTTGGGCCACGCCATGTGGCTTGCGGGATCTTAGTTCCCTGACCTGACCAGGGATCGAACCTGTGCCCCTGCCTTGGGAGCTCAGAGTCTTAACCACTGGACAGCCAGGGAAGTCCCTCAAACGATCTTTATGAAAGATAGGCTTATGGGAAAATACTAAGTTAAAAAAGGGTGTAAAACACTTTATATACTATGAATTCTTGCAGCTCTGTATCTCACATATCACCACACCTCTCTCCATCATACGCACACCCACACAATCAATCGTCTTTATAGACCTTCACTTAACTGACCACTCAGTTGAACTGACTGACACTCTCTATTTTTTCTGTAAACGAAGCAGCTGATGCCCAGGGCACTGGAAAAGATAGTGGAAAATATTTGGGAAAAGTCCCAAATATTTTGCTTTTGTGGAGCTTTACAAGGTGATTCTAAAATTTATATGGAAATGTAAAGGGACAAGAACAGCAAAGACAATCTTATAGAAAGAACAAGTATGTAACGCTTCTTTGACACATTATAGAGCTACAGATATTAAGACAATGTTACACAAGGATAAATAGATATGGTGATGGATCCAGAAACAGATCATGCATATGTAGACATTGATTTATGACAAAAGTGGTACTGCAGAGCAAGAAAGAATGGTGCTGGGGAAATTGGGTATCTATATGAAAAACAAAAGAAAGAAAGAAATTTGACCTTTACTTCATATCACACACAAAAATCAAATCCAGATACGCTGTGTATATAAATGATAAATGAAAAACAAAGAAGCTATGGGAAGATAAGATGGGACAACATGTTCATGACTCTGGGGATAAGGAGATTTTCTATATGGCCCATAAGAATCACTAAACATAAAGGGAAAAGACTACGTTAAAATCAAGGACTTCAGTTCATCAAAAGATATTGTAAAAACAGAGGGAAAAGTGAAGTGACAGAATAGAAGAAGACACTTGACACACATGTAGCAGTCAAACAGTCAATCTCCAAAATTGATAAAGGACTCCTACAAATCAATAAGAAAAAACAGACAACCCAATAGAAAACTGAGCAAAGGACTTAAACAGGCACCTCACAAATGATGACACCCAAATGTCTAATACATGTATTAAAAGCTGGTCAATCTCATTGCTAATAAGGGAAATGGAAATTTAAACCACAATAAGACACCCCCCAGAATGGCTAAAGTTAAAACACCTGGCAACATCAATCTTGGTGAGGATGTGGAAAAATGGGAACTCCCTACATTGCTCGAGGGAGTGCTATATTAGTACAGCCACTGTGGAAAAGAGTGAGGAATTATCTAGCAGAATTGAAGATACTCAGCCTAAGACCCAGAAATTCCTTTCCCACAGATATACCCCAAATAAAGGTGTGCCTGTGTGTGCTATTGTGATGTAATAAATACATATGTTGGTCTTCATCCTCGGCTCCCGAATAGAGGTCTTAAAACCTTTGTAATTTCCTAAGAAATAAAGGTTCTAGGAGCATCATTTGTTCTAACAGTTGGTCTTTGACCCAAGTTCCCAATACAGAAATACTAAATCCTTGGAATTTCCTGTGTAATAGCAGCATCTTTTATTCTAATGAGGTGACTCTTGTTGGGCTCCTCCTGGATGGGAGGTGGTCACCAGAGAGACCAAACAGTGATTAGAAGCTTGGAACTTTCAGCTCCACCCCATGCCCCCCACCACCCATCCTCTGAGGAGGGGAGAGAGGCTAGAGATGGAGTTAATAATCATTTCTACATGATGAAGCCTCTATAAAAATCCCTGGGGCTTCCCTGGTGGCACAGTGGTTGAGAGTCCGCCTGCTGATGCAGGGGACACAGGTTCGCACCCCGGTCTGGGAAGATCCCACATGCCGCGGAAAGGCTGGGCCCGTGAGCCATGGCTGCTGAGCCTGCGTGTCCGGAGCCTGTGCTCCGCAGCGGGAGAGGCCACAGCAGTGACAGACCCGCGTTCCGCAAAAAAAAAAAATCCCTGAACAAATCCGTGAATGGGTTTGGAGAGCTTCTGGGTTGGTGAACACATCCGTATGCCGGGAGGGTGGAGCACTCCAATGCCACGGAGACAGAAGCGCCTTCTGGACCTCACCCTGTAAACCTGTGGCTGTTTATCTGTATCTTTTATCATGTCCTTTATCATATGACAAACTGGTAACATAAGTATTTCCCTGAGTTTTGTGAGCTGTGATAGCAAATGACTAAACCTGAGGAGGGGTTCTTGGGAACCTTCAATTTACAGCCAAGTTGGGCATAAGTGGGGGTAACCTGGAGACCCACTATTTGCAATTGGTGTCTGAAGTGGGGGCAGTCTTGTGGGACTGAGCCCTTAACCTGTGGGATATGATACTAACTCGAGGTAGATAGTGTCAGAATTGAATTGTAGGACACCCAGCTGGTGTTGGAGAATTGGTTGGTGTGGGAAAAACACCTTCACATTGGGTATCCAGAAATGTTCTGTGTGTGTGTAGAGGAAGAAGAGTTTTGCCTTTCACCGTACTCTGGGATAGATGTAAGAATACTTATTAACAACTGAATAAAACATGATGGTAAATTCCTATACTGGAATACTATGCAGCAATGAAAAGGGATTAAGTTACACATAACAACCAATCAATTTAAAACATATAAGGTGATCATTAGATGCTGGACATACTGTATGATTCCATATATTTATACTGTGAGGGTGAAAGGGAGAGCTATGATTGGAAAGTAATCTATGGTGGCTTCTGGAGTCCAGGCAGTGTTCAATTTTTTTTTTTTACTTGGGTGAGAAGCACATAGATATTCATTTTACAGTAATTTGTTGTCATACATGGATACTTGGAGAATTTTCTGAATGTGAATTTTGTTTAACAATAAAAGTGTTTGAAAAGGTCTCAGTATTTTAGAGACACCTATTTTGTTGCCTGAGCCAGGTGAACTGTAGGAAGTGAGAGGCTGGACATGGGGCCAGGGGATTTTGCACAAGACTGATCCTTACAACATCCCTACGAAGCTGGTCAGCGGCATGCCTGTTTTTTAGGTGAATTAACTGAGACTCGGAGAGGTGAAGTCATTCGTCTGAGTTCGCACAGCAAGTTTGCAGCTGAACCACAGTTAGAATGTAGACCGAGTTCTGTGCCTGTTCACAGTAACGCAAACTCCCCTGAAGCCTCCATTCACAAATACTTTCCTGTTTGTCAGTAGCACACTGACAGTTGCCAGAAATGTTATGACCGCAGCTGACTTGGCCTCCGCTAATGGCAGGTGGTCTGACAGGGCTATTGTTGTCTGCAGCTTCTGGCCCTGTGGAGGCTCTGCTAGCGCTCTTCTGCCCGGCTTGTGCCCGGCCCCAGCTTCGGGTCTGTGACAGGGAGGAAGGTACGTCTCACCTCATTCCTCCTGGTCGATAAGCTCGGTAAGAGGAAGGTGCTGGCTTCTGATACTGAGGCCTCTTCCAAATCCCCGTGGAGCCCCCTGACTTGCAGACCCACTCTTTTTTTTGGAGACCCGACCTGGCCATGTGTTTATAAACAGCCCTGTGGCAGGTGGAGCCCTGCTGGCCGGTGGGGCCTGCCCGGTGCGGATTATACCTGTACTTGCAACAACGGATTCCCAGCCAGCAAAGCACTCCACACAAACCCCTGCCCCTTGGCCCCTCTGTTTGTTTTGCTTTGCACCGACCTGAAATGGATACCTTCACGGGTCCCTGCAGCAGGACAGACAGCAGTTGGGACCTGTGGGGACAATGGCTGTGCCCACCTGTAGGTCATGGGTCAGGCTCGCCAGGGCAGCCCTGTCAGTGCTTCAAAAGCTGAGGCCTCAGTCCTGCTGGGCTCCACCCATGGATCAGTGGCCGCCTGGCCCACAGGTGCACCTGGCTATTCAAGTCCCGGTGACCAGGATGGGGGGTGGAGCTGGGCTGTGTGCGTGCGGCTTACCTGGGATTACAGCCCAGTCACAGGTGTCCACTCAATGCCCAGGAAGGGAAGCTGGGCTGGGGCCTCACGTGCATAAAGCAGGATGGGGAGCAGACGGGATACCTGTGTCTCCCCGGAAAGAATATCTGCTCACAGGCTGTCCCTGTGTGGCATTTCATGGGACAACTTGGCAATTCTTGGTCCGTGTTTTTGAGAAGAACTCCTGGAAACTTTATAAATTTGAATATATTGTTTTTGGTCTAATGAGTCAATACTTACCAAGAGGTTCTTTTAGAAAAGTGGAAGGAGAGGGATGGAAAAGTGTGTGTGTGTGTGTGTGTGTGTGTGTGTGTGTGTTGGGAGGGGCTGGTCCTGAAAAAAAAATCAAACATAGAAGGCCAGTGGAGAGGTATCTTATTCAGGGGTTCACAGAGAATTATTCACTGTGCCCTGACTACATGCCAGGATCACTGGGACACAGACATCTTGCTGTTCATTCATTCGTTGGTTCATTTTGCCAACGGACCAACCAACAGGCGTTTCCTGAGGGACTATTATACTGTGTCCCAGATTCTGGGCTGGGCACTGGGGATACAGAAAGAAACAGACGGTTCCAACCCTCAAGGCCTCTCAGTCCTGCAGCAGAGACAGGGATATGAACAGACAATTGTAGGAGACTATACAACAGGCTTCTCAGGGTATCTGGGGAGGCGTGCCACAGAGCGGACCGGAACTGAAGCAGGTTTCCCAGGATGGAGAGCTTTGCAGAGGGCACGGGGGAGAATGAGCTGCAGGCAGAGGTGTACGGACTGGAGCATTTGGGGGGCTGCAGGCTCTGGTTAGGGTGGGGAGCGGATGGGGGTGATGACATGGTTGGAAGGAGGCTGGGAGCGTGGGTCTATGACTGTGTAGGGTGTGCTAAGTAGCTGTACTTAAGAGTTTGGGTTTATCTTCAGGACAAGTGAAGACAAGGTTGGGTTTTAAGTATGGAAGTGACCTGTCTAGATTTGAATATGGAAGGCTCACCTGGGGAGAGGTGGTAGGGGGACTGATTGCAAAAGGATTAAGAATTGTTAGAAGGTAGAAGTTCCCTGGGAATGACATGGTTTTAGACCCCCGGGGTGAGGAGGTGGGTGGCAACAGGATGATCTGTGAGCGCTCTGAGGGGCACACTTCTGAGGCCCAGCTGAAGGCTGTGTCCTGGGGTGGGCAGGCCCTGGTGGGCATGTGTCTGAAGCTGAGAAAGTCTGTGGGGATGAGTGGGTGACCTTGGACCCAGCCTCACCCGGACCTGCTCACTGCCTGCCTTTGGGGCCTCCAGGACCTTGAGAAGCCCCATGACACAGGAGGACCAGCCCCTCCAGTCTGCCCATTGTAGTTTCATACAGTAGACATTAGTTGAACACCTCCTATGTGCCAGGCCCTTTGCTAGACACTGGGGCCGTGAGATAAGCAAGTTGAACAGTTTTCTGCCCTGATGCACTGGTTGGCAGTCTAGTAGGAGATCTAGATAATTAAATGAATGATAATGCTAATAGTAAAATCTATTAAATGCCAGGCACCGTTCTAAACACTTTATAAGAATTAAGTTGTTTAATCCTAATAATAACGCTTTGAGGTAAGTACTATTATGATGCCTATTTCACGGACGAGATAACTAAGGCACAGAATACTTTCCCATGTTCACACAGCTTGTAGGTGGCAGGAGCTAAGATCTGAACCCAAATCTGTCCTACCAGCCTCTGTGGTCTTAACTGTTATGTAATACTGCCATTTCCTTGGGGACCACACCTGCTCAAGCCTCCCCAGGGTTCCCCAACAACTTCGGACTAATGCACAAATTATTTAGCTTGCCCGCACCCCCCCGCAAGACCCTCCATGACCCGACTGTTCTCACCCTTGGCTCTCCACCTCCCTGCTTGCAGTTCCCTACACCTGCACGCTGCTCCACCCTGCCCTACCTTTATCCATGCTCTTCTCTCAGGAGGGAGTGAAAGGCAAGTGGGTTCATCTTTCCAGACCCAAGTGTCCTGTCCCCTGAGGAGGCTGACCTCTCCAGGCAGATGAGTGATCCCTTCTCTGAGTACCAGTGAGGTTGGTTCATCCATTGATTGTAGCCCGTTCTTACAGACATCATATAGACTCTATGTGCCTGGTCTTCCCCACTAAGCTGTGAGCTTCTTGCAGGGGAGACAGAGTCTGACTCATCTCTGCACCCTCCATGGGTTTCAGGCAGCACACAATATTGATTAGTGAATAATCACAGAATTAAGTTAAATAACTGACATGGTTTTTCCTGCATACTTACTGTGTGCTCAAAAGGAATGAGCACCCTGTCCTCATGGACTAACATGCATATTAAATAATTGATGAATTCTGGCAACCTGTTCCACTTAGGGCTGTGGTGGCCTTTGATCTCCTTGGAGGAAGTTTGCCCGTTTTACAGTCAGCTAAGGCTCAGAAACCTTAGGTAACTTTCCCACGTTTACATAGCTTATCCTCTACTTTTTGAAGCATCTCGCGCTCCGAGGTGGCCAGCAGTTAGCTGGCATATGGTTGGTGCTCAAAATAATTGAATTTGAGAGGATAAATGAATCTATTCTTTTGGGAAGATAATTTTCATGTTGGAAAGCTCTGGCAGAGGTCTGGCAGAGGTGTGGAGGATGGGATGGATGGGGCCTAACTGCAAAGGGCCTGGGAATTGCCGGTTTGTTTGAACAGCAGATAACAGAAAAGCAGAGGTTTCCCTGGACACAGGATAGGACCATGGCTCTGGGAGGACTGGAGGGCTTCCTGGAGAGGGTCCCCGGGGGAACGCTGATGTCAGGGAGGTTGAGCAGAGGCCGGGGGGGATGCTCAGAGCCCTTCTGGCTCTGGCTGGACCACCCACCAGTAGTCCCTTTCCCCTGTTATTGGGGGTGGCAGACACAGTTTATCACACACATATCCCTTGACCTTTCCAATGTCAGTAGGCAAGCAGGGGCCAGACACAGTAGGGCCTTTTAGTTCAAGGATAAGGCTTTCCACTGAGATGGAAACATTAGAGGGGTTTGGGGAAGAGAGGAGTGATTTGATGGGATTTATGTGTTGCTGTGTGCATTCACACTGTGGGTGTCAAGGGTAGAAGGGGGAGACCCACTGGAGGCAACTGCGATGATGCAGGAGTGAGCTTTGTGACTTGGGCCAGAGTGGTGGTGATGGAGGTGGTAGAAAAGTGATTAGAGTCCGGATATATTTAGAAGATAGAGCCTGTGGGAATTAATGATTTGAAGATTTTGGGCCTGAGCAAGTGAAAGAATGGAGAGGTCATTAACTAAGATGAAAGGACTACAGAAATAGCAGGTTTGGTGGCTACTTGGGACATGTTAAGTGTGAGATGCCAATCATCTCATCAGATCCTCATAACTTCCTGCCAGGCACAATTATCCCCATTTTACCAACAAGAAACTCAGAATTCTAGGAGGAGGGGCTGCTTCCTTGAGGTCACCGAGCTAAAGGGTGGTGGGCATGGGAGGTTTTAGGCCTGCTTCACATCAAAACCCTTATTTGTTTTTTGTTTGGTTTTTTTTTTTTTTTGGAAAGGAAGAAATAAAACTGCCTTTATTTTGCAGACAACATGATTGTGTATAAAATCCTGTGGGATCATCCAGAAAGCTACCAGAGTTTAGCAAAGTGAAGGATATAAGATCAATATATAAAATCAATTGTATTGTTGTGAACCTAAAACTGCTCTTTTTTTTAATTTATTTTTTTTTACATCTTTATTGGAGTATAATTGTTTTACAATGGTATGTTAGTTTCTGCTTTATAACAAAGTGAATCAGTTATACATATGTTCCCATATCTCTTCCCTCTTGCGTCTCCCTCCCTCCCACCCTCCCTATCCCACCCCTCCAGGTGGTCACAAAGCACTGACCTGATCTCCCTGTGCTGTGCGGCTGCTTCCCACTATCTATTTTATGTTTGGTAGTGTATATATGTCCATGCTACTCTCTCGCTTTGTCACAGCTTACCCTTCCCCCTCCCCATATCCTCAAGTCCATTCTCTAGTAGGTCTGTGTCTTTATTCCTGTCTTAACCCTAGGTTCTTCATGACATTTTTTCCCCTTAAATTCCATGTATATGTGTTAGCATATGGTATTTGTCTTTCTCTTTCTGACTTACTTCACTCTGTATGACAGACTCTAGGTCCATCCACCTCATTACAAATAACTCAATTTCGTTTCTTTTTATGGCTGAGTAATATTCCATTGTGTATATGTGCCACATCTTCTTTATCCATTCATCTGATGATGGACACTTAGGTTGTTTCCATCTCCTGGCTATTGTAAATAGAGCTGCAATGAACATTTTGGTAAATGACTCTTTTTGAATTATGGTTTTCTCAGGGTATATGCCCTATTTGTTTGTTCAAAATCCCTGTTTGTTTGGGAAACTGGCTTTCCTGTAATTTGTCCTAAACTTCCCTCTCTCAAGAGTCCTCTCCCACCCCAGAGCCCCCACATTATGGACAGCCCCGCTTTGTACACTGCTGCTGTTGACCCCGCCCACTTCTCAGTGGCGGGTAAATGAGTTTGAGATTCCATGTGTGGGGTTTTGTTTTCACTACTTAATGTCTATGGTTGTTCTGTCCTGCTTTTTCCAGCTCATTACTGTTCATGGATATCTTCTCTTTAGTTCCTGGTTCTAGCTCATGAACCCAACCTAATTTTAACACTGCTCCTGGGGAGAATGCCATTCCCATTGCAATAGTCTGCTTTGCACCCAATTTCCTGGAATGCCCCATGGACAAATGAAGGCCATAAGGGTATGGAATCTTCTAAAGAATCTCCTGAAGAGGAGCCATATCCTCTTGGAGTTATGACTGATTTCAGATCTAGGACAGGAAAGGCACCCAGATGATCCAGGATCATCTTACCATATTGGAAAGAAGGAAGGCATCAAAGACGCATGGGGTCGTCTCCAAGTTATAAACTAATATTTTGAATTGTTGCCATCAGGAAAGAAGAACTTTGCATAAGCTCTATTGGCTCATGGGTAGGATGCTGTCGCAATAAATCTAACAGTTTTGAAAACGTCAACTCAATCACAGAGAACTGATACCTGCAAATAAACGAAGAGGTTCAATTACACTTAGTTCCCCTAACCGACTCTCTTCATCCAACTCTGCAACTGCATTTTTATGGCAGTGATCACGGCAGTAAAATCATTTCTCAGCTTTTCCTTGCAGTTGTTAAGAGTATTGACTTTGAAAAAATATGCTAAATAAAACATCTCAGAGCCACTCGACATTTCAGTGAACAAAGACTTTTATTCACCTTGATGAGTTTTTTGCACTTAGTCGTGGCACGGTTGATATTTTCCTTTATGACAAGATCAGCCTCAAGTTTGGAAACCTAGACCAGCACCTTCTTCCTATTAAGCCAGCACACATATGCGGGGTGAAGCAAGTTTTAAAGAAAAACACACACAACTTTTCATTTTGTTATAAAGTGGCCTTGAGAGACAAGTATGCAAACCGTTAAATTTTCCAAACTAAATTTGATGAAATGTTTACCACTTAGAACTCAAGAGCAGACCTTTAGAAGTACACTCCGTGTGTGAAGCAGGTTCCAGGAATACTCATTGTGTGAAGTAGTCCCCGAGGCCACTGTTTTCGGCCAGCATTTTGCCCATCAGAGTTTTGGCTCACCTGTGCAGGAGGCTGAGCTGCTTATTTCCAGTTGATATTGTTCTTTTTGGACTTACACATCTTGTTGAGATGTTTTTCCTTGTTATTTTACCATCAACCACTTTAGGAATTGACATGTCTTCACAGACACTCATTAGCGTTATGGTGAAGAAAGATGGATAAACGGGCCAAATCATCAATATCTGTTTTCATAAAGTCGTTCTAGTCTATCTTTTAGAACCCACTAAAATGCATTGGTAGATAGTGCCACTCTGTAAGGACACCTTTTCCAAATCAGTTGCCTCATTTTGATGCAAAAGAGGTGTGGTCCTATCTACAGTGAAACCCTTCAACTTGACTCCTACAACTCAAGCTGTGATTTCTGAGGCATTTCTGAAACAGACTAAAGAAATCTTTAAGAGACCCTTGAATTTGCTTTTTCGCATTTGTTTTTCACTAATGTTCTCAGTCAAGTCTTCTTTCTTTTAGGTTTTAAAATTATTTTGTGATTTTTTTTTTCTTTGAATTTGCATACTTGACTTTTTCAATGTCGTTGCATGGGAGATGGCTTTTATCCATTATTTCATGTGCTCATCTGTAACTCCGTTAAAATAAAATTTCCCTAAAATAAAACCCATCTCAACTTCCACTGTTCAGTATTTTAGGGAGTTGCTTGCCACCAGTTCACTAGGTGTGGCTAGGGTGGAGCTCTGGCCCTGGTAGCTGTCATGGGCATGTGGTGGACCTCAAGGTCAACAGCTCATCTGTCATAACCATGTGACTCATTTTATTGTGAATTTGCCTCCATAGCTTCATAGTTTCACTGGTTACAAGTTTATGCTTCTGATCTCCTATTTTTAACCACGGATCCGTGTTCTAAATTGAACACGTAATTTGAAAATTACTATACTTTAAAAAGAGAAACGAAAAATAACCAACACCCCAGAACTTCTGGTCTCTTTGTGTTTGGGGAAAATTTGCTGTGGTGGGAAGTGGAAAGGTGCCCAGTGGTGTTTGTATGGTGTTTGTAAACAGAGTATGTGATCAAGAGGAACAAGAGTAGGGCAGCTGAACAGATTTCGGAGGTTCATGGCTTTACAGAGTAAAAGTGAAAATAAAACTGGTTTCTAAGTTGGCAGACTCTTTTTTCAGAACATTTCAGAGCATTGCTGAGAAAATACATGCCCTGCCCAGTCCTGGCCTGCGGCTGAGACATTGGCCAAATCTGTTTTTGCTGCAGCAGTGAACTTGATTCCCTTTAACTAGAAGGCATTGGCTTTCCAAGAGAAAGCTAGGCTAAACCAAGAGAACTGAATTGTTCCATGTCTCACTGCATATACCACTTTTCTGTTATCTAGCCTTTGGCAAAAATGACTCAGATCAGCAGAGATCAGTAAGATTTTGCTGATTTTACTTGTGCATATATGACATAAATCCTTTTTATTTTGGAATTTGCTTTAAACACATTCAAGTTTTTAAAAAATAATACAGGCTTACTGTTAAAACTCCATACAGAACTCTGTAAGGCAAAAAATTGAAATTCTTCTCTTTCCATTCACTTACTAATCTCATTCCCCCCCATCCTACTCCTTCAGATTAACCACTATCAATAATTTGCTATTTATTTGTTCAGATCTTTTTATCACTCCACTTTCTTTTTAATCATACACACAAACACATGCAAGTATGTCATCTTAACTTAGAAAACAAATATAGGATCATATTATTTTACAATTTGCTTTTTTTACTCAGCTATACGTCTTGGCAACTCTTTTTATTGTCTGACTTATATCAGTGTACCAGAATTTAACCATTTCTTTACTCATTGACCCTTGTTTCCAAGTGTTCACTACTACAAAAAAGC
Source organism: Neophocaena asiaeorientalis asiaeorientalis (assembly GCF_003031525.2). NCBI lineage: Eukaryota > Metazoa > Chordata > Mammalia > Artiodactyla > Phocoenidae > Neophocaena > Neophocaena asiaeorientalis. The sequence goes on from NW_020175528.1 coordinate 132,806, forward strand.
CCTCAGTGAACATCCTTTGTTTTCATGTCCTGTGTCCTTGTGTGCACCTTTTTTTCTGTGGGCTAGAGTGCAAAAGTGGACTTGCTGGGTCAGTGAGTGTGCAGACTTAAGAAACTGATAGATGCTGCCAGATTGTCTTCTGAAATCATTGTATCTATTTCTGTTGCCACCAAAAACGAATGAGAACATCATTCTTCCCAAACCCTTGCCATCTGTAGTTATTATCAATCTTTAAAATCTTCCCAAGCTGGTAAGAGAAAAATGACATTTTCTTGTTATTTTAATTTGTGATGATCTGTTCATTCAGAAAGCCGAGCCTATTTTCGTATGTTTATTAACAGTGGTTCTCAACTGGGGATGATTTTTGTCCCCACAGGACTTTTGGCAATGTCTGGAGACATTTTGATTGTTATGACCCCGGGGCAGGGGGTGGCGGTATTACCGACGACTAGTGTGTAGAAAGAATTACTGGCCTCAAATGTTAATAGTGCCGAGGTTTAGAGATCCTGGTTTATTGGCCATTTGTGTTCCTTCTGTGAATTGCCTATTGATTATCTTTTTGTTGGGAACTCTTTATACACTGGAGATATCAATCCTTTGTTTATTTGTGTATATTACAAACATTTTCCCCAGCTGCTATTTACATTTAATTCTTTTTTTGATGTCTTTTGCACTAGAGAATTTAAATTTTTATGTAGATAAATCTACTTGTTTTTTTCCTTTGAAAGGGCATCTTAATTTTGTACCATCCTTGGTTTTCTTAACCCAAGTGTATATAAGCATACTCCTATATATATTTTTTTTTTTTTTTCTTTTTCTTTTTTTTTTTTGCGAAAAAAAAGGCAGGCGGACTCCCAATCACTGCGCCACCAGGGAAGCCCATACTCCTATATTTTATTTTAGTATTTTCAGTTTCATTCATGTCAATGTTTAGTTCTTTAATCTATGTGGAATTTATTTTTGTGTCAGTGTGACAAAACCTTTAAGAACTTTCTAATTAAAAAGCTTTCACTTTCAAATCTATAAGATTGATACTATAGGAAGATAAACCATGTTTATCCAATGGTACCCTCTGAGTATGCCTTCAGAGGGGACGAGTGAAGGGACAAATTTAAGCTCCCAAGCAGTGCCTTGGAAGCCCTGCAAGGTCTGTCTCCAAACCTCCTTTCCAATTCCTTCCTAACCTGTCACCACCTTCAGAAAGCCTTCAAGGATTCTCCAACTTGCAAGGATGCCTTTTGCCTTTAATCTCTTAGAGCATGTTATTAAGTGCACCTGTTCTGCCTAGTTGTTTTGCTTTGTTATTATTATTTTTTAAGGAAGGCTTTTCCATCCAACCAGCCAGACAGTTTCTGGGGGACAGTTTCCTTGTGCCCCAGTTCAGTGCTCCTGTACATGATTGGTATTCAAGACATTTCTCCATGTGAATGAGAATACACTGCCATCCTCAGAGCCTGGGGGTAAGTGCAGACTCCTGGCAGAGCATCTGTGTTTGTGTGTCCGGCGAAATGGGAAGCTAGGATCCCTTTGCTGCTTCTTTGAGGGAAGGACAGGCTGGGGAGGGGACAGTGAAGGAGCTCTAGCCAGTTTTGCCACTGACCCTCAGTATGGCCTTGGGCAGCCCCTTCCCTGTTTGTTTCCTCCTCTGACAAGGAACTTTAGAGATGGCAAATATAAACTCCGTGAGATCAGGAACTGTGTCTTTTTTTTCTCCTCACAGTACCCTAGCCTCTTGCACGGTGCTTGACACTCACTAATCACTTGCGGAATGAATGACGAATGGATAGATGGGCCTCTTGTGCCTTCGTGTCCTGTCCCATGCCCCTGCCAGGCATTGCTAATCAATTAGAACCTTTTCTCCTCTCAATTAGGATATGGCTTTGTTTTTGAGTATGGCTGCAACAGACACTGGTGATCAGTTAGTGCTGGTGTCAGAGAGGACACCTGTGTGCCAGCTCTGGGTTGGGGGTTTCCGAGCTCCCTCGCGGCCCTTCCTGAGAGGCAGGAGTTATTTTGTGTGTTCTGGTTGCTGCTCTCCCGAAGCGCAGAGGTGCGGGTCCCCAGTGCCCCTGCAAGTGGTCACCACTCATCCCACCAGGGACCTGCTTTTCTTTATAAACTTGGGTTTCTCATAAAATCGACTCACTGCAAGGGGCCCCTGGGGCTGGGCTTTACGTAAGGAAATGGGAACAATTAATGGGCTTATCTGATGAAAAGTAATGCTGCTAATGATTTATTAATTATCATGAGGCTTATCTTTCCACTTCTTATTAATCAAAGATGTCCTGGAACTCTGGGGCTCCACATGAGGGGAGCAGACCTAGACGCAGCCTGGGGGAGGGGGGCGTGGGCTGGAGCCAGGTGTCCCTAGCTTCCCTGATCCTTCCCTGGACCATTCCATCCTGGGGGTTAAGACCCTTGGATTGTGGGCAAGGAAAGCCGAGAGGGACATTGGAGAGGAGCGCCATGTTGGGTTGGTCACCTACCGTGTGCCAGTCATCGTGCAGGGTACTTTATAGTCACTCCTCATTCCAGACCTACAAAGGAGGAATTATTATTCTCACTGCTTTAGACGAGGAAACTGAGGCCAAGAGATGTTACGGAGTTTGCCCAAGTTATACTATTAGAAATGGTAGAGCTGGGATTTGAACCCGGGTATGTCTGCCCCCAGACTGGATGCCTTTCAATTGGAAAGGCTTAAATGAGAATCGAAGGAGTCTGGGGCAGCACCCCTGGGCAGAGCTGAGCTGAGGGCCCAGTTCTACAGTGTGTGTTCCGGGGCCGCAAGAGAGCGAGGGTAGAGGGACCGGGGAACAGTGCTTTCCTCGGGCCTCAAGGCTTTTGCTGTCTCATGAATGACACAAGATTCATACCCAGGAGACAGGTGGGGACCCCTGGGCTCAGGGCACACCTGCATGGGTGAGCACTCTTCCCAGGGCACAAGCTTCCTCGCACGAGGTTAGTGCTTCATGGGAACAGGGATGTGTTGGGGTCTTGCAGGTTGGGTAGAATTGGATAGACGGGACACTATGGGGAGGGTTTTCGGGCAAGGGAAACAGTTTGATGGTGAGAAGGGGCAGAAATGACCATACCTACTGAGGGGATAGCAGAGAAGAGCCCAGACTAACCGCCACTGGGGAAGGAGGGAGTCCGGGGGAAGCAGCCATGGGAGGAAGGGAAGAGGGACCCTTACCAAGTTGAGGCCTAGAAGCTGGTGGCTCCTGCCCTCCACGACCCCTTTCTGACCCCAATGAAGAGAGCAGCAGATATCTTGAGTGGTAAAACATGTGAGGTTGTGAGGTTGTGTGTGTGTGTGTGTGTGTGTGTGTGAGAGAGCGCGTGCGTGCGTGCACGAGTGAACATGCATGTTTATGGGTGAGGGTGTGTGTTCCTCTCTAAGAATCTAAAAAGCATGTGAATAACCACTTGGGTGGGAATGTTTTATGTGTCTAAGTGAGAGCGTGCAAACATCTGTGGGTTCGAGTCAGTGCGCATTGGTGTGAGTGTGTTTAAGAGAGTGAGAGGGAGCTCTGGGAACATGTGTGAGAGTATATGTGGACAAGGCAGTGTGTCTGTGTCTTTGTTCTGGTGTGAACGTGTGTTTGCGGGGCGCTGTGGGGCTTAAGGCAGCCCGAGCCCTTGTCTGGTGTGGCAGGAAGGGCAGGCGGAGCTGTGGGTGGGCGAGGAGGAGGGACAGAGGGCTCTGCCGGGCTTTGGGCAGAAGAGCTGCGCACCCCGCCCTTTCCGGCGCTTAGCTGAGGTGCTGCTGCGGGCGAAGAGCCAGGGCAGGGCTCCTCAGTCAGGGGAGCCCCGTATTCTGCCCATGAACTGGGAGCCTCTGCAGCCTTGGCCTTTTAGGCGACTGGTGGACGCTCTGGGGGACCCCAGGGAAGGGAGAGAGGCCTGCCTAGGAGCTCAGAGCCACCATCTTTGGGCTGTGACTCAAACTGGCCCCATCGCCTTCCCGTAAGCCCCACCCCCCAGGGCTCCAAGGCTGCTGCCTCCCTGCCTCTGGTGTGCTGTGAGTAACCACATGGCCTTTGTGGTAGAAGTGAGCTTCATGGGACTTAGCTGGTGGCGCAGTGGTTAAGAATCCAGCTACCAATTCAAGGACACGGGTTCGAGCCCTGGTCTGGGAAGATCCCACATGCTGCAGAGCAACTAAGCCCGTGTGCCACAACTACTGAGCCTGCGCTCTAGAGCCCGTGAGCCACAACTGCTGAGCCCATGTGCCACAACTGCTGAAGCCCGCGCGGTCCACCCGGGCCGGGCAAAGCCCTTGAGGTCACCTCTGTCAGCCAATCCCTATCCACATGGAGGTCAGCTGGGTCAAAGACCCCCCACGGCTGAATCCCGCTTTCTCAAGAACACTTCTTCCCACAATGGCCAGCCATCCAAAACATTTCCTAGGATGATAACTCCCTTTTATTCTTCAGAGAACTTAAACACTTCCTGAGAGCTCATCTCGTGGAGAAATAGAAGGTGGGGAAGGAGAGGCTTTGGGAGCAGGACCGCGGGGGCCGCTCCTAGAGATTCATGGCAGGCCCCCCTTCGGCTCCATCCAGGGCCCTCTTGTCCTTTCTTCTTCCATCTGTCCCCGTCCCCCTGCTGTCTATGGGCCTGGCCCCCCTACCCCCTGCATCCTACTCTAAGCCAGCCTTGTTGACTCAGGATCTGGGTCTGCTCCAGTTGGCATGGGGTGTCCCACGTGGAGCGGTCCCGGGTCCACCAGCCCAGGTCAGGTCCCCTGCTCTCAGAGACGCTGCCCCGTCTGCTCCTGGCCCAGAGGCAGGAGTGGGAAGGGCTGCCGCCCACCTGCATCCGGGTGGGCCTGGCTCTCTTCAAGCAGTTGGGCTCCAGCTGCAAACTCCCAAACACATACTTTGGGAGGTCAGCCTGGCCCGCGGCTGGGGCATTCCATTATTTCGGTGACATATCTTTGAACATGCTGCAATTCCTGCAGCCCCAGCTCAGGCCCCAGTCCCAGCTGCAGAGCTGTCTAGATACTTGGGGAGTGTTGGAGGAGTACTCAGCCTTAGACTAGTTCCTAGGCAGAAAGAGAAGGTACTGAGGCATGGGGACTGTGCCCTGAAGCCCCTAGCACCCTCTTTTGGCCTGAGCACTGTCCTTCACTCGTGTTTTCAAACGCAGATTCCTTGGGAGAGTAGCAGATGAAAGTGACATAACAAGATTCTTAATATCTGATCATGGGAAACATTTTCTATCGTTTCCTCCAACAGTGGGAAGATGAGGGAGCCCTAGAAAGGGAGAAAGTAGCATTGGCCTGCTCTATGGTTTTTATTTTTCCTTTTCCTTAATCCATCCCTGTTTTTACTTCTGATTCCGACAGACCTATCTATAAAAAGTCCTTTCCAGGTGGTCTATTTGGAAGTATTTGAAAATGGTACCCCACACAGGGAGGCCAGGGAAAGGATAGATAAGTCTGTTTTTAAGCCCTGCCTGTTATTTGCTAGGTGACAAGCAACAAACTCCTTAACCTCTCTGAACCCCAGTCCCTCAAGCTACCATACCACCATTGCCAAGCCCCCTCCTGTCTGTTGTGTCTTAGGACCGCTGTACGCCAACTGTCTGTACTCATGGGCCCACGGCACCCTTGCTTGTGATTGGGATCCCTTCTGCTTGCTGGGCTGGAGGGAAGGCATGCTGCCTGGTGAGTGTGCAAATGCGCTAATGTGAGAATGGTGGTGACCACAGCCCCAGCCACAAGACCCTGGCCAGACTGGCGGCTCCTATGTCCCTGGGGTGTGCCGAGCTGGGGCTGGTTGGGAAGCAGCTCTTTCCCTGAAAACTCATCATTTTTGTGTAATAAAAGCGCTAGAATTCTGGAGATGACGCCCTACAGTAGACAGGGTTGCTTTCTTCTGAGCAAAGGGAACAGATTTATTAAACACCTGCTATTTACTGGGTGATTTACACACTCGCTGAATCCTCATCACCAAACAGATATTTGTGCTTTCAATTCACCGGTGAGGAAACTGAGGCCCAGAGAGGTTAAATAATTTGCCTGGCATTATCTAAGAAGGCATTGGCTGGAATAGGATCTGAACCCAGGTCGGCCTCACTTTGTCCCTCATGGTTTCTTTGGGACTATCTGATACCCTATCAAGCTGTGACTTGAGAAGAAAGGAAGACATCTGTCTTCTCCAATGGTGTCTGTGCCTTCTCCTCCAGGGTTTTATGAGCACCCACTGTGGTGCCTCTTCATCCCTAGGACAGTAGCTCTCAGGCTTCCCTGGGGTCCTCTGGTCTGGGAGGAGGGTTTTGGGCAACTTCTTCCCATGATGGAATTAGAGGTATAGGATGTCACTCCCACCCAGTGGCGTAGCATTTTATTTATTTATTTATTTATTTATTTATTTATTTTTGGCTGTGTTGATTCCTCCCAGCTGGCTGGAATACTGACATGGTAGACAGCCATCTTGTACCAAGCAGATGAGGGCAACACTCCAGGGATGGCAGACCAACAAGAGAAAAACTTGGGCCCTAGTGACTTTGGGGAGTAGAGAGGCCATTTGGGTTCAGACCTTTACACGAAAGCAAAATAAATATCTATCTTAAGTCATTTAGATTTTAGGGTCTCACACACAACTAGAAGTATGAAATGTAATTTACCTAGGAGCCCATAAAGTCAGAAAGAGAGGTTGTCTTTAAGTGGCATCTGCCTGTCTAGCAACATACACCTCTCTCGAAGATACGAAGGGGACACCAGGTTTAGGGCCAGGCCTGGGGAAGGAGAAATCGAGTGAGAGGAAAACATGGACTTCCTGTCTCAGTAAAACAATTAGTTGCCCTAATTGCTTGTAGTTTATCTCTCCATTAGACTTCACGTTTCTGGAGAGACCCTGTTACTCAGAAAATGTACCTGGTCGCACCCTAGACACCAGGGATAGGGGACAGATCTGGGTTTGGCCTCATTATGCTTCACGAGGAGAACAGGCTTGACCTTTTCTTTGTGCTAGCAGAGTTCAGTCACTGTGCCTCTTCCCACTTCCTGTCTTGGCCCTGTCTCGGTCTGTCTTTCTTCAGGGAACAGCATCACTGACTGAGGTCTCAGGGCACCCCCATAAACTCTGCTCACGATCACGCAGCAACCCTATGAGCTGGCTAACCATGGACCATTCTTACCACTTGACATACGAGCAGACTGAAGCCCAGATCGTTCATCTCGCCCTTGCAATCTCTTGTTTAATAGTCTGATTTCCTCCACCGACTGTGGACTCTGGGAAAGCAAGGATCATGTCGGGTGTGTTTGATGCTGCAGTTCAGCTCAGAGCCCTTAGTGAGTGTTCGCTGATTCCCTGACGAAAATAACCCCTCCTTACAAAGGGTCAGGGTGGTTTGCAGAGTTCAAGCTGGAATTGTTGTTTTCAACCTGTTACCCCTTTAAACGCAAGAATTTTTGGCAACACACTGGAGGTGTTAAAAGATTCAAACCACACTAAACGTGCCAGCAGTAACTATGTCAGTACTGTGCTGGTGTCGTCAAATGCTTGTGAGGGCCCCAGAGCAGGGTGCTCTGGACTCCTTTCATGCCATGTTCCTTTATGGCTGTGCTTTTGGGGACTTCTTAGCCACAGATACACTTATCGTGGGTGTCGGTGGATGCTCCGTCTTTCTTGCATGCCAGTCTGCCAGACAACCTTCTCACCGCTTACAGCCCTTTCTACCTCTGGTTGTACAACCTACCCAATTAATTCTGCACTGAACCCAATTCTACACTTCTTTTTTTGGAATTGAGCTATTCCTTATGCAGGTGATAGGTTAGGCCAGTGGTTCTCAGTTGGGGCTGAGTTGGCACCCCCAGGGGATGTTTGACATTATTTAGACATTTTTGGTTGTCATACCTGGGGAGCAGGTGCTACTGGCATCTAATTAAGTAGAGGCCAGAGATGCTGCTAAACGTTTTATAGTGTGCAGGATATCCCTACAACAAAGTTGATCCATGCTCAAACATCAATGTGCAGAGGCTGAGAGACCTGGGCTAGGATTTGCAGCCTTTGGGGATGGGAGCCTGAACAGCAGCTGCAGTAGCAGGCCTTCTGCAGTCAGAACCGGTCCCTCCAAGGCTCGGATCATGAGCAGGCCTGCTTGCCGGGGCAATCCTGGGCACAGTGACCTTGAACGGGCAGTGGCTGACTTAGCCCCTGCTTCAGGAAGTGACCCGTAGGTCATCCTGACTACCTGCAACTGGTAGAAGTCTCATTGGCACAATATACCTGCATGGCCATTTAAAAGATGCATTAAGAGGTTAAAAACAAACAAATAGAAAATCCCGCAACCTACAGTAGTCCCCCCTTATGTGCAGGGGATACTTTCCAAGACTCTCAGTGGATGCCTGAAACCACAGATTGTACTAAATCTTACATATACTGTTTTTTACTCACCAATGGATTGTGAACAGAAAAGATGCATGAGGGATATGCTCTTCAGGGAAAATAAAGCCCTGATTGTAGTGTTTGCCAATTTCCATGGTGTAAATACTCCCACTACAGCTGATTTTGAGCTATGCGCTATCATCTCTTGGAACCAGTGAGATCCAGGTCCGGCACATCATTGAAGCAACGTCTGGTTCATGCCCTTAAGGGCACAGCTGTGCCCTTCTTCCCGCTTCTTCCTCCCAGCTGGCTGGAATACTGACATGGTAGACAGCCATCTTGTACCAAGCAGATGAGGGCAACACTCCAGGGATGGCAGACCAACAAGAGAAAAACTTGGGCCCTAAATTGTACTAAATCTTACATATACTGTTTTTTTCTTATAATACATACCTATGACAAAGTTTAATTTATAAATTCGGCACAGTAAGAGATTAACAATAATTATAAAATAGAACAATTATAAAAATATACTGTAATAAAAATTATGCGAGTGCAGTCTTTCTCTCGCAAAATGTCTTAATGTAGAAATTTAATGCCTTTTCCAGCTTAACTAAGCACTTATCATGCACTGTGGCCATAACTTTTGTAGTTTGAGGTGCGACAGCAAGAATAGCACAAATTTTTTTCCTTCTTCACATTCTCACAGAAAGAAGACTTGTTCTCACCATAGATCTTAGCAACCTCAGCATAGGATTTTGTTTTCTTTCCTTATTAAGTCTTTTCATTTAAAAGAGGCACTTTATAGCTTCATTTAAAAGAGCACTTTATAGCTTCTCTTTGGCGTATCTGAATTGCCAAAGTCACTACTCTTGCACTTTGGGGCCATTATTAAGTAAAATAAGGGTTACTTGAACACAAACACTGTGATACCATGATAGTCTATTTGACAACTAAGATGGCTACTAAGTGACTAATAAGAGGCAAATGCTAGACAAAGAGATGATTCACGTCCTGGGTAGAATAGAGATGGAGGCTGTGAGATTTCATCGTGCTACCCAGAATGGCGCGAAATTTAAAACTTATGAATTATTTCTGGAATTTTCCATTTAATATTTTTGGACCATAGTTGACCATGGGTAACCGAAGCCATGGGAAGTGAAAATTCAGATAAGTGGGGACTACTGTACCTACCCTTTGGACCAATAATTCCTTTTCTAGGAATAAAGCCAGAGTAAATAATTAGAGAAGTATCTAAAAATGTGTTGAGGGATATTCACTACAATGTTATTTATGGTAGCAGTAAATCAGCAGTGAATTTTAATATTACATTGTGATACATTCATATCATAGAATGCTATGCACTTGGGTTGCATTCATCTGCAAGGAATTGAAAGTGTAACTACAGTAGCTTTAACACGCTGGGATTTCTTCAACACCCAATTACAAGAAGTCTAGAAGTAGGCAGTTCCAGGCTAATGCAGCAGCCCAAGGATATGGTTAAGAAACCAGACTCCATTTAGTTTCCTTCTTTCATCCTTACAGTCATGGGTTGGTTGCTGCCCCTCCAAATATGACTTTAGCATTCCAGAAAGGAAGAAAGAAGAAATAGCAAAAAGGCGTGAATGTCTATCCCTTTTTTATAAGGACCCACCCAGTGAGTTCTGCTTATTCCTATTGGCCAGAACTGTGTCAAATGGCCATTCCTAGCTGCAGAGGAGTCTGGGACGGTAAAAATTTGTGGCTTTCCAGATTCTTTAATGAGGAAGTTAAGGGAGAGGCCGGGGGGAGGGGGGGCGGGTGGTAGTGTCATCAGACCAAATGGCTATTGAGTAGCCAATCTGCCTTGTCTGCTACACAAAGCAGACTTCAGAAACTGTTAAGTAACATGAAAAATTTCAGGCAATGTAAAGTTTATTAAAAACAAAAACAAACCAAAAAAACCCTGGAGGCTTCCCTGGTGGCAGTGCTTAAGAATTCGCCTGCCAAGGCAGGGGACACAGGTTCGAGCCCTGGTCTGGGAAGATCCCACATGCCACGGAGCATAAGCCCATGCACCACAACTACTGAAGCCCACGTGCCTAGAGCCCGTGCTCTGCAACAAGAGAAGCCACCGCAATGAGAAGCCCGCGCACCACAACGAAGAGTAGCTCCCACTCGCCCCAGCTAGAGAAAGTCTGCGCACAGCAGCGAAGACCCAATGCAGCCAAAAATAAATAAATAAATAAACAAACAAATTTGTTAAGAAGAAAACTGGGCACAAAATTGTAGCCACGATATTATTCTAATTTTTAAAACAAATGATATCATTAACCCCCCAGTTTTATTGAGATATAATTAACACGCAATATTGTATTAGTTTCAGGTGTACAACATAATGAGTTGCTACATGTATATATTGCAGCTGATTGCCACAGCCAGTTTAGTTAACATTACAATTTTTTTTCTTGTGATGAGAACTTTTAAGATCTACTCTCTCAGCAACTTTCAAATAAACAATATGGTATTATTAACTTTAGTCACCGTGCTGTACATTACATCCCTAGGACTTATTTATTTCATACCTGAAAGTTTGTACCTTTCAACCACCTTCACTCCTTTCATTCACCTCCCAACTCCCACCTCTGGCAACCACTAAACTGTTCTCTGTTTTTATGAGTTCAGTTTTTTTAGATTCCACATATAAGTGAGATCATACAGTATTAATCTTCTCTGTCTGACTTATTTCACTTAGCATAATGCCCTCAAGTTCCATCCAGGTTGTTGCAAATGGCAGGATGCCCTTCTTTTTTATGGCTGAATAATATTCTATTGTATATGAATACCACATTTTCTTTATTTATTCATCTGTCTGTGGACACAGGTTGTCTCCATGTCTTGGCTATTGTAAATAATGCTGCAGTGAACACAGGAGTGCTGATATCTTTTAGAACAATAAGGAGTGTTTTTATTTTTTAATCTCAAACTGATAAATCTTCATCTACCAAAAATCCTGAGACCAGACACCATCCCAGACTCAAGGACTGGTGGTGTTTGAGCTGGTGGCCCCGGGCATCGACATTCCCAGGAGCTGGGGCTGGTCTGGGGAATTCCAGAAGACCTTCCAACCACCTCTGCCCCTGGGATGCTCCTGGGAACCCTCTTTTAGAACTTTACCCCCTACCTGTCTCCAGGACTGATGTGCTCCTACAGAGAGATCTCGCTAAGCTGTGGTCAGTCACTCTACCAGAGGGAGTGGGAATCCTGTGTTTTCCTGAGAGGTAGGGCCTTTGACCTTGGGGAGAGGAAATGAGCCCAGGAGGAGTCTCCAAGGCAGAAGGGGAGAAAATGAGGAAAGCAGGCAGGTAATCGGTTGCCCTTCTGGCCTTGGCTGGGGCTACCTTGAGCTGAATGAATGGAGGGAGCAGCAGAATGGAGGTGGGGAGGGCACTGCTGTCAGGGTTGGAGACCTGGGTCTGCTACCTCACCCCTCTGAGCCTTAGTAGGAAGGGGGAAATGATAATGATAGTGAGACAAAGAGGTCACACCCATTGAGCACGTCTGTGTGTTGCATGAAGTTCTCTACCACTCATCTTATGCTCACAGCGACTCCCCGAGGAGGGCGCTCTGCTTATTTTCATGTCATATATGAACAGCAGCTCTGGAGTTGTGCCGGGTTGAAGTTCCCCACCCATTAGCAGCAAGACTTGGAAAGTCATTGGAACATCTGTGCCCCAGTTTCCTCTCTATAAAAGGAGACAATAATAGGATTTTCCCAGAGGATTGTTGTGAGGATGAAGTGAACTGATACATGTAAAGAGCCTGGCACAGAGTCTGGCTAGTAGTAGACCCTCATAAAACATCAAGCTCTATTAACACAAAGTTTTGATACAGATCAAAAGAAATAATGTACATAAAACAACAGGTACGTAGAATGCATCCAGGAAAGTATACATATACTTTATGTATAATACCTGCTTCCTTCACTCCTGTATTTGATACCTGAGGAAACTGAGGCCTGGAGAGCGAAAAGGGAGCTTCCGAAGGTCACACGGTGAGAGTGCGGAAAATCTAGGACCTGAACACACGGTTCCTGGCTTCTAGCAAAGACCTAGGATACACACGGCAAACCTCCCTGGAAAACTTAAAGAAGGTACCAGAGGCACTTAGCAGAGCATCTGGGGGCAGGATGGGAAGTGGGCCTCAGGAAAGGCTGAGAAGGCCCTTGTACCACATGGGCCCTTCCTTTCATGGGGCCTCCCCCCAGCGCCCCCTTAGCCTCAAGTGGCCCTTTCCTGGAGACACACCAGGTGTCTCTGAGACATCCCAGACCTGGTCTCTCCTGGAATGAAAGGAATGCTCCTCGCTGTACTCCTGTCCCCAAGCAGTTGCAGACTTTTGTTCTCCACATCCTGTTCTCTCAAGCTCAGCCCTGGCCGATGGGCGTTGGCTCAGATGACAGTCCCAGAGCCCCACCACCTGGCCTTTCTCAGTGGCCTGGCCAGGAAGCCAGATGGAAAGTGAGATTCAGCAGCCATAGGCTTCAAAGAGACCAAACTGGTGTTGAGTGAGAGAGCTCTGAGGAAGGCTGGGTCTGCCCCCAGCCCTGGCCCCAGCCCTGGCCCTCCCCAGGGCTGATGGCCACAAGACTAACCTCCTTCTGTGGGACACATGGCCCCATGCTGCGTGGTTTCAGGGCTGCCATCCACAGTCTTCACCCGCTCTGGGATTGCTGGGCAGTCCCTGAGGTTGGTTAGGCCAGGCCCGAAATGCTTTGGGGCTGATGAATGGAAATAAATGTAGCATGAAACTGTTTTTAGCATTTCGAGAAGCTGATCAGAAATCCCGAGTTTAGCCCAAATGAGGAGTACCAGGTTATCTGAGTCAGTTTGGTATTTGGCTGAAATTGTACCAACCCTGCACCGTCCCAGGGATTGGCCCGTCCTAGTCACCAGTGCTGACTGGCATCGATGTCATCAGCAGATTTCCTAGGAATAATAAGAAGGGCCCTTAGGATGACAAGGTGATGACTGTTATACTGAGTGACCCCTGAGATTCTTTCTATTTCTGAGATTCTAAGCCCAAAAATTGGTTCTGAGCCATGGCCACTCCACCGGAGGCGCCACACACACGAGCATGGAGAAGTTCTCCATGATCATCTGTCTCCGGTGTCAGATGTACCTGGAGATAGCTGGTTGAAAGTTAATTAACTGTTAGGTAATTAAAAACATGATTTTTCTATTAAAACTTAACCCAAGTTCTACCTTGGAATGTTTGAAGACCTTCTCATCCTTTTAAAATACACTGGCCCTTCACCTTTTCCCTAACCCCTCAGAATTACCCTAAAGAAAAGAGCTAGCTAATTCACATTGGATTTAACCCAAAGGAAAGAGTTTCACAAAGTGAAATTTCAGGCTCCCATCCCCTCCTCTCTGCAGACCAAGGGGTGGATATGTGGTTACCTCTAGCTGGGGTGGATGTTGGATGCCCCTGTCTTTCCATGGTGGTCGCTGGGTCCAGGGCAGATCTTGGGGGGAGCTCTGGGTGTTTGATGAACTCCCCCTGGGCTCTGAGGCTCAGCCCCTCTTCCTCCCTCCTTTTGGGTGGTGAGAGGGAGGTCCATTTCCCTGAAGGGGCTTTAGGGCCTGGTTGGTGCTTCCTATAAGGGGCACTCTATATGGAGCTCCTAAAAAGAGCCTCTCAGCTCAGCTCGTACCCAGTCATCAGCAAAAGGCCAAGAGAGTTGGCTGGGTTCATGTCCAGAGTTGCATCAACCCTGTGGGCACCTCCCTGATGTAGCTACCAACCATCCCTGTGTCTCTCACAGAAGGCAGGCAGGCTTCTCTCGGAAAGGCAGGGGGACACAGGGAAAGGACGCCGGACCTACTACAGAGAGCTGGGGCAGGACTAGTGGGACGCACTTCTCTGGGAAACAGAGTGGCAGGATGGGTGGGAGAGGAGGATGGAGTGCTACCAGAGCACTTGCTGGCTCATCCCTGTCTACAACCTGGGATGTCTTCTGAGGGTTTTGGTCCTGTAGATGGAACGTGCAAGGTCTTCTCAGGGGCAGAGGGGCACAGTGGTTTAGCACACAGGCTCTGAGGCCGACTGATAGGGTTCACATCCCACACTGCCACTGGTTACAGGTGTGACACTGAGTAAGTTGTTTAATGCTCTGTGCCTCAGTTTCCCCATGTGGGGATAAAATAGTGCCCTGCTTCACCATTAAGGATGGAGAGGATTGCTTGAGATCATTCAGCTGGAATATAACATGGCGGCAGTTCCATAAGTGTTGACCCCACTGGCTTGACCACTATGCGTAGCATAAAGAGGGTCAGGACTACAGTGGCACAGCCCCGGTTGTCCTCCATGTGGATACAGCCTCCTGGAGCCCCAAGTAGGTGCTAACAGCAACTCAACGGGGATGGGCATGATGACCCCCTGATTTCTAGATGAGGTCCTTGGAGCCTATTATGAGCCAAACAGCATGCTAGGTGGTAGGCAGATATGCATGGGACACAGCCTCTGCCCTCTGCAGGGTAACTGGGGAGTCTGGACCACACTGAACACTGAAGGTGTCAGATAAGGCATGACAGGCACAGGTCAGATTCTCTCTTGTTGGCCCAAGAGTTCCCTGGTCAGAGGAAGGTCAAGACAGGCCCCTTCCCCCTGCCAATGCCTCCTCCTTCAGATTGGTTTCCTTTCTCAGCACCGGCAAGGAGCCCTAGGCTCTTACGAGGCAGCTCCTGGACGCACAGGAAGAGAAACCTCTTCTGCTCCTGGTCACGACTGAACTTGGATATGATGCCCAGAATGATGGCGGTCACTTTTCAAGGCAGCTTGAAGACAAGGCGATACCAAGAATGGATGCACAGAGAGTGGGAAAGCACCTGGTCCTTGATGTGCTTTCCCACTTCCCCACGTTTGCTCAGGCCTTTCCTGCCGCCTGGAATGCCATCTCCCCATCTCAGTTTGTTTAAAACCTAGCCCGCGGTTCAAGGCTCGATTCCAGTACGTCTTCTTCCACGTTGCCTTCCCCGATCTCCCAGCAGAGGGGACTTCTGACCATCCAAAGCCTCCACGGCGACATTCTCAGAATGTCTGCATCCAGATGGGACGTCTTCCTGCATGCACTGAGGCTTTCTAGAGGGCAGGGGCTGTCTAGCCCATCTTCTGCCCTTCAGATGGGACTCTGTTTTATCTGGCAACCTCACAGGGAGGGGAGGGTGAGAGTGGCTGTCCCAGAGGAAGAAGGGTTTGGACTTCACTGATGCTATTTGCCAACCTGAGAGAGTGTACACTAGAGGTGTTGGCCGCCATATTACCATTAGGTCAATGGCTACAGCCTGGATACCTGAGAATATGTTTGACTAGAAATGTCTTCTCCGCTCCCAAGCCACTCTCCTGCCCTAGACTCTGCCCATGGGGCCCAGGCAGGGGCACTGAGGTATGTCCCGGCCTTCTCTGCGGCCCTAGCCGTGGCTGATGGGAGCTGACAGGCGGCCTAAAAACACGCAGCAGCCTGACGCCCCAGTAATCTCTGCATCATCTGTGGGTGAATGTTTCCAACAGAAGTGGAAGAGACGATAAAAGGAGCAGTGTTCCTGCACGCAGCACTTTTACTGAAGCATGTTTGCATGGTGATTCACATCAGCACATTTTTAATATCCATAAACCCATGCCGGCAAGGATGGGAGCAGCCTTGTGCCAAAGCTCCTGGCTTTGCAAATGTTCTGGACTTAGGAGAGAGTGGCCAGTGAGCGGGAAGCCTGGCTGTCTTGCTGGCTGGATTCCTCTGGCATGCTGTGTGCCAAATGCGATGTCCATGCCACACGCCCTTGGGGGGTTTCCTGAAGCCTCTGGCCCAGCCCCTCAGAGTTGTCACACCTAGACGAAGGCTTATCCAAATAGCCACTCTTGGAGTTTGCTCCCAGGCAAAGTTGTGTCTCACCCAGAGTTAGAATAACAGCTTCCCACTGCTTGATTAATGGGTCTGACAGTCAAAGGACCCTGCTACCAATGATGGTGTGTATCCAAGGTGCCAGCCCACGGGACATCCCAGGCATGGCGAGGGGGCAGGAATGATCCAGGAGGCAGTACCTAGTCTGTCGGTCTTCCCATAATGTTCCAAGAAATGTTCAAGGAGCAGAAGTTGTTACCAAGAATAGGAAAACCTGGTCCCTGGTCTCAAGAAGCACAAATAGAACAAAACAAACAGGACAGTTACAGGACAGTGTGTATTATGGGAAGAGAATGGCTTGGTCCCTGAATTCAGGGAGTGGGTTGCTGCCCCCACTGAGGTTATCAGAGAAGATTCTGGGGAGAGGGACATTTGTAGGATGGGCCACATTCCAATGTCGAGGAAGAGGGGTGGGGCTCCGTTGCTGAGGATGGGCAGCTACCAGTTGGGACCCTTGGTTCAGTGTGGGTATTGGGTTGGGATCTGGGAGAAGGGATGGTGATAAGCGAGGAGAATTCCCAGCCCCGGGCTCTGAGGGTGGAAATATAGACTGTACCAGCAAGACTGTCAGCTCCAACAGGAACTTGTCTAGTTTGGTTCAGTTTGGACACCAGACTCTTTCCTGTAACACACAGGTAGGATCCACCTGGTCCAGGCATTGTATTTAACAGTGTCTAGAGGGAGAGGCTCTTTAGGTCAAGACTTGATGAAGATGACAAATGGTGTAGTTGGGAGTTACTGAACACGGAGTGCTGTGGGGTTGACTCCCAGTGGCTCAGAGTGAGTTTATGTCAGCACCCAGACCTTCCTCACTAAGAAAGTGATGGTGGCCTTGAACTAGCAAAGCCTACAAAGGAGCTCTGATTTGCTCGGGGCAGGAGGTCTTGTCCCCCAGATTCTGCTGAGCCTCTTTGGTCTCTCCTAAGACAATCTATACCCAGATTGCAGCATCTGAAGGTATAAGGAGGTTGATTAATGGATAATTCTTGAGCCCTGCTAATGAGGTTGTTTGACGTTCCCTCAAGTATGGCATGATCTCAGGGAAGAAAGTGTTCGGGTTCCTGGGTCTGGGCTGGGAGGGGCACCCTGCATGGTAGGCTTTCCTAGACCTCCAGATTATTCAGCAGTACATCCCATCCCACCCCACTCTCGTTCCCACCCCACTAAGTGACGCCCATCTCCTGTGTCCCGCTCTGGGTGAAGGGAGGTGAGGGAGCAGAGGACGGGGCTTGCAGAGCCCATTCTGAATGCTGAGGGGGCACCTGGAGGTCCCAGGGACCTTCTGGGAGGAAGGGGAGGTCCTTTCCTGAATCTTCTTCAGGCACAGTTCAACCACCTGCCTCAGGGGAGGCTGGTGATGGGGGAGATCTGGGCCCCTAGAGAATCCAGTAGCCTTTTTTCCCAAGGGCAGGGAGACCCAAGAAACACAGCTCTGGATTTAATGCCTGGGTAACACCAACATTAGCACAAAGTAGTGAATTAAAAGCTGACACCAAGATAGTAATGTTTGAAAATTTTGGACTGGAAAAAGGATACTTCTTCTCAAAGTCCTCTCAGTAATAGACTTTCACTGATGCTCTCCCAGCTCCATCATTTAGTTTTTCCATTTTCATAAAGACTAACATTTCCCAGCATCTTTCATTTTAAGGCCCTCCAAAGAGTTTATCATGATGTGAATTGTGGTACTACTTACGCTCAGTAGATGTAGAAAAAAAAGTATTTGATGAAGTTCAGCATCCATTCATGATAAAAACCCTCAGCACACCAGGAGTAGAAAGGAATCTTCTCAATCTGATAAAGGGTATTTACAGAAAAAAACCCTATAGTTAACAAACAAATAAAAAAAACCCCAAACCAAACAAAAAACAAAAAAATCAAAAAAACTCTGTAACATTATTCTTAGGGATAAAATGTTGGACATATTCCTCCTGAGGTTGGAAGCAAGACAAGGGTGTCCATTATCATTACTTATTTCACCTCTGTACTGAGGGGTCTGGAAAGCACAAAAAGACACAGGAGTGGAAAGCCAAAGAAGATAGGTCTTTACTTGCAGATGAAATTACTGTATATTGGAAAATCCAAAAGAATCTATAAAACATTAATAATCATTAGTATAATTAATAAGTACATTTGGTAAAACCACAAGATATAAAGACATATAAAATCACTTGTAATTCTAGAATCAGTAACCAGCAATTGGAAAATGAAATTTAAAGAGTGATACTATTTTATAATTGCATCAAAAATTAAATATCTAGATAAGTCTAAAATGTGTAAACATGTGTAAAACCTCTAAACTGTAAAACAGTCCTGAGAAAACTTAAAGAAGACCTAAATAAATGAATAGATGTTCATGGATTGGAAAATTCAATATTTCACAATATGTCAGTTCTTTCCAAATTGATCTATAAATTCAATTCAACCCTAATCAGCTTTCCAAGAGAATTTTTTGATGTGAACATTGACAAATTGATTCTAAACTTTAAATGGCAAAGCAAAAGACCTAGAAGAGCCAAGCAACCTTGAAGAATAAGAACAAAGTTGAAGGATTTTCACTACCAGATTTCAAGATTTACTGTAAAGCCACAGTAACTAGGACAGTGTACTATTGGCATAAGAATAGAAAAATAATGCAACAGAATAGAAAGACCCAGTATGTTGTTCCTTGATTTACAACAAAGGTGCCACTGCCATTTGGTGGTGGAAAGGATCATGTTTGCCAAAACTGCTGCTAAAGAAATTGTACATCTGTATAGAAAACAAAAATAAAAACAAAAAATAAAAACTTGATCCCTACATCACACCATGTAAAATTAAGAAAGAGCAGCGACCTCAATGTGAAAGGTTAGTCAATAAAACTTCTAGACATCAACAAAGTGAAAAGGCAATCTACTGAATGGGAGAGGTATTTGCAAACGATATATCCAATAGGGCATTGATATACAAAATATTTAACAGCTCTTACAATTCAACAGCAAAAAACCAAACAACCCAATTAAAAAATGGGTAAGAGAACCTGAACAGACATTTTTCCAAAGAAGACATACAGATCCCTAACAGACACATGAAAAGATGTTCAGTATCACTAATCATCAGAGAAATGCAAATCAAAACCACAATGAGATATCACCTGTCGCCTGTCAGATAGCTATTATCAAAAAGACAAGACATAGCAAGTGTTGGCAAAGATGTGGAGAAAAGGGAACCCTCATGCACTGTTGATGGGAGTGTAAATTGGTAGAAACACCATGGAAAACAGTATGGAGCTTCCTCAAAAAATTAAAAATAGAACTACCATACAATCCAGCAATTCCACTCCTGGTAATTTATCCGAGGAAAACAAAAGCATTAATTTAAAAAAATATGTGCACCCCTATGTTCATTGCAGCATTATTTACAAAGATATGAAAACGTGTCTCTCAATAGATGAATGGATAAAGAAGTTATGGTACATATACAATGGAATATTACTCAGCCATAAAAAAGAATGACATCTTGCCATTTGCGACAGTGTGGGTGGGCCTACAGGGTATTATGCTAAGTGAAATAAGTCAAAAAAAGACAGATACCATTTATATGTGGAATATGCTTTCCTATTCCACATATAAATGCTTTCACATATATGCTTTCATTTGTATGTGGAATAAAAACCAAAATGAACAGACAGAACAGAAAGAGACTCATAGATACAGAGAACAAATGGGTGGGTGCCAGAGGGGAGAGGGGTAGGGGGACAGGTGAAATAGATGAAGGGGATTAAGAGGTACAAACTTCCAGTTAGAAAATAAATAAGTCACAGGGATGTAATGTACAGCATAGGGAATGTAGTCAATAATATTGTAATAACTTTGTATGGTGACAGACGGTAACTAGACTTATTGTGGAGATCATTTCATAATGTATAAAAACACTGACTCACTATGTTGTACACCTGAAATGAATATAATACTCTATGTCAGTTATAATTCAATAAAAAATAAAAATAAATCTTCTAGAAGAAAATAGAGATTTTCATGATGCTGGAATAAGAAAAGTTTCTTAAACAGGACACAAAAAACTCAAAAAAGCATATTTGTCAAAAGAAACCCCAATATTTAAGCCTTAGATTGGGAGAAGATATTCACACTATAAATATATATATATATATATATATATATATGAAATATAACAAAGGACTTATATCTAGAATATATAAAGAACTCTTTTAAATCAATAACAAAAGACAAACAATCCAGTTAAAAAATGAACAAGACTTGGGGATAGATATTTCTCAAAAGAAGGTCTTCAAAATGGCCATAAACATATGAAAAATTTGAACATCATCACTCATGATGGAAATGTAAATTAAAACCAAAATGAGAAAGCTCTTTACACCCCCACCATGGCTAACAAACAACAAACAAGCAGACATACAAACAATAATAACAAGTTGATCATTCCAAATGCTGGCAAGGTCGTGAAAACCTATACTGCTTGGTAGGAGTATTCATTGGTTTAGCTACTTTGGAAAACTATTTGTCATTATCTGCAACAGCTAAGCATGCATACAGATGGCCAACAATTTTACTCTGAGTTATACATCCAAGATAAAGAGAAGTACAACATTCATAACAGCTTTATTCATAATAGTGCAAAACTAAAAAAAGAAAACCCCTAAATATCCATCTACAGAGAGGAGGGACAAGTAAATCAGAATATAGTCAGACAAGGGAATACCACACATCAATAAAAAGAGAGTGAAATTTTGATACACAAAACAACATGGATGAATCTCACAGATATTATCCTGAGTCAAAGAACTCAGACATAAGAGAGTACATGCAGTATGATTTACATGAAAGTCAAAGAAGAAGATAAACTGCTCTGTGGTGACATATAAAAATAGTAGGTAGCTCCAGTGGGACGGAGAGTATTAACTCGAATGGAGCATGAGAGAACTTTCTGGGATGCTGGAAGTGTTTTATACCTTGATCTGTATGGTAGCCCCAATGTGTAGACAAAAGTAAAAATTCAAGAATAACGGACTAATCCCAATACTTGAATTTCCCATGACAAAACTCCAGAATGATATTTTTGGGGTGGTCCTCATGCCTGATCATTATTCCAAGTAGATGATCCCATATCCACTGAGAAGTTAGATTGTTTCTAATTATTACAGAGGTTCGTTTGCTTGATTCATAGAAACACACTTCTAAAATGTGAATAGATAATGTCCAATCACACCCCCCCCATACACACACACAGGAAGGATATACAAATTTGTTCCTCCACCTCCTGTGTGAGGTGGCTGTATTGGGTGGCTCTGGTTAGAATTCATAATGCCTGGCTTTGGGGTGAACTACGCGCAGGGCTCTTTGCAACATTCCTGATGGTGTCATCTCCGTGCATGACCAGCCCCTGAGTGGGAATGAAGAAGGAAGGACAGGAGTCAGACTCCATGGCCTGAAAATGCATTCCTTATGTAAGCTTCAGATACCTGAAAGCTACACCACTCCTAACAAGAAAGTGAGGGCTGGGCCTCTGAGAAAACTGCCTCTGTGGGAAAGAAAAGCATTTTCTAAAAGGATCAGAATAAAGAATAAGGGCACCACCTTTGGGATTGGCATAGACTCAAGCAAATGAAGAGTTTTGTTTACGTGTTTAAAGATTTACTTGCTATCCTTTCAAAGAGGACATCAGAAATTTGACAGGATCTATTAAATTGAAAACTGCCTTATCCTTCAATTCAGGAGTTCCATTTCTAAAAATACTCACTCAAGGGTAGTCACATATATGCACAAGTACGTCCAGGGTTTGTTGGAAAAGTGAAAAACTGGAAAACCCCTAAATTGTTCGTCAATAGGAGAATGAAGAAATACATTTTAATTCATCCATCTACTGGAATACTATGCAACTGTGAAAAATAATGGTGTTGAGGTATACTTGATGACATTTTTCTATGTCTACACCTTCTTGTGAGTAAGAAAGCAAGTTTCTGAGCAATGTTAGAGCATGTTCCCAAATGTGCAAACTATATAATTTATAGTGCAGACTAAAAAAATGTTCCTAAATGTGCAAACTATATAGTTTAGACTATTAATTTTAGTTTGCATATTTGGGAACATTCCGCAGTATTACTCAGCAACGTCTTCCTCACAATACATAAAACACGTGCACTAAAAATATCCAGTGTTCATGGTATTTGTCTTTGAGGGGTGGGGTCACAGGGGACTCACTTCCTGCCTGGTCTGTTTCTACATCCAACGGATGTTTTCCAAAGAGTGTGCATTATCACACTTTTGTAATAAAAAGTAAGAAAAAATTGAGTCCGAGGGTGTGACGTGTCTAGGTTTGTTCTTCTTTCTCAAGATTGATTTGGTTATTCATGGTCTTTTGTGGTTCCATATGAACTGCAGAGGTTGTTTTTTTTTTTTTTTTTTTTTTTCTGTAAGAAATGACACTAGAATTTTAACAGGGATTACATTGAGTCTATAGATTGCTTTGGGTAGTGTGGCTATTTTAGCAATATTAAGTCTTCCAATCCATAAACATCAGATATCTTTCCATTTTTCTGTGTGTCCTCTTTAATTTCTTTCATCAATTGTTCGTCAATTGATGACGAACAACAAATGATGACGAACAACAACAAAAACTGATGTTGTTGAAACATCAGTACCCAAGTCTTTCACCTCCTAGCTAATTTTATTCCGAAGTAGTTCATTCTTTTGGGTGCTATTGTAAATGATATCGTTTTCCTAATTTCCTCTTCAGATAGTTTGTTGTTAGTTTATAGGAATGTTAGTGTATGTTTATTTTGTATCCTATAACTTTACTGAATTTGTCAGTTAGATCTAACAGTTTTTTTGGTGGTCTTTAGGGTATTCTATACATAAGATCATGTAATCTGCAAACAGGGACAATTTTACTTCTTCCTTTCTTATTTGGCTGCCTTTTATTTCTTTTTCTTGACTAATTTCTCTGGTGAGGACTTCCAGTACTATGTTGAATAGAAGTGGTGAGAGTGGGTATCCTTGTCTTGTTCTTAATCTTAGAGGATAGACAGAATGGTACTGGCATATAGACCAATGGAAGAGAATACAGAGCCCATAAATAAATCCACACACGTATGGCCAACTGATCTTCGACAGCAGTGCCAAGAATACACAATAGTGAAGGGATAGTCTCTTCAACAAATGGTGCTGGGAAAACTGGATATCCACATATAAAATAATGAAATTGGACCCTTATCTTACATATACACAAAGATCAACTCAACATGAACGAAAGACTTAAACATAAGACCTGAAACTAAAACTCCTAGAAGAAAACATTAGGGAAAACTTTCATGACATTGGTCTTTTCAACGATTTCATGGATATGACACCAAAAGCAAAGGCCACAGAAACAAAATAAGCAAGTGAGACTACCTCACACTAAAAATTTCTGTACAGCAAGGGAAATAATACAGGTGAAAAGGCAACCTATACAATGGGAGAAAATATTTGCAAACTGTATATTTGATAAGGGGTTAATCTCCAAAATATATAAGGAACTCCTACAACTCAATATATAAGCAACAAAAGTAAAAGCTCGATTAAAAATGGGTTAAGGGGCTTCCCTGGTGGCGCAGTGGTTGAGAGTCCACCTGCCGATGCAGGGGACGCGGGTTCGTGCCCCGGTCCGGGAGGATCCCCACGTGCCGCGGAGCAGCTGGGCCCGTGAGCCATGGCCCCTGGGCCTGCGCGTCCGGAGCCTGCGCTCCGCAACGGGAGAGGCCATGGTGGTGAGAGGCCCACGTACAGAAAAAAAAAAAAAAAAATGGGTTAAGGATTCGAATAGACATTTCTCTGAAGAAGACATACAAATGGACGACAGTTATGTGAAAAGATGTTCAACTAATCAGGGAAGTGTAAATCAAAACCACAATGAGATATCACCTCACACCTTCAGGATGGCTATTATCAAAAAGAAAAAAGACAAGTATTGGTGAGCATGTGGAGAAATTGGAACCCTTGCACACTGTGGCTGGAAAGGCAAACGGTGCAGCCACTGTGGAGGGTTCCTCAATATTTTAAAAGTAGAACCAGTAACCCCACTTCTGGGTATTTACCCAAAAGAATTGAAATCAGAATCTCGACAAGATATTAGCACTTTTATGTTCTCCACAGCACTCTTCACAATAGCCAAGAAGTGCAAACAATCTAAATGTTCATTGACAGGTAAATCAATGAAGAAAGCATGATATATACATACAATGGGACATTATTCAGCCTCAAAATAGAAGGAAATTCTGCAATGTGTGACGACATGGGTGAACCTAGAGGACATTACGCTAAGTGAAATAAGCCAGCCACAGAATGACAAATACTGCACGATTCCACTTATATGAGCTATCTGTCATAGTCAGATTCATAGAATCAAAGAGTGGAATGGTGATTGCCAGGGGCTTGAGGGAGGGGAAATGACGAGTTACTAATCAACAGGCATAAATTCACAGTTAAGAAAGATAAATAAGTTCTAGAGGTCTGCCGTATAACATTGCACCTATAGTCAACAGGTCAGTCTTGTACACTTAAAATTTTGTTAAGAGTGTAGTGTCACGTTAAGTACTCCTAACACAATAGAAAAGCACACAACTTTTGTTTTTAAGGGACAGAAACAGGGAAAAACAGCAGAGGTGGCCCCTCTTCCCCTCATCTGAGGTCTCTGGGGGTTGGAAACGTGGAGACCCTGGCCGATGACTTCTGACTGGGAGTGTCCAGTTAGGTGGGGGGAAGGGTGATGGCTCCCTCAACCCCACCCCTACCATCCTCCCACCTACAGAGGGAAAAATAAGAACCAGAGGCCCCAGGCCCTCCCGGGAGGTCTGGTCCTGACAGCTTCCTCCTGGAACAATGAGCTGACACTGGATAGTCTGCAATCACCCGCCAGTTATTCTTCCTGTCGCAGCTCAATCAGCTTGTCGGGGCCTGGGAAAGGAGGTGGGCCGCTGGATGTGCAGGTTCCGTCTGGACAACCTCAGAGCCCCTAAATGCATTCCAGCTCCCCGGGTTCTGAGCCAATTGCTTTGCCTGCCTGTGTTTTAGAGGGATGTTAAAAAAAAAAAAAGG
>NW_020175528.1:159684-278207 GCF_003031525.2 Neophocaena asiaeorientalis asiaeorientalis
AAAAAAAAAAAAAAAAATGGGTTAAGGATTCGAATAGACATTTCTCTGAAGAAGACATACAAATGGACGACAGTTATGTGAAAAGATGTTCAACTAATCAGGGAAGTGTAAATCAAAACCACAATGAGATATCACCTCACACCTTCAGGATGGCTATTATCAAAAAGAAAAAAGACAAGTATTGGTGAGCATGTGGAGAAATTGGAACCCTTGCACACTGTGGCTGGAAAGGCAAACGGTGCAGCCACTGTAGAGGGTTCCTCAATATTTTAAAAGTAGAACCAGTAACCCCGCTTCTGGGTATCTACCCAAAAGAATTGAAATCAGAATCTCGACAAGATATTAGCACTTTTATGTTCTCCACAGCACTCTTCACAATAGCCAAGAAGTGCAAACAATCTAAATGTTCATTGACAGGTAAATCAATGAAGAAAGCATGATATATACATACAATGGGACATTATTCAGCCTCAAAATAGAAGGAAATTCTGCAATGTGTGACGACATGGGTGAACCTAGAGGACATTACGCTAAGTGAAATAAGCCAGCCACAGAATGACAAATACTGCACGATTCCACTTATATGAGCTATCTGTCATAGTCAGATTCATAGAATCAAAGAGTGGAATGGTGATTGCCAGGGGCTTGAGGGAGGGGAAATGACGAGTTACTAATCAACAGGCATAAATTCACAGTTAAGAAAGATAAATAAGTTCTAGAGATCTGCCGTATAACATTGCACCTATAGTCAACAGGTCAGTCTTGTACACTTAAAATTTTGTTAAGAGTGTAGTGTCATG
Organism: Neophocaena asiaeorientalis asiaeorientalis; assembly: GCF_003031525.2. Taxonomy (NCBI): domain Eukaryota; kingdom Metazoa; phylum Chordata; class Mammalia; order Artiodactyla; family Phocoenidae; genus Neophocaena; species Neophocaena asiaeorientalis. The sequence continues at coordinate 160,485 of NW_020175528.1, forward strand.
TTAAGTACTCCTACCACAATAGAAAAGCACACAACTTTTGTTTTTAAGGGACAGAAACAGGGAAAAACAGCAGAGGTGGCCCCTCTTCCCCTCATCTGAGGTCTCTGGGGGTTGGAAACGTGGAGACCCTGGCCGATGACTTCTGACTGGGAGTGTCCAGTTAGGTGGGGGGAAGGGTGATGGCTCCCTCAACCCCACCCCTACCATCCTCCCACCTACAGAGGGAAAAATAAGAACCAGAGGCCCCAGGCCCTCCCGGGAGGTCTGGTCCTGACAGCTTCCTCCTGGAACAATGAGCTGACACTGGATAGTCTGCAATCACCCGCCAGTTATTCTTCCTGTCGCAGCTCAATCAGCTTGTCGGGGCCTGGGAAAGGAGGTGGGCCGCTGGATGTGCAGGTTCCGTCTGGACAACCTCAGAGCCCCTAAATGCATTCCAGCTCCCCGGGTTCTGAGCCAATTGCTTTGCCTGCCTGTGTTTTAGAGGGATGTTAAAAAAAAAAAAAGGTGGCCAACTGAGCGAGTCGGTTTCAGTTTCCTTTGTGTAAAGATGTCATGTGTTGTGTTCATGCTGGTGGTCTCCAGTGCTCGGGTGGTTGCAGTCACATGTTCGTCGGGAGAGAAGGGGTGACTAATGGAGAATGCCCACCTTGCACTGCAGTTTAGGCTTCCCTTTCCAGGGCTGATTTAAGCTTTCACGTCATTCTTCCCAAGTCTCCGTCTGCTGGTGCTGGTTGCTGGAGATAGCAGTGAAGGGGCACAGTCTCTACCCTCCAAGAGCTCAGAGCTGAGTGGAAATGAGCATGTGCAATAGCAGGGGTGTGGGATAGTGGGATGGGAGGGAGGGCAGGTGCCTGCCTCTCTAGTTAGTGGGACGGAGCTCTGGAGGGGCATAAGACTCCTAGGCTGCAGGCCTACATCTGCTACTTTTTATCCATCACTGTGCAATCTGAAACGGATCGCTTAATTTCTGAGGGCCTCAGTTTTCACCTATGTAAAGTGGGAGGAAACCCCCTGTTCTGGCAACCCTCTAGAACCATTACTAGGGGCAAAAACCAGCTGTGAAGTTGCCTGGGAGACGGGGCTACAAATGTGGCTTAGGTGCTGCTGTTTATGTTTGTTCTGTTTGCTGCTGCCAGTGAACAAAAGGCTATGACTTTGCACTTGGAGAAACCATACCTGGAGCTTCTTTGTTTCTCTGAGTATACCCAGAGACCCCCCCAGATCCCCAAGACCACTGTCAACTCTGACACAGCCCTGTTGCCCTTCATGATGAAGGTACGTTTGCGTAGTGCTGGCTGGTGGACCAGCTGTCCCGATTGAGCCCTCCTGGGAGCAACTGGTGCAAGCCCACTTGAGTTTAGGCTTGATGGTACCCACTACAAGGATGGAAGCTGGGAGCAAAGATAAGAAGGGGCTTTGCTGTTGTAAAGAATGAGTCCTAGCCTATAAGTCTCATGGTTCATAGTAGAGCCTGTGTTTGTTTCCCTGTTCCTCTCCCTGCACCTTGGATGAGTATTAGAATGTCCCTGCCTGGATGTAGCAATATTACAGGAAGGTGGAGTTGGAGGGTCACAGAGTAAGCAGGGTGACAGAATGAGGACAGAGGCATCCCGATAGGGGGTGAGCCTCAGGTCACAGGGTTCAGGAGGCAGGGGCTGGCTGTCCTCCCCAGGACACTATTCTCCAGCCACTGGAACCCGTGCACTTGCTGCCCTACACTTTGCTCATCACTTTTCTCTCTCTTCTCCTCACTTCTCCCTTTTCTTTTCCTTCCTTTTCTTCTCCTCCCTTCCCCTGTCTTTCTCTCTGTCTTCACTCAATCCCAACTCTGCTCAGGTATCCCATCATCTCCAGGTGCACCCAGCCCAGAGGCAGCAGTGCAAATTTCTGTTCCCATCTTCATTCATTACTAGCGTATTTTTTTTTTACATCCTTGATCATAATTATAATAACCACCTTAAAATCCTTGTCTGCGAATTCCAACATCTGGATCTCCATTCATTGTCTTTTCTCTTGCAGGTTGATAACACTTCCCTGTTCTTCCTGTGTTGGGTAATATATTTTTAGTTGTATCCTACAAATTGAGAGTGTAATATTGTGGAGTGACTGGATTTTGTTACATTCTTATGGAGAGTGTTGATGATTTTTTGTTTTAGCTGGTAATTAACTTGTTTGGATTCAAACTGCAGACTCTTTTTTCTGGGGCAGCAACACAAATCTCACTGAGTTCTATTATCCCCAGCTGGGCAGCTTTGAGCCTGCTCCATGAATGCATGGGTCAGCAGTCACCAGAGGTTTGAAAGAGTTTAAGTATAGAATTCAGGGCTCTGTCTTCAGATCTCTCCTTAGAAAGGAGATTCCCCTTTCACTTTCCAGCAGCTAAGGTGTCCCTGAGCTTTATTCTTTGGTTGTTTAAGTTAGAAAAACTTTGCATTTTCTCTAAGAGCTTTGGTCACACCTCATGGTGCTTACTGCTCAGTGTCTGTTCCAGCTGACCTTGAACTGTCTTCAAGCTAAAAGCCATAAAAATGGGAAACAGCCTGTGTCCCATCCCTTCTTCCAGATTCCAACTCCCTTCCTGAATCTGCCTGCTTTTGTTCACTCTCCAGTGCCTTTAGATGGTTGTATTTTTACTTTTGTCCAGAGTTAATAGTTATTATCACTGGGTCCAATAAGAGTTCACTTGGCCATATCAAAGGTGGAATCCCTATTTTTCCCTCTCACCATTTTTAGAATGTGGCCTTCTTTTTAAAGATTGTCTCATGGTTGCAAGATGACTATGGCAGCTCAAGCCATCATATCAACATTCCAGGCTGGAAGGAGGATGAAAGAGGAAGGGCAACATGTGCTTTCCAGCTGCATCAGCCACCCTTTAAAGGATATTCCCATAATTCTCCCCCGGCAACTTCCAGCTACATCTCATTGGTTAGAATTTAATTGCAAAGTTATGAGTGAAATGTAATTATTAAGCTGGGCACATTGGTATTCCCAACAGAATTAGAGTTAACTTAGTAAGGAAGGAGAGAGGGTGACTCAGGAAGGCAGCTAGAAGCTATCCCATTTCATAGGTATATTACAAAGAGTAAAAACGTTAAAACATGTTCACTGCTCAGTACCACTCCTGGAACATAGGAAGCACTCCATAAATGTTGGTTTTGGTATTGCTACAAGTTTCACAATAGACATAACCCAAGACACAATGGAAATCCTAAAGAGAGACACCTAGCCCAACTAGGAAAGGAAGGGTGACAGAGAAGACCTCCTTGAGGCAGTGGCACCTGAACCAAACCAAACCTGAAAGACTGACCAGGCAAGAGAGGAAAGGAATTCCAGGCGGGAGGAACAGCTCTGAGTAAAAGCTTGGCAGTGAGAAACAGCCTGTCGTGTGTAGGGATATTTCATAGAAAGTACAGAAGGGTGAGTGAAAAGGCACGAGAGGGAGTCAGGACTAAGACATGGAAAGGAGCTCGTTCATCTCCAGTGTCCAAAAGAGTGCCCAGCATATAATGGGAGATAATTTTTTTTTTTTCTTTTGCGGTACGCGGGCCTCTCACTGTTGTGGCCTCTCCCGTTGCGGAGCACAGGCTCCGGACGCGCAGGCTCAGCGGCCATGGCTCACGGGCCCAGCCGCTCCGTGGCACGTGGGATCCTCCCAGACCGGGGCACGAACCCGTGTCCCATACCTCGGCAGGTGGACTCTCAACCACTGCGCCACCAGGGAAGCCCGGGAGATAGTTTTATATGTGATCAAGTAGCAGCCAAGTTGGAGAGCGCCTGTGTGTGCGCATGCGCGTGTGCCCCCACCCACACCCACACTCACATGCCTGATTTACCCAACCCTGCAGGCCTCCTGTGAGAGAGAAGCCTGGTAGGAAACAAGCCCCGTGGTCCAAGTACTGCAGACCTCCCCGACTCTGGGCGTTCAGGGCAGAGGTGCAGAGCTGTGGGCTGGGTGGTCACTGTGGCCCACTGAGAGAACAGGACCCTCACCGCCCATGCCCGTAACTCTTCCCAAAGATGGGGGCTTTCAAAAACACGCTCGGCAAGTTTGGTCAAGCAGGAAGACAAGGGCTGATTGTGTGGGAAGGAGGCGAGGCTGGGGCGCGCTGCCTGGGCCTCTTCTGGCCTTCCCCTCCCACCCTCACGCCAGCCTGGGGCTGGTCCCCCCCAGTGCCCAGATCCTCCCGGGTGTGGGTTTGGGAGAAGTATAAGCACCTAGGCAGCAGATGTGCTTGGGTCTGTGGGTTTCTTCTCTGATTCTGCCGCTTCACTTGGGGACAGAGCATCCCCATAGCATCAGGCAGGGACTTCTTCTCCTGTCTTATTCTCTTGCTGCTGGAAGCTTCTCCTGGCTCATAATCTCTGTTTCTCCTGACTCTTGTCTGTGGTACTTCCCCCAATTCAGTTCAGTTCAGTTTGCATTCATCGCACAGCTGTGAAGTGCCAGGGTCCTGTCCTGGGCCTGGGAGAGCGTTGCCTGGGATGTGTGGTGTGTGCGTATGTGTGTGTAGGGTGAATATTTGATATTAGAACATAGTAGATCTACCCTGTCTTCCTTTTTACTGTGGAGAAATATTCTGTGTTATAGATGAACTGCAGTTTGGGCCATTCTTTGTTCATGGGTATTTAGTTTGTTTCTGGGATTTTGATTTTCACATAATGCTGCAGTACCATGCCCTTATGTGCCCCCTTCACACACTTGCACGTAGGTGAATGGCTTGGGGCCGGGCAGTGAGAGGGGAATTCCAGGGATGCCAATGGCCAGTCACCCTCCGCAGCAACTGCATCAATTTACACGCACGTGAGCTGTGACTATCGCAACCCATTTCCTCAGTTTCCATTTTCTCATCAATGCTTGACCTTATCACATATTTAAAATGTCTGTAGAATTATGTCCTTATTTGCTTGCCCCCTGCAGTCAGAGTCCCCTTGAGGAGGCTCTGAGCTCCTCAAGGACAGGGACTATTCATGTCTTGCTTGACTTTGATTTAGATTTTTTAAAAATTCCATTTTCTTTGTCAATTGATTTAGGAAGTTTAACTCTCATTTTAGTGGTTACTCTTGAAGTTTTAACAGGTACCTTTAATGCTTGAAGGTAAATCACCTACCTTCCATCTTTCATGCCTTACTTATTCTTGTCCACTAATTCAGTTCCAAATTTTTCTCAATATGGCCATTATTATCATTTAATAGAATAGATGCTGTTTAGCTTTGCCTACATGTTTACTGTTTTCTTTGTTCCCAGTTCCTTCTTGTATACAAGATCTTCTTTCTTCTTTCATTTTCCTTCTTCTTTTGGTCTTTTAGAGAAGGCATATAGTTGTACACTCAGTTCTTTTTTCTGAAAGGCTATAGTCCTCTAATTCTTATTTTTACCCCAGCTCTATTGAGGTATAATAGACAATTTAAAATCGTACCTATTTAAGATGTACAACTTGATGATTTGATATACATAAACACTGAAATATTCACCACTATCAATCTAGTTAACATATCCATCGCATAGCTGTTATTTTTGTGGGTGTGTGTACATGATGATAACACTTAAGATCTGCCTTGTTAGCAAATTTCAGATATACAATACAATATTGTTAACTATAGGCACATTGTTGTACATTAGATTTCCAGAACTTAACTTGCATGACTGAAACTTTGTACCTCTTGACCAACATCTTCCCATTTCTCTCTCCCTTCCAGCCCCTGGTAACCACCATTCTACTCTCTGTTTCTATGGGTTTGATTATTTTTAGATTCCACCTGCAAGTGAGATTATGCAGTATCTGTGTTTTGCATAGGGCATATTTCACTTAGCATAATATCCCCCAGGTTTCTCCATGTTGTTGCAAATGGCAAGATTTCCTTCTTTTTTAAGGCTGAATAATATTCCAGTGTGTGTGTGTGTGTGTGTGTGTGTGTGTGTGTGTTTCTCACGTCTTCTTTACCCATTCATCTGTTGACAGTGTTATCCTCTTATTCTTGAGTGAGAGGTAAGCTGAGTGTAGAATTCTGGGTAGGTGGTTCTTTCCCCCAGCATGCTGCAGATGCTCTTCCAACTGCTTTCTGGCTTCCATTGCTACTGTTGTTGGTCTGCTTGTTGTTCTTTGATAACTACTCTGTCTTTTCCCTGTGGCACTTTATTTATTTATTTATTTCCCCCCCAACCCTCACTTTATTTTTAAAAATTTTTATTGCAGTATAGTTGATTTACCATGTTGTGTTAGTTTCAGGTGTACAGCAAGGTGAATCAGTTATACATACACATATATGCACTCTTTTTTACTTCATTTCCCGTATAGGCCATTACAGAGTATTGAGTAGAGTTCCCTGTGCCATATAGTAGGTCCTTATTAGTTATCTATTTTATATATAGTAATATTTATATGTCAGTCCCAATCTTCCAATTTATCCCTCCCCCCACTAACCCCCTGGTAACCATAAGCTTGTTTCCTATGTCTGTTACTCTGTTTTGTAGATAAGTTCATTTGTACCTGTTTTTTAGGTTCCCCATAAAAGTGATACCATATGATATTCATCTTTCTCTGTATGACTTACTTCATTCAGTATGACAGTCTCTAGGTCCATCCGCGTTGCTGCAACTGGCATTATTTCGTTCTTTTTTATGGCTGAGTAGTATTCCATTGTATATATGTACCACATCTTCTTTATCAATTCATCTGTCAGTGGACATTTAGGTTGCTTTCATGTTCTGGCTAGTGTAAATGGTGCTGCAGTGAACATAGGAGGTGCATGTATCTTTATGAATTATGGTTTTCTCTGGATATGTGCCCACGAGTGGGATTGCTGGATCATATGGTAGCTCTATTTTTAGTTTTTCAGGAATCTCCATACTGTTCTCCATAGTGGCTGTACCAGTTTACATTCCCACAAACAGTGTAGGAGGGTTCCCTTTTCTCCACACCCTCTCCAGCAGTTATTGTTCGTAGACTTTTTGATGGTGGCCATTCTGAGCAGTGTGAGGTGAGACCTCATTGTAGTTCTGATTTGCATTTCTCTAAAAATTAGTGATGTTGAGCATCTTTTCATGTGCACATCTGTATGTATTCTTTGGAGAAATGTCTATGTAGATCTTCTGCCCAATTGTTTTGATTGGGTTGTTTGTTTTTGTTATTGAGCTGCATTTCCATGTGTCATTTTAAAACGCTCTTTTCTATGTCTTCTTCAATTTCACTGTGATGTGTCTACATGTGAACTAATTTTTACTTATCCTGCTTGGATTTCTTGGGATTCCTAAATCTGATGACTCATGTCCTTTAACAACTTTGAAAAATTCTTGGCTGTCATGTCTTCAAAGATTGCCTGTCCCTAAACTGCATCTTCAGGAACTCCAATTAGACATAATTTAGACCTTTTCATTGTATCCTCCATGTCTTTTAGTGTCTCTTATAGTTCTCATTTATTTGTATCTCTCTGCTACACTGTAGCATTTCTTTAGCTCTGTCTTCTGGCCCAGGAATTCTCCATTCAACTGTTTAACCAATCCACTGGGCTTTGAATTTCAATGATTTGAATATCCATTTTAAGAAGTTTTATCTATCTATGTATCCATCCATTTATCTATCAGATAAATCTGGTCATTTTTATTAGTCTCTGCTTGGGTTTCCAATTCCTTGTTTTACTTTGTTAAACATTTTAAACTTACTTATTTCATATATTGTACCTAATCATTCCAGTGTCTCAAGTCCTTCTGGGTATACTTCTACTCCTGGTTGTTTCTGATGATTCCCACTTACTGTCCTTCATGTGTCTTACACCTGATTCTGATTGCAAGCTCTATTGACCACTCTAAACCTGGAAGGAAACTACGGGGCCTGGGCTGATGGTGTGCTCCTCCAGCGGGAATCTGCTTTTGCCTCTGCCAGGTGCCACAAAGCACTGCTGGTCTGGGACCACTTTAATTTCTTGACTTGGGGTTTCCTGATCCAAACAGATAGTATAAATTTGACCCCAGATCTGTGGAGCTCAGGGCTATGGTTATGAATTGTCAGCAACCTTTATTCCTTCATTTTTCCTTTTCCCCACTTGGATCCAAGCCTAAGATCAAATCTTGGACCTAAGTTATCTTGTCTCCCTTTGATGGTGGGCAGATTTTTTTCTAGTTCATCTTTTCACTGAGGGTGTAGCCCTTCAAAGACCCTCCTCTGTGTATGGGAGAGGAGCTAGGTAGGGGATCCAATCACACATATGCCTAAGGCCTTGTCTTAGCCCTTGTCTCCTCTGTTGCCAGTAAACCCTGCCCTGAGATTCCAGTGTCCTGGTATCAGCAAATACCTGGGAGCTGCCCTGGTACAGCACTGTCTCTCTAGGCCAGAGGCCTGTCTCCTCTTCACCTTTGACATTTGGAGAATCCTCGTTTTACTCCAAGTTCAGCTCTGTATTTAAAAAGATTGGGTGATGTATTTCATCCAGTACTTATTTTTTAAAACCAGATATTTGTTTGTTTGTTTTTAGAATGTTGAATCCATAATACGTACAGTAGCAGGAATCCTTATCAGGATTTTGAAGTAAGAGTAGGAGTTCAGTACTGACCGTGCCACAGTCTAGCACTCAACCATTGCATCTGTAATTGTTTCATGTTGTGGACATGTTGCTCAGCCTCTCAGCCTGTTTTAGCTCTTTGAAAATTCCTCAGACTTGGCGCCGGGTTCCAGGACAAGCATGGCTTCCTGCTACAGGGTGTTTGCATGACTCAGCCCGTGCAATCCCATCCCAGGCTTCTCTGCCTGCATTTCCACTATTGGCTCTATTACCATCACTATTGCAGGGGATGTTAAGTACGTGGCCCCTCAGCACAGGGACGTATCCTTATAGCTTGGCTGGCTAGCGAGTTTCTGCCCTCGCTCTGCCTCCTCTGACTTTCTGAGACATGGACCTTAGCCTTAGGACCCTGTGTTCCTGCTGGAATGCCTGCCCTACCACCTTCCCATAGCTGGGAACCAGGCTAGAACCTGCATGCTTAGAGATTTGTTTTCTGGAACTGGCCCTTCTTAGAACCCTTCTAGAAAAGAGACCTGCTCATCATCTATTGAGACTTTGGTGTGAACGAGCTTATCTGACAGTTTAATGATGGTAACAGCCAGAGTGTATCAAGTTCCCACAGTGCAGTAAGTGATTTTTATTGAGACCCCATACTGAGAACAGAGATGGGGAAAGATCACTCCATAGATCAAGATATGGCCTAGAGTCCATGGCTGGCCAAGGGGGTACTGGATGGGTTCTAAGGTGTGATGGGGTGTATGAGAGTCCTGAGGGCTTGGAAAGGGAAGTCATCACTGGCAGGGGAGAAGGACAGATAGACATTCATCATTCAGTCAGTCAACAAACACTCCTGGAGCACCTACTGAGTGCCAGGTGTTGTGCTGGGTGCTGGGGATACAGATAAGAATGAGGTCTGGCCTCAGGGAGCATAGAAGGGCCTGGCTCAAGGAAGATCCCTGCACATCACCCAAGAACATCTACCCTAGCCCCTCACTGTACAGATGAAGTAACTGAGGCCCAGAGAGGGGAGGGAACTGCCTCCAGGTTGCACAGCAAGTGCTTTTATCAAAGAGATAGTGAGGATGGCCATGAGGAAAGAGAATCTAAAGTGAGGGGGGCCCTGTATCTCTCCACGTTCCTGGAAATCACCTGCCCACTAGGTGACCTGGCCAGTCACAGACTCTACTCTTTCAGGGTCCTGTGGTAGGTACCTCTGTGGCTCCCAGAGACTGCTGGGGCTGGGGTGGGATGGGGAGCCCTCCATTTCCCCTCATTCCCCAGGCAGGGAGGGCTGCTGGCCGAGAAGTTCCTGCTGCAGCATGGGGAAAAGGGGGTCCTCTCTCTCCCACCCGATCAGAAACCCATGGGACAGAGCCGACTTTATCAGACCCCAGCTGTGGCTGCCTTGGGCTTGCTGGGAGGTGCTGGGCCTGGGAGCAAGGCTCAGGACGGGCTGACACAGCCGAGGGGAGATAATTTCAATCTGCAGCCTCAAGATTGAGGGAGAAATGTAAACACGGGCTGCTGGGCCAGCAGCCATGAGGATGGCGGGGCAGAGGGCACCCTGCACTAGCCCTTCTTGCCGAGCTCACTTTGAGGGGAGCTCCCATTGATTTTCCATGACCTGGTCCTTCACAGGGATGTGAGGGAGCAGCTGCTTTGGCTCCCGAGGTCCCTTTGGGCCAATCTCTCCACCGGTTAGCCTAAGTGGGGAGGGTCCTGGCCAGACAACCCTAGCTGTGTTTCACAGCTAGCTGTGAGACATCCTTCAGCAAGGCACTTGATTTCTCTACACCTAGTTGCCTCATCTGCAAAATGGGGATGAGGAAACATCCCCCAAACAAAACACGAAAGAGACTGTCCCTTCATTCAGAGCTGAGAGTGAAGCTTCAATGAGATGATGTGGCTCAAGTGCTTGCCACCGGTCCTGGCACAGAGAAAACGCTCAGAGACAGTAGTTAATTATTGGTTGTGGTGGTTGTTATTGTTAATTAATTAATTTGACCCAGTTCAGCCTGGGTCCATCTCCCTGCCTCCTTACCCCCTCACACGGCTAACTCAGGCTCAGCCTTCAGTATATAGGTGTTCCCTCCTACAAGAAGCCTTCCCTGATTTGCCAAGGCTTGATCATCTCTCTCCCCACTCCCTCCACTGACCACTCACCCCCTTCCCATGCTTCATTATAGCATTTATCAGAGACCATTGTCACCATCAGTTCCTTGCTCTGTGCCTGAACCCGGCTATGCGCTCCTCAAGGCAGGACTGGGTCTTTTCCCATCTCTGGTTCTTCAGGACCCGGCACACTGTAGATGCTCATTAGATGTTTGCTGAATGAATGAATGATTGTGAGTTTTAACCATACCCCTGATGCTCAGGCACTTTGGGCTGCCCCTCAGAGTGTGGGAAGGGAAGTTCTTAGCCCATGGCTGAGAATCAGTGATGAGGAAATCACAGGTCAGCAGTGCAGATTTCTGTATATGTGGGTGTGTGATGATGATCACGGACATCTACTGAGTACTTACCGTAGCTGGATACTGTTAGGTGGATTTAATCTTCAGCCCACACCTATGGGATGCAAATATTATTTTTCCCATCTTGCAGATGAGGCTCAGAAATTTTTCCCATTTTGAAATAGAGGCTCAGAGTGGTTGAATATTTTGCCGAAGATCACCCAGCTTGTAAATGTGGGTACGGTCAGGATTTGAACCCAGGAGGAGCACCTCCAGGGCTAATGCTCCCGGCCCCTCACCCTACGAACCCCCAGGCCTGTGAGTGGCATGTGGCCAGGTGGGCACACCCGTACGCGGCTGTGGCAAATCTCTCCTGGGTAACCCCTTTCATCCTGAGTGAGCTGTAGCTCCGAGCAGGCCTTGCTGCTGGGAGCTGCAGAAAGGAAGGAGCTGCAGTTCCACGTCCAAGTGACAGAACAGGGTAGGCTAGAAGCCTTATTATTCACATGGAACCGTGAATAATAACCAGCGGGACCTGAGAAGCCATCCGCCTGCCTCTGGGGACACCTAGTGAGGCAGGTGGGCTGGGAACCCTCAAGCCTGCAGACGTGGGGACTGCTACGGGTCTGAGAAGTCACAGCTTGATACCACATATTCATTTTCTGGCTAATTTTCACATTTTTTTAGGTACTGTATTTCTGGCGACCCCAATGACATGCTAAGAGGCACAATTCTTCAAGCTTTCGTTCTGTTTGTTTCTTTTCTCCAAGCTATGGTCAGAATGAGTTTTCGGAAATTGGTGAATGCCTTTTGGGCAGAGGAGAGGTGCCCATGTGTCTTTGGGGTGCCTCTGTTTGGGTGTATATCTACGTCACAGTCAGGAGCGCCTCTGTGTGCACCTGGCTCCACATCCCCTGGCAGGGACTCTGACGTTATTACTCAGGAAGCAAAAGGCTTCCTTGATGTTGATTGTCATTCGTTTGTTCGAGGAGTGTTCCCTGAGAACTTGCTGTGTGCCAAGACTTGTGCTGGGTAGTAGGGATGAAATGGAGAATGAGACCCAGGTGCTGCCCTCGGGAGCTGACAGATTAGTGGGAGAGGCAGGCCAGGGGACAGATGATGACCGCCCAGGATGGAGAGGGCTGTGCTGGCGGGGAGTCCAGAGGGCACTCTGCAGAAGAACTCCTAACGCAGCCTGGAGAGAGAGAGCTTCCTGGAGGAAATGGCAACTGGGTTGCCAGCCCAATGGGCTGGGTTTTGAAGGATGCATTTAAGTGGGAGAATGCTTTAATGGATTGCAGAGAGTATAAATGCCAGTAGGGAGAGAGGGTCAAGGGTGTTCAGGAAACACTAAGTAGTTTGGTTTGGTTGGAGAGTCGTGTGTGTGTGTGTGTGTGTGTGTATGCGTGTTTGTGTGTGTGTTTGTGGATGTCAGTGTGTGTGTGTGCCTTTGTATATCAGAGAAGGTAGTGACTGCAGAGTTACACTGAAAATTTCTATTTACATGTTTTCTGTGAAAAACTATGAAGTATAATGTATGAAGAACATTTAATCATTCACATTTTAGTGTGAACAAGTTTATATGTTTCTTTCTCGAAGAAGCTTAGACCCTTGAATGAGAACGGGTGCCGAAAGACAGGGCAGGACACCCAGTTCACAATTAGTCGTGCTCCCCACTCTGTCACAGTCCATGCAACTCTCAGAATCATCCTGGAACCTGTTGATATATTCAGCCTGTATCCCCTCCAAGAGGTAATAATCTTGTCATCTGCCCCGCACTGCAGGAAGCTGAGAAATCTGATATTTGTCCCACACTCACCCCTGGCTAACCCTGTGGGGAGGAAGGGACCCTCCTCATTCAGAGGCGTGGCTTGGGCAGGCCCTGAGGGGCCAGAGCCTGGCCCGGAGGGAGTGAGGGCAGGGCTGGGCAGGCTGCTGCCAGACCACCTGGGCCCAGCCCCTGTTCACTCTCCCTGTGCCCAGACCTTGCCATGATCCCAGCTGTGGTACCCTCCTTTGGACAGGTTAAAACCATAGATCACCGCATTCAGAGAAGGCTCCAATAACCCAAACCATGGAGGCTCCGAAGAAGGGGGTTGTGAATTGTGGGGTGAAAAGTGCACTTCTTGGTGGGGAGAGAGGCAAGAGCTGTTGTGTCAGTGGTGTGTGTCCTGCCTGCAGAGGGCCTCAGGGTATACTTGTTCAATGGGCCTACCACCTGAGCAACAGAGCCTCAGGCCTCTCTACCCACTGGCCGCTGGATTGGCTAACTGGCCAACTGCCTGGCAGGCCAGCTCTGCACAACACTGGTGGACCCACTGCAGGCAGGTCTCTGGGTGGGGACTTGCAGGTATATAGCCTCTTGGAAGTGGCAGAAACAAAACCTCTCCAGCATGGAACTGGCTTGGTCAGGACCTGCGGGTTGGAGCTCCTGGGATGGCAAGTCCTCTGTCAGAGCAGAGCTGAGTTTCTGAGGGGGCTGGGGCTCAAGGCCAGGCCCTGAGCCACTGAGGGCAGGGACCCGAGGGTGAGGACTGTGGACAGTGTGTTCTTGGACAGCCAGGGCGCCTGCTTGCTGGGGACACAGTGGAGGGTTCACTGTCAGGTGGGACCATTGCAACTCATCCATGAAGAAAGTGCTTTGGGTTCTATATTGTATAGGATACCTGTGCATTGTCCCTTTTCATCCTAGAGCAAGCCTCAGTTGAATTAAGTCACTCCGAAAGGGGACTTGCCCAGGGCACAGCTAGGAAGTGGGGAAGGCAGGTTTCGAACCTAGGCCTAAGCCCATTGCCACCCCATCCATTGTGAGTCTTTGCTTCTAAGGGTCATCTGCAGGTGTTCAAAGCCTGGCTGGGCCACTTTTATGCTGAGTGAACTTGGGCACTCGCCGTGCCTCAGTTTCCTCATCTGTCAGGATATAACACTGATCTATAGGATCCCAGCGTGGCTCCACGAGGTAACACACGTGAGAGCCTGAGGGAGGACCGGGTGACTGTAACTGCTCACCAGTGGTGGCTGCCAAGGCTGTCGGTGGTCCTGCTGAGGTCATCCCAGATGGCGGAAGGGCACGTTGGGGGCAGTTGTGGCCTTGAGCACCCAAGGCCTTGGACCGAGGAGTGCAATGAGCCTGGGCTCTCAGGCCTCCCAACACACTCATTTAAGTCCCAAGGATGACTTAGATGCTGGGCCCCATCAGCCACTTCTCCAGAGTCGCTCACCTGTCAGGAACAGTGAATGGCAACTGAACACTGAATAAACGATGCATGGCTGGGAGCTGGGGGTGGCTGCTCAGGGGCTGGAGACCACCTGAGATGTCAAGAGGCACCAGCGAAGGTCATTCTGAAAGGTGGACGTAGCGTAGTTTATATCAAAGGAATACTCTCTTACATTTCTGTGTTAGGGGAGTGGGCTGTCAGACCCAGAATGGTCTGAGAATGGGTAATCATGCATCCTGGGGGCCAACACAGTCCTGGGTATGCATGTGGTCCTAGAGTAATCCTTATCAGTGTAATATCTAGAGTAATATCTTTTTCACTGCTAAAAGTGTCCCGATTTGGATAATAAATTATCCAGTCATCCTCTTCTGAGCCACAGTCCAGATTTGCTCCACCAGAGCCCGCTACCCCCTGACTGTGAAGGCAAGTTGGGAAGACTCCCTCCCTCCCCGGCAAGGTCTGCTCCTGAGGGGCTACCAGAACCTAGGCTGGTGAAGCCGGTCTGGGAGACTTCCGTGCACGGTCACAGCACTTGGGAGCCTGGGTAGCACCCCCTGAACCTGGAAGGTAGGGACATGAGGGGAGAGACAGAGGATGGCCCAGTCCTGCTGGCTGCATGGAGCCTGGGCTGGCAGCCAGAGACCTACACTGCTTTGTCACCTGGGAGGGAGTGGAAGAATTTAGGTCAAAGAGATGTGAGATACTGGTCTGGCTTAACTTTTCCATTTTCCTGAAAATAATGAGATCAGTAATCATGACTACCTTTAAATAAGTCCCAAATAAGGACTAGACATATGTGTGTGTGTGTGTGTGTGTGTGTACAAAATATCTATGTACTCTATATAACATATATATAAAAAACATATTTCTTTAAATAGTCCAGTGATACGGGGTGAAACAAAGAAGGGAAGGGCCACTTTTCATGTTACAGCACTAGTAAGTGGTCAAGCAGAATCAGACCCAGGTCCGTTTGACCTCGGAGCCTATGTCCTTTGCCGTTCAGCCCACCATCCTCTGTGCTTCGGGACCGGCCCACCGCTCGCATGACCGTGCAACCCAGGTTGGGCTTGCAAGATTTGGAGCCAGGGGAGGACGGTCTCGCAGGGGACGTGTCTGTCCGTTGCCCTCCCCCGGCCAGCTCCACCAAGGAAAGGCCAAGCTTGAGGCCACATGAGGGGTTCCCGAGCTGTCTTTCATCCGGTCCCGCGGTTATTTGTTCAGCATGCAGTGCAAATTTCCCTGTCTCAAAACATGGAATCTGGTACAGCTTTGCCTGGATCAATGTCCAAGCCCTTTCAAGTTCTGGAGAAAGTTACTCCTCTCCAAAGTTCAGACCTGCCAGACTCAATAACTCCACAAAAATGCTTGGATGAAAATTGCTCCAAGCAATCCCAGCGGAAAGCCAGCACCTCACCCCTCGTTTAAAGTTATGATCCTTATCATAATTAATTCAATAAAGAAGTAATGTGCTTCAACCTAGGCAGAGAGAATAATTTTCTGTCCTGACTGGTATAAACTTTCAGCTAGGGACATTTAAACTCTGGGTCCGAGCTCTCTCAGCAAGTAATAAATTGCAGACCCAGGCAGGGCTGCAGAACCCCGTTTAAACTGCAGTAAATAGGCCGCTATTGAAGAGAGGAAGATTTGGATTCGGGTGGGCAGCTCCAATAAATAGCAGAGTGTTGTTTATAAACCCTGCAGTCCCGGCTGGCCTCTGCCTTGAGTTAGGCAGTAGCATTTGCTTGGTGAAAGCACCAGAGCGTTTGATCCTTGCACTCAGAGGATCCACCTTGAGTCTTGAATCTAAAATCCGTTTCCTTCCGTAACTGAAAGGTAGGATTAGCCTGGCTTCTAAACAGACTAACACATTCTTGAGTGGAGATATTGACTTGGAGACCAAGCCAGTCCACCCCGGAGTTGCATTTCCTACTCTTTCCTTGGAGGTGGAAACGATTAAAGTTGCTTTTGGATTTGTTTTGAACACGTTCAGAGTAAATAAGGCTCCTGTGTTGTCCCAGAAGCCCATTAGGTTTACAGAAATTATGAGTTTAGCCATCAAAGTCTCTGGAAACAAGTAAAAATAGAAGGAAAGTCAGTTTTCATCCAAACAGCCTTCAGATTGCATATGATGGGAAGAGATGAATTCAACATCCATTGTTTTCTGAAAAATAATTCAGTGATGGGGAGGCAGGTCTCTTTAAAGTGATTAAATCTGGGAACATCAAGGCGGTTGTCTGACTCCTATTCTTTCGTTCCTGGCTTAAGATTTTGGATACCTCCTTTGTGAACCGACAGCAAGCATGCATTCCAGAACTCAAGAGGGCCTTTCTCGTCAATTTCGTGGGTTGAAAACAATTGTGTTATCCGCCCACATTCCGCTCCATCGGCTCAAGCTTGCGCAGAGATGCCCTGTGACAAGGCTCACTGCCGTGGTAACCATTCCAAACCGCGCAGCCTTGCAGGGCGCTATATCCAAGACAAATAGCCGGTTCTGGAGAAGTGACTGAGCATACTCATGGATGTTAGCCATCAAAACACACAAAATACACACGCTAGACAGCCTACACCCTTTTTATATCATAAAAAATGCAAAGGGCTGCCCCCGGAGAGGGAGAACAGCCTTCTGAAACCTAGATAGATGGAGAGGAGAATCCAGGCAGGAGCATGGGGCAGCTAATTAAATATGTGAGGTCTGGGTACTACCTCTTTACATCCTTTCTGGGGCACGGAGAAATAGAAATAAATATGTGGATAAATAAAATAATAGTAATAATTGCATGCCACAGACGTCGACCATTCTCTGTGGATTTGTAAAGAAACAATATAGTCTTACCTCTATTTGCATCACCCATTCAAGGCACAGAGTGTAAAACTTGAAGCTGAGGTTGCTTCAGCTCCTGACACCAAATATTTCTGGTGCTGGTGTCTCAGGGTCTTTTCTTTCCAGTCAGTGTTTTTCAAGTGAAGAAAACATACAGTTCATGATTTGTAGTGCTGGGTACTCAGTTAAGAGATAAAAAGGGTAGATGCAAACTACCACATTTAGTATGGATAAACGACAAGGTCCTAATGTATAGCACAGGGAACTATACTCTATACCCTGTGATAAACCATTATGGAAAAAAATATAAAAAAAGAATGTATATATGTGTATAACTGAGTCACTTTGCTGTACAGCAGAGATTGGCAAAACATTGTAAATCAACTATACTTGAATTAAAAAAAAAGATAAAAAGAAAGAACGACTCAGCAATAGGTAAGTACTCAAGGCTGCTTATTGGCCGGGTTCTGTTTCTAAACATCCCACTCTGAGCACTCCAGGCCCTTTTGTGGTCCAGTTGGGTCCCCTAAATGGCTTGGATGTCAGTAGTGTCTGGTGGGTTCTGCGTCCCTGACGTTATCTCCCTAATGAGAAATGGCCTTGAAGATTTGGGGGCTTCCTCGTTCAAATCTGGCCCAGGACTACTCAATGATTTTAAACAAACGCAATAATGAGGCTGAAACTGGGCACAAGTGGGTACCCCCGGGGATGAAAGTGCAGGTTAAAGCGGCAACTGAAATACACAAAGCTGGGGGCTCAGTTGCTTTCACGACACACACATTTGAGCCAGCACATTTGACCAACACTCACAACCCCTGCCCGTGCCCCCTCTACCCCCCAATCCCTCTTGGATTGATTAAATTGGCTCAAGATGACACCAATAATTGGCTCAAGATGGGGCTTCGAAAGGCCCAATGATCCATATCTTCACATTCCCTAAAATCAGTCCTTTCAGCTCTGTGTTGGATTTAGGATGGTTTACATTGGCTCCGTCACAAACATTTTAATAAAGTCCCAGAGAAACCGCAAACGGGTGACATCATTGGATGGTGTTAAAAAAAAAAAAAAAGAGTCCCATTTTGTAAGAGAGGCTGGGCCCCCGGAGTGTGATCACGGTCTGTCCGCCCTGTTTGGTCATTCAACAATCATCTGCTGTAATTAGGACCATAATATTTAAAATGGGGTGTGACGGCGGTGGGGGGGAGGGTGACCGGCAAAGGACATTAGTTAATAAGTCAAAAACAAGTATGAATATTTTGACATAAAGTAGCCAAGAAGATGAACGACCATAGGGCGGGTGTGCGGCCCCAGGGCTGAGGGGCTCGCAGCCTGGACTCGGTGGTGGTGCTTGGAGCGTTGATGTAAGGACAGCCCCGGCGTCCCCTGTCCCAGGACACGGAGGCGGATGGGACAGCCAGGTCCTGCAGCCGAGGACTCAAGGGCTGGAGAGGGGAGCAGTTCCGAGCCCAGGCATTCTCGTTAGGAGGGCTTCTTGCCGAGGGGTAGGCTATAGGGTATTTTCATTTTCTTCTCTATGCTATTCTGTTTACTTACCCTGAACTTCCTCTAAGGGCTGATACTGGTTTTATAATCAGAAAAAAATATCAACGATGCTTTTTCAAAAATTAGTGTAGCAATTTTGATTATGTCCAATGATTATAATTATATATTAGATTGAAAATGTCTGGAATAAAATGCACTATTAATGTTAATGGTGGTTCTCTCTGAGTGGCTAGACTGGGAGAGCCTTTTGTCTTTTACTCTTCTGTGGATTATTTTTGTAGTAGATAAAAAATTTTAAAGGAAAGTGAAACACTGAAACCTGCAGAAAATGAACTTGATTCATTTGGACATGGATTAAAATATATATATGTCACCCCGTCCCTCTGCAAAAAACACAAGTTGCTGTTTTAACTTTAGTTTTGTATTGTATTTTAAAAATATATTTCACTTGGGTGACTATTAACTTACAAGAAGCAAGATATTTTAAAGTGGCAGAATTCAACTTCCCAGCTGAGGAAGGGACGTATGCTATCTCTCTGAGTGTCGGGACCACACTGTCCGAGGTGAGTTGCTGTGCTCGTGGGTCCTCCACACCTTGCTGTTTCTCTCTCAGAAAGAGCCGGTGCATTTGATGTGCGTCTCCCTGTCAGCCTGCTGGGCTGAAGTCATGTCGGAGATTTCCCAGAATAATCGATCCATTATGGCCATCACAATTAATTGACTTTTCTGTGACTCAGGGTCAATCTGATGCCAGAACCTACCTTGGTCGCTTTTTTTAGTGAGAGATTTCAGGATTGTTTTGTTTCATTTCCTTTGTAAATGTATCCATAGTCATACAGTTCACACTGGAGGGGGACCTTAGAGTCCATATAAGAAATAAAAGAGTGAAACATAGGCTGTATGATGTTTATGTGTGCGTGCCCGAGTGTGTGCCTATGCGTGTGTGACTGTTTTTGGTTGTTGTTGTGTTTTGTTTTTCTGCATTTATTTTAATGCATCTTCTAGAGGCCAGACCTGGCCATGACTGCTTGCTAACGCCGTGCCTCGCCTGGCTGGTTGGGGATCAGGCACATGGAAAATACCTGTTAGTTTAACTAAATATAGCACACCTAATATGAAATCCTATGGCTCATGCTGAACAAATGCATGAAATTTGCACAATGCAAGCTCACTGCTTTAACTCCTGTTTGACCCCCGAATATTGCTCGGATTATCGTTTCCTTCTTTCTTCCCAGACTTATTTCTTCTCAGAGGGAAAGTGGAAAGAGGATGGACTCTGGAATGAGACAGACATGAGATGAAATCCCTTTTCTGTTGCAGGTTGCCTAACCTCTCCGAGACCCAGCTTCTCTTACCTGTAAAATGGAAACAGCATCCATTTCTGAGGGTCATTTACAAATTGCGTGGCGTGGTGGATGTAAAGCACCTAGCACAGACTCTGTTTTGTTCAGGTTGACGGAGGAAGGTGAAGTTTAGAGGCAGAGACTTTGTGGCGTAGGAGAAGAGCATCGGGTGACGATTAAAAAAGATTGTAGCTTTAGTCACAGCTGATCGATTCTGGGAGAGAGAGTCACTACTTCTCTCGGGAAATCAGTTTTCCCACTTATAACATCGGGGAGGCAGAGGTGCGGGGTGTGTGGAGTGGTCAAGAGCCCGGGTCGGGAGCCCAGCTGCCCAGGTTCAAATCCCAGCCACGTGACCATGGGTCACTTCACCGTACTGTGTGAATTTCCTCCTCTGCAAAACAGCATCGTCGTTGTGAGAATGAACTCGTGGATGTCCTTGCAGCAATGCATCACGTGTGATGAGCGCTGTGTGAGCATTAGCTTTGCCATCATTCTTACAAGGATGTTCTCTGGGGTCCCTTTTGGCCCTTTTGATTTTCCATTTCTGCTTCCTCTGACCTCAAATTTTCAGGGAAAAGCAGATTTTTATTTTATCCTTCAACATGAAGGTAACTGCAAACATATTGTTGAAAGAAAATAAAAGGTACTTTTCAGGCTTTAGTCTGCAATAACTTAAAGAAAAGGACCCAGGAAAAAAAAAAAACAACAACACAAAAACCAAGGACCCAGCACTGTCTTGATTCTGTACAAATGTTCGCCTCCTTCAAAGAGGCAAGAGCTGCCAGATCTGATTGTGCAGCCCCGGAGGATCTGATCGCCCGTCGCTAAGGCCACTAATCAAATTTCCATCCAATATGCTCACGCAGGATTTCCTGATCAAACACTCAAGCCTGCCCCTCTGCACCCCCATTAGCTAACATGTTTTATATGCAGAGGGGTCATCAGAAGTGTAATTGCCTTAAAGAAACTTAATCCTGCATTCTTGTCAACTTGAAGATAGCTAATAATGCTCGCTAGCTGATAGTTTTCCAACATCAAGAGCGCACCAGAAATTAGGATTTTGTTCTTAATCTTCCTCGCAGCAGATGTGGAAACCTAGGTGGATGGGCCAGATAAAAGAAACACGATGAGTTTTCTCTGAAATTAGTTGGCTTTTCTGAGAAAACACATTGCTGCCACACAATGCTAGAAGACTAGAATGGGCTGGGAAGATCCAAACCCAGTGGTTTTTCAGCGTCGATGTAACATTATTCTGGCCTCCAAGTTCAGACCTTACATATGAATGTTTATGAGGATACTGCCTCCATTTTACGTCTAATAATTTGATCAGCTAACACGTTGGAGGGCCTGCAAAAGAAGTTTGCTAGATGCCCGATGAGAAAGTGCCTCACAAAGTGAAAGTACAGCACAAGAAAGGAATGATGGGATTATTGATCGCAGTGTTAGCTATTGTATTTAAAAAGGTAATTAAAATTGTGTGATCGATATTAGTAAATTATGTGGCTATATTCTAAACATATCAAATGCCTAATGTTTCAGTATATTGCTATGTTTTATGGCTTCTAATATTCTTGTTTGGTCAGTTTATGAGGGAATTATTTTCTTGAAAATTGAGGGTTTTTTTAAAGCTCTTATTTCACAAAAGTGTTTCTTATATTTGAAGCTGATTTTCTGATTCTATTTCAAATAATCACTAAGTGCAAATGTGTTTTGGGTTATCTTTGCTGTGTTTTTCCCCCTTTTGCTAACAGGTTGAAACTAGCTTTGGCCTGAGAAGCTGTCACGTTTGTCATGTCCATGTGCAGACACGTGTGTCTGCACATGTGTGCTTGCACACACACATACCCGCACGGACACACCAACGACCCTCGTTGGAACTTGCAGTTTGAATGAGAAAGGGCCCCAGTCAGGCTGGGACAAGCAGGTCAGGAAATTTAACCTGACTCTCCCAACCCCAGTCATCATCGGCAGGGTCTGAAAAGGCCAGGTTTGTCAGGACTCAAGGATCCTTGGTGTCTGAGTGGCAAAACCGATTTGAGGTCCTGTCTGTTCTGTCCTAACATTTGCCCCAGACTCCTCCGCATGCACTGACTTTCCCCTCTTCTGTGCACAGTGCCCCGGTGTCTCTTGATGGGGGTACGGGGTGAGTGTGATTACCCCTGACTCCACTCTGGGGTAAGGTCAGGGGTCATTTTCATGGACTTGTTCGATTGCTTCGGGAGGACAAAGAAAATGTGTTCCTTGTGTTTGTGGGGGAGAACAGAGCCTGCCACGAGGGCCTGGGGAAGCCAGTGTGAAACAGGCCCATATAACAAAGAGAGGAATGAATGGGACACGTTTCAGCCATTTGTGGAGATCTAGGTACAAGCCTGTGGGGGAGGGAGGGGTTTTCCTTCTTTACAGATGGAAGATTAAGTGGCTCGTCAATGTCATAAAGGTCTTTAGCAAAACCCGCCCCCAATCCCTAGGATAAAACCCAACCCGACCCACCTCTGCAGCCCTTGTTCTGTTCTGTCCACTACTCCACCCTTCCCGCTAAGGAAGCACTGTGCACTGGCCCCTGCAGGCGACACGCATGCACACACAGTCACCCCAAACGCAGGGCTCCCTAGGACTTCAATGACTGTGCGGTCCGAGCCGTGCAGACAGGAGAGAAAGGACGTTTCCTGTCTGTCCTAAATCCCTCTGGGTGGGACACCCTGCGAGGACGTCCTCAGGCATCTCAGCATCACTTGTCCCGGGTGGCCTCAGGGGGAGGCTTGGGAAGAAGGCTTTCCAAATTCCCATCAGCACCTCCCTCTCAACCACCGGAAGTAAAGTCTCAGTAGATAAAGACATCAATTAAATAATAAATAAAGAAATAAATTACACTCTAAGTCAATTCCATGTCCTTGCTGAACAACTTTAGCTCTAAGACAAATCTCCTAGCCACCGCCCTGTCTTCTTAACAAAATTTCTGCCCTGATCCTTCTTCCACATAAACATCAAGGCACCCTCTGCTAACAAGGGTCTAGATTGGCCACTTCAACGTATCTCATTTATTCCATACAGTTACTCTGCGTCTTCTCAGGCCCTGATTTAAGAGCTGATTTAAGGCTGATTTAAGGCTTTCAAGGGAGGTTAAATGCTCAGGCAGCCCTCGGGTTGAAAGGGTGGTTAAGATGCTTCCTACATTTGTATTTGCAGGAAAGACATGGTGGTGCTGAGCTACCATGAGAACGCAATGCTTAGCCCATTTTCATTACAGAACGGCATCTTTCTTTATTCTTCAACATAATCAGGACTTTGAATTGGGCTTAAACCAGGTTGGGTGGGATGACAGAGGCAGAGAAACGGTTCATTTTAGGACAGTTTGGGCTGCTTGCGGAAGACTGGTTGTTACTCGATTGCGCTGGATGACCCATATCTGATTTGAGAAATCAGTCAACAGTTTGATATTTTGCTAGTTTAAAAAAAAGGTCCACAGCAGTTGAAAGCAAAACTCATTTGATATGTTAAATGCCATGAACGCGGAGAATGTCGCTAAACATGAGGGACCGCCTCCCCATTTGACAGATGGGAACACTGAGGCCTGGAGGGTAAAGGACTTACGTGAAGTGGCAGTGTGAAACATCAGGGAGCAGATGATGAGCGTTTCTATTACTGGGGCATTTTCCAACGAGTTTATAGAGATAGAATGAAATGGCCACAAATAGAATGGTCTCATTTACCCCGGGCAGCCACAGAACTTGACACAGCTCAGGAAGTAATTCCAATGTCAAGAGTTTCACATATTTTTCAACTTTGTTTTACCAAAATGCATCTGCTGTTCAGAAACATCCTCACGTCTCTTAGGAGAAACATCTCGAAAGGACAATGGGAATATTTTCTATTTTTATAATGATGTCTGGTCTTTTACCTTTGGGAGGTTTGTATTTAAACCAACTCAGCTTGCCAACTTCCCTTAAAGAAAAAGTCATTAAATTTCCAATTGGAAATTTGAGCATAAATGAGAGATTTCAAATGAAAACAGCAAGGAATTCTGCGAAGGCATCTGATCCTGCATCATCGTCCCAAATCTTCTTTAAATTAGCTCTATGTCAAAAGGCTATGGGGAAAGACCTTTTCTTTTGTCTGATAAAGGAAAAATTGGAACAATATCGCTTCACTTTAGGATTCAGGCGATCATTTGGTTTCATTCCAAGGGGAGTTTTGTTTTTTTTTTTTAAACTTTGGTCTGTAACTGCACATGTGTATGACTTTAATCAGTTTCTCCCATAACTTTTTTGCCATGTAAGCTATTCTCTACTTACTGACCTTCCTTCAAATCAGATGGGTGGATCTTGTCTATGATAGGGCATTTAGCTCCATCAGCAGAGAAATATTTTAGTTCAATGTATATAACATTGCTTTGGTAGAAGAAAATAAAGGTTCTTCTGAAAAGGCAGCTGGAGAGCAAGATGAGTTCATTGCCCCAGTGCCTCCTGGGGCTGTTCCTTATCAAAGCATGTGATTCCATATCAAAAAAACGTGACCATGGAAAAACACTTAAAGACCCATGACTCCATTAGAATCTCCTCCAGTTTCACCCATTGCTTTCTTCCAGGATCTCAATGACCAAGATATTTCTTTACAAAGACTTAGAGCCTGAGTCTGTCCTCAAGGGAAGTCCTCCCAGAGAGGCTATGACCCTCCTAGCCTGATGCCATGTCCCATCCTAAGATCAGCCTGGCCCCTCAGTCCCTCTAGTGATGTGAGTGTCTCTGCTGCAGGGCTCAAGTCAGAGGGGGCAAAGATCTTAGTGTCACAGACTTCCTGGGAACCAAAGACAGGCAAGGCTGCAGCCAAGACATTAGGCCACGTCAGAGACCGTTGTTTCTGGAATCTGTGCTTCATTCCTTCGTTCCTCCACTTGTTCTATCAACAAACATTGATGAGTACCTACTCTGCGTCAATCCATGCCAGGAACCGGGACCCATGCTGTGGGTCCTCATGGTGAGTGAGCAAACTCCAACAAGGAATAGATGTCCCAGAATTGAGGGAAAGGGCTACCTTCTTTAAGTCCAGGAATTGCCCAATGTCCTTTCCATGAAGCAGTGCCCTTTCCATCATGTCTGAATCTTAGACCACAGTGAAGTGTTTGGGATTCTTGAACTAGTCGAGAAGTAATGAGAGAATACTTCAGACGTTTAGAACAGAACCAAAATCGTTCACTAATTACAGGTACATTTTCTCAGAAAATTCTCCCTAACAGGAAGAGATGTAGTGGGGTGTGTGTGGGATGGAGCCCAATCCAAATCTTTATGTTTCTTTCTTATTAGGGTATTCGTAAGTCTGTTTCTTCTCTCTTCTCCCCTCCCCTCCCCTTCTGCCCTCTCTCCTTTTCTTTCTTTTCCTGTTGTGCTCCAGAATGTTTTCCAGAATGATTTTAACTTGCACTCCAAACAAGATCATCCCCGAGTAACTGTAGCATCTTGGATTCTGGCTTTCAGCATCCTCTGTGGTCCTTTCTGGCCTTTCTCCTCTGTCCACATTTCCTCCCTCCTCTTCCTCCAACTCCCCTCCATCTCCAAACCCCTTGCCTTATAAAACCTAACTTTCATCAAGAGTTTAGGAACTTTTCTGCCTTTCTCCAAGAAGCATTTGGATTTTAAATAAGAACCAAGGAGGCAGTGTTCAGGCAAGCCCCAGGGGTTTATTTTGGAGCTCTTGTGTGAGGACAAAACCAGAATCTCTAGGTTACTTTTCTGCTGTCAATTCCAGGGAATAGAAGAAGACTTTCTTGGTACCCATGCCATATGGGACATTGCTTTCTCCTCCTACTCTAGACTGTGGGCTTCCTGAGGGCAGGGACTGTGTCATGTTCATACTCGTGTCCCTAGAACCCAGACCAAGTTGGTGCTCAGAGAGGGCTCCTCGGGAGGAAGAATTAAGCTGTGCATAGCGTCAGCCCTCCTCTTTGAACTCCTAGAACCCACATTAAATCACGGCACAGCTTCTACTTTCCCGCTTCTTTTCTCTCCTCTTGCACCTTCTTTTTTTCCTCACTTTGCTTTTCTGGTAACTAGTAAACCAGTGAATGAGATCCATATGATTTTTTGCTTTTTGGAATTTTGAAAAATTTTTCTGTAGCATGATTAATTTCCCCTAAATTGTTCCTGTATGTTTGGGGAAGATGGATATTGTTAGTTTGTTGATTATTAAGTTCTATTTATAATTAGTAGAGCAAGAGTGTTATTCATTTATGCCCCTACTTATTTTTTTCTACTTGATTTGTTGATTTCTGAGCGAGAAGTGTTAAAGTCTCCCATTTTGATGATAGATTTGTCTGTTTCTCCTTTTGGTTTCTGGTTTTGCTTTATGTATTTTTAACCTTTGAGTTACGTGTATAAAGATTCGTGATATATCTACGTCTTCTAGGTGTTTATTTTTCAGTATGAAATATCCCTCTTTGTATCTTTAAATGTTTTCGTATTTTTTTTTTTTGGTCGAGCATTCTGCGTTTTCTGATATTAATACTGCTACATCTGTTTTCTTTATCGTTTGCTTTATATGTGTTTTTCTTTTGAGAAGGTTTCCTTAAAAAAATAGAAGAGTACAAAGATATAAAGGGCACA
The DNA here is from genome assembly GCF_003031525.2 of Neophocaena asiaeorientalis asiaeorientalis. Classification (NCBI taxonomy): domain Eukaryota; kingdom Metazoa; phylum Chordata; class Mammalia; order Artiodactyla; family Phocoenidae; genus Neophocaena; species Neophocaena asiaeorientalis. The sequence goes on from NW_020175528.1 coordinate 186,918, forward strand.
TGTATTCACACAATCCAGAATTAATAACCGTTGACATTTTCTTCCTTTTTCTCTTTTGTTAAGAAATAAAACATCACAGTTAGAGGTAAAGGTCTCTTAACCTACACTCCTGTCTCTCCCAGACTTCCCTGAAGCTCCCGCTATCATGAATGTGGTAGATGCTCCTCACTGTATTCCTTGAGCTTTTACGTACATGCAGGTCATTCCTAAACAGGATACAGTAAGATTTTTGTAGTTTTAAATCTACAGAAATGTTGTTATACTTGATGTAGCATTCTGCCCATTTCATTTTAAACTCACACTTTTAAAAAAATCCACCTTGTTGGTGTATACAGGTCTTCTTTTCTTTTAACTGCTGTATAGAATGCTATCTTATAATAAAGCACCACCTTTTATTTTATATATATCCTCATTGATGGACATTTATGTAGTTTCCCATTTTCTGCTCTTACCAACAATGCTGCCAAATACATCCTTGTGCATGACTAAGTATTGCTAGATTTTTCTCCAGACGCTGCACCGTTCCACATCTCTGATTACACACGGGAGGGTATTTCTCAGGTGTGTACCAGTAAGTGGGGTCTCTGAATTGTGGAATATGTGTATTTGCATTCTTAGTGGATTCTGGCAACGGCAGTACCATTGACACTGCATCCACCCAGCAAAAGGGGACCCTTCTTTCCACTTCCTCATCAGTACTCGATTTTGTCACTACTTTAAAATATTTGCCCACCTGTCAGGTGAAAAGCAAAATACTATTTATTGTTTTCATTTGCGTTTCCATGGAGTTGGACATGTTTATTGGCCTTTAAACTTTCCTCTTTGGGGACAGGATATGTGGAGAGGAATGTCATTTTTCCATTCCTTTGATACTTTTCAATTTTTTTGCAACCTAATCTGTGACTTTGAAGAGAAAATTTTAATTTATTAAATTATTTAAATTTCTGAATACATTCCTGACATCTCATTTTATGTTTTCATTTCCAGCACTTTCTTAATGTCTTTGTGTGTGTGTGTGTGTGTGTGTGTGTGTGTTTCTTTCCTATACTTCGTTGTACTGATAAAGTTTACTTACTTTCATTTTTATTTTGTGGTTGCCTGTAAATTTGTATTATCAATATGTAAAGATATTCCATTCATGTCTACAATTAGTAATATATTTCTTTTGATCTGGAGTCTGTCCTCCATTATTTAGAGAGAGGTTTATAGATGGAATGCCTTCTGAATCCTTGAATATATGAAAGTACTTTTAGTCTGCTTTCACATTGGAATGATTGTTTGGCTGGGTATAGAACTATAGGTGCAAGATCTTTTATTTGATTTAATTTAATCCTCAAAACATTTGTTATTTCTCCATTATTTTCTTGCATTTAGTCTTGCTTGTAAGAAGACTCTTCTTAACACAGTTTTTATTCCTTTCTCTATTATTTATTTTTCTCCTCTCTGGTAGTATCTAGGAATAAGAAGAATTCTTTTTGAAACTATGAGGTGTGAATTATTTACCATTTATTTATTATTTATCATTGAGTTCACTGATGCTCATTTTCAGCCAGATTAGGGCTTGGTTTATCTTTTTAATTTTGGGGTCTTTAACTTTGGGAAATTGTCTTTTACTATTTCTTAATTTCTTCCTTTTCTTTGAACATCTGGTGTTTAATTTCACCATTTCCCCCTCTCTTATCACTAATGTACACTTCCATTCCGCCTCTCTCTCCAATGGCATCTGTTCTACTGCTTTTGGTGTATATTCCTGCCATATATAGTGTTTTTGATTATGTACATATTTTTTCCTCTTTTTCTAGACCTCAGGTGCATAAGTGAGTTTATCACACTCCTTAGTTCATGAACATTGTCATTATTTGTCTATTCAGGGCACCTCTCTTGTTTCATTTATTCCATTTTTTCCCCTCAACTACTCCAACTCCTTTCTCATCACCCTCGGACATTTCTATGTACTCTTATAAAATGTGTGGGGCTGTTCATCTGTGAAGATGTTTTCAACTTACACACATTTCACTTCACAGCTTGTATGTCTTACACTTTTCTCTGAGCACTGGCTTTTAAAATTTTTTTTTAAATCGAGTTACAGTTGATTTCCAATATTATATTAATTTCAAGAGTACAACATAGGGATTCAAAAGTTTTATAGATTAAACTCCATTTATAGTTATTATAAAATATTGGCCATAGTCCCTGTGCTGTACAATATATTCTTCTAGTTTATTTCTTTTATACATGGTACTTTGTGCCTCTTAGTCCCCTACCCCTATGTTGCCCCTCCCCACTTCCCTGTCCCCACTGGTAACCACTAGTTTGTTCTCTATATCTGTGAATCTGTTTCTTTTTTACTGTATTTACTAGTTTGCTTTACTTTTTAGATTCCACATGTAAGTGATAACATATAGTATTTGTCTTTCTCTGTCTGGCTTATTTCACTTAGCATACTACCCTCCAGGTCACTCCATGTTATTGCATATGGCAACATCTCATTTTTTTTATGGTTTAGTTGTATTCTGTTGTACATATCTACCATATCTTCTTTATCCATTCATCTATTGATGGACACTTAGGTTGCTTCCATATCTTGGCTATTGTAAATAATGCTGCTATGAACATTGGGGTACATATATCTTTTCAAATTAGTATTTTCATTTTCTTTGAGTATATACCCAGGAGTGGAATCGTTGGATCATATGGTAATTCTATTTTTTAGTTTTTTGAGGAAACTCCACACTATTTTCCACAGTGGCTACACCTGTTTACATTCTCACTAACAGTGTACAAGGGTTCCCTGTTCTCCACATCCTTGCCAACATTTGTTATTTATGGTCTTTTTGATGATAGCCATTCTGACAATTGTGAGGTGATATTTCATTGTTATTTTGATTTGCATTTCTCTGATGATTAACAGTGTTGAGAATCTTTTCATGTGCCTGTTGACCATCTGTATATCTTCTTTGGGAAAATGTCTATTCAGGGCTCCTGCCCATTTTTTAATGGGGTTGTTTATTTTTTTCATATTGAGTTGTATGAGCTATTTGTATATTTGGTTATTAACTCCTCATCAGTCATATCATTTGCAAATATTTTCTCCCATTCAGTAGGCTTTTCATTTTGCCAATGGTTTTCTTTGCTGTGCAAAAACTTTTAAGTTTAATTAGGTACTATTTGTTTATGTTTGCTTTTGTTTCCTTTGCCTTAGGAGACAGATCCAAAAAAACATTGCTACAATTTATGTCAAAGACATGTTTTCTTCTAGAAGTTTTAGGTTTTAGGTCTTAAATTTAGGTCTTTAATCCATTTTGAGTTTATTTTTGTAAATGGTGTGAGAAGATATTCTAATTTCATTCTTTTACATGTAGCTGTCCAGTTTTCCCAGAACCATTTTTTGAAGAGACTGTCTTTCTCCATTGTATATTCTTGCCTCCTTATTCATAGATTATTTGACCATAGTGCATGGTTTTATTTTTGGGCTCTGTCTCCTATTCCATTGATCTTTGTGTCTGTTTTTAATGCCAGTACCATACTGTTTTGATTACTATAGCTTTCTAGTATAGTCTGAAGTCAGGGCGTGTGATACCTCCAGCTCTGTTCTTCTTCCTCAAGATTGTTTTGGGGTCTTTTGTGTTTCCATACATATTTTTAAATTATTTGTTCTAGTTCTGTGAAAAATGCCATTGGTATTTTCATAGGGATTGCACTGAATCTGTGCAGTGCTTTGGGTTGTATGGCCATTTTAACAATATTAGTTCTTCCAATCCATGAACACAGTATATCTTTCCATCTGTTTATGTCATCTTCAATTTCTTTCATTAGTGTCTTATAGTTTTCTGAGTACAAGTGTGAGATGTCTATTTATTCAGATCTTCTATATGTCCTTCAGTAGTGGTATTGTACATTTCTTGTTAAGATAATTCTTAGGGGAGAGTTTTTGTTGCAATCCTGAGTGACGTCTTATTTTCTTGTTACGTTTTCTAGTTTAGAGAACTCTATTGAGTTTTGTAACTTGATATTATATCTGACAACTTGCTAAACTCTCTTTCAGTCTTAATATTTGTCTATTGTTTCTGTTGGTTCCCCTTGCCTGGGGCTTTTGGAAGGATAGGCCTTTGAAATATTTAGCAGTTGTTGTGTGTTTATGTGTGCGTGTGTTTGAAATTTACATAAGTGATGTGGTGCAGACCTCTTTCAGTTTCTTTTCTTTTTTGTCACTCAACACATTTTCAAACAATATCCAAATTACTATATATATCTCAACATGATTCCTTTTGCTATCTGCATATGTTTTATTTATCCGTTTTCTTAGTGGTTAAATCTTAGGTTGTCCCCATCCCCTGCTATGAGAAACAATGGTGTGATAAGCATCACCATATATGGGGTTTTTTGTTTTTTTACTTTTTAAATTTTTTATTTTATCTATTTTTTAAAATTTTAATTTTTTATTGGAGTATAGTTGATTAACAATGTTGTGTTAGTTTCAGGTGTACAGCAAAGTGATTCAGTTATACGTATACAAGAATCTATTCTTTTTCAAATTCTTTTCCCATTTAGGTTATTACAGAATAGTGAGCAGAGTTCCCTGCACTATACAGTAGGTCCCTGTTGGTTATCTATTTTAAATATAGCAGTATGTACATACTCCTATATATGTTCTTGTAATGGAGTTGGGCACTGATTTCTCCAGAGCAGTATCAGGAATGGAGCTGATAGTTGATAGAGAATATGCATACTGAATTTCATTAATTGCTTCCAGAATGTTCTCTGGCATTACTGTACCACTCTACCCATGCATAGGTGCTGAAACCAGGTTTCTTCCCTTGTACACACCATCGCAGTCATTTGTTATTATTCAGTTTTATGATTTTTACCACTCCGATGTCTCTCTTTTATTTTGTTTGATGTTTTTCTGATTACTAATGAGGTCAAGTATCTTTTCATAAAATTATTAGTCATTGCCCTCTTTGATTTGCAAGAATTCCTTTAAAATTCTGATATTAATTCTTGCAAATATCTCCTCCCAACCTGCCACCAGCCTATTCACTTTGTCCAGGTTATCTTTTGCTATATATCATTTGCCAGGATAATTCCTGGATACTTTGCTCTTTCTGCTGCTACTATGAATGACATCTTGTTTTCTATTATAGCTAGAGAATAGTACTGATTTTTTGGAAATTGATTTTGTATCTGGCAACCTTTCCAAACTCTCCTATTATTTCTGTTGTTTATCCAATTCTGTCGCATTTTCTATGCTGATAATCAAATTGCATGTAAATGCTGAGAGTTTTACATCTTTCCTTCCTACCTTTTACCTCATTTCTTTTTCTTGTTTTACTCTGCAGGCTGTGGCTTCCAGAACTAGGTTGCACCCAGTTAAAGCAGTGATGGTGGACATCTTTAATTGATTGCTGGTATTAGAGAGAAAGTGTCTAAAGGTTTTCAGTGGAGTATAATGTTTACTCTATGTTTTAATCTACAATCATTGTCAAGATAAGGAAGTTCCAGCTCTTCCTAGTTTTCTGAGAACATTTATCTTAAATAGTTAGACTTTTATCACAAATAATTAGGCTGTGGTTTTTTGCACCTAAATACAGAATCATGTAATTTTCTTCTTTAGTCCATTAATGTAGGGATATATTAATTTTTTAAATTTCACTATAATGTCTTATTTTAAATATACATTTGGATTCAGATTACTAGCTATTATTAAGTTTCTTATTTTCTTTCCTTATAAGGTCCTTATCTGGCTTTGGAATCATGGATAAATGATTCCAGTCTCATAAAATGAGTTGGATAGCCCTTCCCTCTTTCTGTTTTTTAGAACAACTTGTATAATACAGACTTTAACAGTTTCTTATTTGTGTTGGCCTCTTCTTAAAGCCATTTAAGTCTCAGATTTTTCTTGGTAGTTGAAGGGGGCAGCAGTGACAAGGGTATTTTTTCATTATTTCTATTTCTTTATTTTATTTCCAGTTTGCCTTTTACCACATTTGACACTATAAATTCTTTCCAAAACTTTATCTATTACTGTCACATATATTTTTAATTATTAAAAAAAATTTTTTAATCTCTGTTATAACTCTAATTATTTCTTCTTTTTCATCCTGCATTTTGCTTATAATTTTCTGCATTTTCCTTTATTAGTCTTGATTGATTTGTCCATTTTATTTATGTCTTTAAGAACCAGCTTAAATGTTTTCTATTGTCTTACATAAGTGTTCTCTATTATTGATTTCTGCCCTTATTTTTTCTTTCTTATTTTTCTTTTGGAGAAAGAAAAGAAATATACATATATTTGTTATTCTTCAAGCTTCTTAATTTTAATGCCTACTTCATTTGTAGTCTGATAAATGTATTTAAATTTATAAAAATTTCTCTAAGTACTATTTTAGCTGTGCTCTATGTGTTTTACAGGTAGTAGGATTCAGATATAAGTATTTCATAAAATTTAACTGTAAATTTTTAATCCTTAGTTCTGCTAATATTTTTTCTGCTTGATATATCAGTTTCTGAGAAGAGTTTATCAAAATCTCCAACTGAAATTGTTGACAGGGCTTCCCTGGTGGCGCAGTGGTTGAGAGTCCGCTTGCCGATGCAGGGGACATGGGTTCATGCCCCGGTCCGGGAAGATCCCACATGCCGCGGAGGGGCTGGGCCCGTGAGCCATGGCCGCTGAGCCTGCGCATCTGGAGCCTGTGCTCCGCAATGGGAGAGGCCGCAGCAGTGAGAGGCCCGCGTACCACAAAAAAAAAAAAAGAAAAAAAAAAAAAATTGTTGACATCTATTTTTCCCTATAGTTTATTTGGCATTACTTTATATATTTTGAGGTTATATCTTTAGCTACATGTATACATATAATGTCTTATAGATGTAATAGTCCTTCTACTAGGGAATAGTTTTTTTTCTCTCTTTATGAATTTTTTGCCTTAAAATCTATTTAATCTCATATTAAAGTTGCCAGTCTGGTTTACTTTTACTTTTGGTTTGCATTTGCATATAGTATCTTCTTCAACCCCTGTATTTTCAAGTGTTATATATCCTTCTGTTTGAAATATTTTCTTCTGGGAAATATATTTGAGTTTTTTAAGTGATCCATTCTGATAGTCTGTCTTTTGATTGATGAATTTAATCTGAGTATCAAGCTTATGACAATTAATATTATGTTGGGACTTATTTTGACTTTTTTGTTTCCTGTTTTTTAATTTACTTTCCTTTTGTATTGTTTCTATTTTCTTCTTTCCTAAATTCCCCTGGATAGATCAAATTTTCTTCTGCTGTTGTAAAAGTTGTGCATCCTGTATTTATTCTTATGTGGCTGCCTCTAACTTATCAGCTTATGCTTATTATCATCTTCTCCATCTTTCTCATGAATATGACAATTTCCTTAGCCCTCTTTTACTCCCTTTTGGTTTTCTCTCTCTACCTCTCATCATATATTTCATCTAGAATTTTAGTTCTGGAGTTTCATGGATATCCCTTTTGACTTATTAGGGGTTTTCTTATTTAGACTATAATTAAGTTTATTAATTGATTTTCCCATCTTTATATCCCATACCAACAGTTGCCAGATAAAATGCAGGATACCCAGTTAAATTTGAATACTGTATGGGAGTTACTTACACTAAAAAATATTCATTACTTATCTGACATTTGTATCTAACCGGATGTGGTGTTGTTGTTTCTGGTTTTTTTCCTATCTCTGACAACCCTATCCTTATTTTATAGAATCCTCCAGTATCTATTTCTGTATTTCTGAGTATGTCCTCCAGGAGTTATTTCAGTGAGGGTTTGTGGTAAAGCATACAGATTTTGTAAAACTGAAAGTGTCTTTACTTCACCCTCACATTTAAATGATAGTTTTGCTGGGTATATTATTCTGGGTTCAGGTTCTTTAATGTCAGCACTTTGAAAATAATGGTCTTTATCATCTTGCGTTGTGTTGTTGTTGAGAAGACTGATGGCAATTTGATTCTTGTTTCTTTGCAGGTGATTTTTCTTTTCTCTCTGGCTGCTTTAAAATTTTTCTTTTTGTCTTTTTCTTTTCTTTTACTTTTTTTGGCTGCACCTCACGGCTTGTGGGATCTTAGTTCCCTGACCAGGGATCTAACCCCTGCCCCCTGCAATGGAAGCTCTGAGTCCTAACCACTGGACTTCCAGGGAATTCCCTCTTTTTGTCTTTGATGTTCTTTATTCTCACTATAACGTGAAGAAATTTTTTTTTCTTATTTACATTGTTTTCAATTTGTGGGTCCTTTGCATCTGGGGTCTTATCTTTCTCTAATTCTGTGAAATTCTCAGTCATTATTTCTTCAAGTATTTCTTCCTCTGTTTTTTTTTTTTGTCTCTATTTATGGGAGTTTGCTAATTCTGCAAGTTGACATTTGTTCTTCTTACTTTTTATCTCTGTATTTGCCAATTCCTTCATGAAGGCTTCTGGGAGAGTTCCTCAACCTCATCATTGAATGTGTAGATGCTTTCTTCAGCTGTAACCATTCTGCTATCCCGCCTGTCCATTGAGTTCTTTGTTGCAATTACTATGTGTTTCATACCCAGGATTTTCAGGTGGTTCTCCTTTGTGCCATCTGGTTCCTGCTTTTTGTTTCCAATATCCTCCATATGTCTTTGAGGAAATTTAATATACTTATTTTAAGTTGTTTTATTTGCCCATCTTTTTGTTTTGCCTGGTAGAGATTGTTCAGTCTGTCTTTCCCTTAAAGAAGTCACACTCCTAAGATGCCTCTGTATTTGTCTTTGTGAATCCCTGGGGTATTAGTTACCTACACTGAAGAGATGGGGAGATAGTAACTGAGGACAGAAGTTCTGTCCCTCCTCCTAATGTGTTTGGACAAGGAGGAGATGAGGTGGTTGTGTCCCAGTGTGAGGGATGTCTGGAGTTACAATCTCCATCTGTACCCTGGCAGTGCTGGTTTGTCAAGACCCGACCATGTAAACTGCAGCCATCTGGTCACTGAGCTGTGGAGGGTAATGGTGGGAGGAGAGAAAGCAGAAGTCAGCCAGTATTTCTTCACCCCCTACTACTACTCCACACCCCAGTAAAAAGTTATCTTAAAAGTACCTGGTTCCTGTCTTTCTGCCGTATAGGAGCCAAGGAAAAGACACGTTATTCCCAGAGAAACGTTGGGGAGAGAAAAGGACAGTCCAAAACCTCTCGCCAACCCTGTCTCCCATTCATGGTGCTTCATCCTTTTATGTGCTGAGCTGCCATTTTTCATCCTCCTTCTCCCAACACACACAGCATAATATTGCCCTGGAGAGGTGCAGTCACCTCAGAGTTGATATACTGGTTTGGACGTCTTACACCCACCCTTTGACTTCTGGGTTGCCTCCAGGGCTGCGTTTCAGAGAATGAGCCTGAATCTGAGTTGGCTTGCCTCCTGAGAAGGATGCTGTGTCTTCCACCTCCTCAGTAATTCTCCCACCCCACCCCCCTTTTTTTCCCCCTCTCTTCACTTCTCCTAGAACTCTTATTAGATACTGGAATTTATACATATCTCTTAATTCTTCTTATTTATTTTTATAAATTAATTTTATTTATTTATTTATTTATGTCTGTGTTGGGTCTTTGCTGCTGTGCGTGGGGCTTTCTCTAGTTGCAACGAGTGGGGGCTGCTCTTCATTGTGGTGCGCGGGCTTCTCATTGCGGTGGCTTCTCTTGTTGTGGAGCACGGGCTCTAGGCACAGTTGTGGCATGCAGGCTCAGTAGTTGTGGTTCACGGGCTTAGTTGCTCTGTGGCATGTGGGATCTTCCCAGACCAGGGCTTGAACCTGTGTCCCCTGCATTGGCAGGCAGATTTTTAACCACTGTGCTACCAGGGAGGTCCATCTTTTTGAAGTGGAGTATAATTCACATATAACATTATATTAGTTTCAGGGGTACAACATGGTTTGATATTTGTATACATTGTGAAATGATCACCACCATAGGTCTAGTTAACATCCATCACCACACATAGCTACAAAAAAATTATTTTTCTTGTCCTGAGAACTTTTAAGATCTAGTCTCTTAGCAGCTTTCAAATATGCAATACACTATATTAACTATAGTAATCAACTATTAATTATTCTTTTTGTACTTTCTGGTCATTTGTTTTTCTGTCCTATGTTGTGAAATTAAAACAATTTTTTAGCATACTAATTTACTCCTCAGCTTTGCCCTTTTTGGATTTAGTGTATTTAATTGTTTAAAAGCTTAGACAATCATATTTTTCATTTCCAAAACCTTTGATTGTCTTTTTAAAAAAATTTATTTATTTATGGCTGGATTGGGTCTTCGTTGCTGTCCACGGGCTTTCTCTAGTTGTGGAGAGCAGGGGCCACTCTTTGTTGCAGCGTGCGGGCTTCTCATTGCGGTGGCTCCTCTTGTTGCGGAGCACAGGCTGTAGGCGCACAGGCTTCAGAAGTTGTGGCATGCAGGCTCAGTAGTTGTGGCTTGTAGGCTCTAGAACGCAGGCTCAGTAATTGTGGCGCATGGACCTAGTTGCTCCTCAGCATGCGGGATCTTCCCGGACCAAGGCTCGAACCCGTGTCCTCTGCATTGGCAGGAGGATTCTTAACCACTGAACCACCAGGGAAGTCCCTGATTGTCTTTTTAAATGATAGCTTTTGACTGTTTGTTTCAATGCTTTGGTTTCAGTAATTTGGTATCCTTTCTTATCCCTCTGAGGACATTTATATACTTTTACAGCTGCTTTCAGATTGTTTATTAACTCTCTTTCCTCAGATGTTGTACCGTTTATTGAGTTTGGTGCCTTTCTTTCATATACTGGTGATTCTTTGATGTGTGCTCTTCTTTGCTTTTGAGATTCCCTGTCTCCTGATATGTAGATGCTGTTTGTGCTTACCATATGCCCATCAGCCTGCTTCTAGTAATTTCTTTTCAGAGGGAAAAAAAAGGGTGAGCATGAAGGAGAGAGGTGTGTCAAAATGGTATGCGCCACAGACAGGAATATCAAGACTCATCTTGAGCTTGGAGCACCCTTGCAATTGTGCCATATTTCACAGTGGTCCCCCATTGAATGTCTTTGACTGGTGTTCCTTCCATTGGTCCAGTCCCATCTTTGTTCTGCCTTTCAAGAATTCATCTTCAATTTCTCCAAAGAAGAAATACAGATGGCCAAGAGGCACATGAAAAGATGTTCAACATCGCTAATTGTTAGAGATGCAAATTAAAACTACAATGAGGTACCACCTCACACCAGTCAGAATGGCCATCATTAAAAAGTCTACAGGGTTTCCCTGGTGGCGCAGTGGTTGAGAGTCCGCCTGCCGATGCAGGGGACACGAGTTAGTGCCCCGGTCCGGGAAGATCCCACATGCTGCGGAGCGGCTGGGCCCGTGAGCCATGGCCGCTGAGCCTGCACATCCGGAGCCTGTGCTCCACAATGGGAGAGGCCACAACAGTGAGAGGCCCGTGTACTGCAAAAAAAAAAGAAAAAAATAGTCTACAAATAATAAATGCTGGAAAGGGTGTGGAGAAAAGGGAACCCTCCTACACTGTTGGTGGGAATTAAATTGGTGCGGCCACTATGGAGAACAGTATGGAAGTTCCTTAAAAAACTAAAAATAAAATTACCATATGATCCAGCAATCCCACTCCTGGGCATATATCAAGACAAAGCTATAATTCAAAAAGATACACGCACCCCATGTTCACAGCAGCACTATTCACAATAGGCAAGACATGGAGGCAGTCTAAATGTCCATCGACAGATGAAAGGATAAAGAAGATGTGGTACATATATACAGTGGAATACTACTCAGCCATAAAAAAGAATGAAATAATGCCATTGGCAGCAACATGGATGCAACTAGAGATTATCATACTAAGTGAAGTAAGTCAGAAAGAGAAAGACAAATACCATATGATGTCACTTATATGTAGAATCTAAAATATGACACAAATAAACATCTATGAAACAGAAACAGTCTCATGGACATAGAGAACAGACTTGTGGTTGCCAAGGGGGAGGGGGAGGGGGAAAGATGGTGTGGGAGGTTGGGGTCAGCAGATGTAAGCCATTATATACAGGATGGATAAATGACAAGGTCTTACTGTATAGTACAAGGAACTGTGTTCAACATCCTATGATACACCATAATGGAAAGGAATATTTATTAAAAAAAAGAATGTATATATATGTATAAGTGAATCACTTTGTTGTACAGCAGAAATTAGCACAACATTGTGAGTCAACTATACTTCAATAAAAAAAACATAAATTAAAAAAAAAAGAATGTGTCTCCATTTCTAGTCATCACTAGAGCCACTTCTAGTTCTCCACTGCCCGTGTGTGTGTGTGTCTGTGTGTGTGTGTGTGTGTGTGAGTACCCATGTGTGTGTTGATCATTTTTAAGGATTTATGGAGGGACAGGCAGACATATGTGCTCAATGTGCCATCTTGATACAATCTCCATGGATTATTTTATTATTAAAAATTAATTTATTATTTTAAAATATTTTTATTAAATATCAAGCATATAGAAATGGCACAGAACAATAACCAATAAGTATTGATCAGCTGTGAATTGATGTACAAAACTTGAGGACCAAGAAAGGTCACTTTTCATGGGTTCAGTCTCCTTCTCCCTCCCCTGAGAAGAGCAGGACCCCAGGGCTCTGGCAACCCCAGAGCTCATGGCGACAAGGCCTCTCGTCTGCAGACCCCATGGCAGCTGCCCAGACACCTCTGGGAAGACCCGCTAGGTCTGTTCAAAGGCAGCAGCTCTGCTGACTTGTATCAACTGCTTCCATTCCCCCCACAGCAAGCCTGGCCACGGGGACCTTCTCTTATGTTTGGCAAGGACACAGGACTTAGAACTCAAAGTCTGGACAGCCCTAGGGCCACCCCATGGCCTGTCACTTTCTGGGCTTGGACCTAAGTCCTTCCTCCCATGGAACTCTGACCACCAGATCTCAGAACCTTTCCTCGCCCTGCCCCTCTTCCTCTCCCTTCTCCTCCTGCCCTTCTCCCTCCTCCCCTCATCCCTCTTCCCTCTTCCTTTCCTCCCTTCCTTCCCTCCTCCTCCTTATCCCATGACTGTCTCCATAAATGGAGACCTTTAAAAACAAAGCTCATTGGATGTTGACTCCAGGCAATTTCTCTCTTTATTTTTCGTACCACACCACTCTAAATTCCTCATGGGAGAGGAAGCCCAGCACGCAAAAACTTAAGGCCTGCTACCTGCTTATAAGAGGCAAGGTAGAACTCCCTCAATGGCTTCACCACAGCCAAGGTGGAGACGCAAGCCCTCAGTTCTCTATTACTGCCCAGCCGCACTACTGTGATTGCTGTTGTTGCTTTGGCGGTGCCCTACAGGCTGCCCTCCCCTCCCCTCCCCATGGACACAAGGCTGTTTCTAGAGGCGGCGGGGCAGCCCCTTTGTCTGTTGTTGTCTGTCCCCTGTCTGGTCACTCAAAGATGGGGTCTGCCCCTTCAGCTCTCTCCTGGGATTCTGAGGGGTCCGTCCTGGCTCAAGAGAATAATCAGTTAGTGGCCTGGTGTAGGGACACCCCTGGGTCGTGGGACCTCCTGGCCTTTCCTTCCAGGACAGCTCTTAGAGAAGGGCGTGTCCTCCCTCTTCTCAGATACAGCCTTCTGAGAGGAGCTGGGGAAGGCTTTCACCATTTTTATGGGGGAAGAAATATGACAGTTCTGACATTTCCACTGAGTCGGGGCACTGCTGGGGTCTGGAGAGGTGAGAGGAGTCAGGGCCAAACCTCCCTACTTCGGCACTCTTTCCACCACCCCAGGCAGGGCGCTCTTCCCAGAAGCAGCCAGGGATGGCAATTGCCAGGACTGCACTGGCCGAGTCTTCAGAGACTGGAGGTGGGCGGACTTCTGGGTCAGCGGTGGACCCCTGACTGTCCATCTGGATGAGCAATCATCTAATCATCTGGGCTCTAGGGGTTTGCTCTGTGGCCATCCCTGCTGGGAAGCAAGCCTCAGGGCTCCTTCTGACCCCAGGTCCTTGAACTCAGGCCAGGCTCACCCCGCTTCACAGGCACACAGGGACTCCTCAGGGAACTCAAAGGCTATGGCTCTGGTTACCATTTTTGTGTCCCCCTAGCCTGACACAAGTCCTGCTCTGGTCCCCAGCAGGTGGGACAGGTGTTTTGTGGCTGAGGGAGTCCAGCTATCAGCAAGTATGTGCTGAGCGCAGCTGAGCACGGAGCCCCGGGGCCGTGGGACATAGAACAGAAGCCCAAAGCCTGTCCCCTGGGGCCAGGGCAGGTGCCAGAGGTACCCACTCACCGGTGTGGCCCCTCACACCCCCTGGCCTCCCTCCACCCCACTGCTGCCCCAGTCTCTCTCCTGGGGACAGCCCGGGTGGGGTCCATGGGAACGTGAAGCTCTCCTGGCTCTTGTTTGCCTCGGCTAATCTCAAGAATGCACTTGTTTTCCCTTTTGGTTTGGGAAGTCCTCAGCTCTCCCCTTAATGTCGATAGAGCTGGGAATGGAGGCCGTGGGAGCCAGAGGGCAGTGATCCCTGGCTTGTTCTCTTGCTGGCTAAATTTCTGTCTTTCCAATTGTTTCTGTTACTTCCTGCCTCCATTTCAGTTTCTCTTCAAAATTCCCAGAAACTGCGGAAATAAATGTCCTGAATTTTGGACATTTCAACCACCTCTTCTTCCTGTGAATCTCCTCACAGTGAACGGTACCTGGGAGGTATGATTACCTCTATTTTACAGATAAACCTAGAGCTCAGCCAGGCTAAGTTATTGTTCATGGTCCACAGCAAGTGAGAGCAGAACTGGAATAGAACCTGGGGCCCTCCTACCTTCATTCCAAGCTTCAGCTCCAGGGCATATCTCACTGGACAGCCGTTGTCTGTTATTTGCTGTTTCCTTATTTGAACGGTTAATTCCCTGGGAGAAGGAATCCTGCTCTTCGTCTTTGTATTTCCAGGCTTGGCCCAGTGTCTGGAAACATAGGAGACACTCAGTGGATGTTTGTTCAAAGAATGAAGAGTGGTTATGAAGCCAGGAGCTCTACTGGGTGCTTTTTAATACACATAATCCTTGGTCTTCTAAACACCCTGAGAATCAGCTGTTGTCCTCATTTCATAGATGGGGTCATTAGGGCTCAGAGAAGTTAAGTAACTTGCCAAGGGTCACAGAGCTTGCAAGTGGCTGAGATGAGATTCAGACCCATGGAGTCTATCTCCAGAATCAACACTGTCTCCCGGCACAAATGGGATAAACGGTCTGGAGAGGAAGGACAGTGGACAGAAGTGCTGCGGGGGCCCCCCTTCCTGCTGGGTTTGGAGTGATCTCTGACCAAGGGAGGCTGCAGTGGGTGACTGAGCTCCCTAAGCAGGAAGCAGTTCTCAGCCCCTCTTTGCACGCCTTTCAATCACAAACTCACATATACACGTTTGTTGAATGACTGAATGACCAGCCCTGCCAATGGCTGTGCAGCTTCTTCACCCCCAGAACTGGCCTTGCTGGCTGCTCTTTCTTCATCAGCTTTGGGGTCTGTCCTTCTCTGCCCAACCTCAAGTTGTGAGATTCCTCAAAGGGCTCCCTGAACTCTCTTCCCATTGCTACACCTTCACTGTGGGATTGCATTTCTAGTCCTGGCTTCAGTTACCGTCTATGTGCAGGTAGCTCTCAAATCTCTATTTCCAGCTAAGACCTCCCCTCTGAGCTCCAGAACCTCATAGGTTTCCACTTGAATGTCCAGCAGATATCTCACCTCCACACTTCCAAAACATTCACATCATTTCCTCCCCACCTCAGACACAGGGACTGGGGCCATCACTCACCCAGCTGCTCAAGCTTGAAACTCAGGCTCGTCCTTCACAGTCCCTCCCCCTCACTTTCTCACAACTAATTTCTCCCTGGCTAATCTCCAAGGTCTGGTGCTCCCCTTGTTTATCCTCTGGATTCCTCAGTAAGTTCCCAAATGATTCCATAAGCTCCCATCTCCTCCCCTACCTCCACTCCATCCAACCTCCATAGAGCAGCAAGAAAAATCTTCTAAGTCACGTGTCTGACTATAGAACATGCCTGCCTAAAACTCTGGACTCAAGGAGAAAGCCCACATGGTCAATGTGACACCCAAGGTCCCCAGGATCTAGCCCCCATCACCAACTTCTTTAATCTCAGCCTTCTCCCTCCTCCCACGCTGCTAGACCCACAGTCACCAAGCTTTCCCTCCTGACGTGGTCGTGAGGCCTCTGGACGTGCCATCCCCCAGGCAGGGATTTTCTTCCTTGACCTCTGCACCTGCCGAATTGTCATTAAGCCATCGGGACCCAGCCTGGACGTTGCCCCCTCCTAGAAGTCATTCCTGATCCTGAAGGCTGAGCAAGGGGCCCCTTCTCTGGATTCCCCAGGCACCCCCCGCCCCCAGCCTCCCTCTTTGGCAACGGCCTCCATGCCTGGGCTCTGCCTGGGTGGGGACAACGTCTGATGTATTGGTGGCCCCAGCGCTTAGTCCAGGGCCTGGCCCATGGACGCTCCATGGGTGTCCATTGATCGGGCCTGAATCCTGGGTCACTGGAAGGAAAACATGGCCTCTTCCCTTTACATCTTGGCTTTAACCAGCTGGTTTATGATTCCACCACCTCCCACCTCTGTACCCAGTTGTCTCATTTGTCTTGTTCTCATCTGACAGGAAACCCCTCCTTGGGCACATCCTCCCTTGCCCCAGTTCATGGTCCCTCCAGGACTACACTAGCACCAAGAGATCCCCCAGGGTCCCATTTCAAGGCCCTGGGATAACTCTCCATGAACAGTTCTTCCCTCAACCATACCTGAGGACTCAAATTCATTTCTTAGGACATAAGAAATTTCACTGGAAAGTTAAAGATAAATATTAGATGTGAAATCCCTTGGAGAGAAAAAACATTTAGGTTAACTTCACACTAAGGGGCAAATGGCCAGCAGAGCACATTTACCTGGGAACAGGTGTGGACAGGTGGGACGGGGCCAGGAGCATAAGTTCTCTGGCTACGTGCAAGGCGATAAGAACTGTGGGAAAGGAAGGAACACTGTCAGGCTGCCCGGCCTACACCCTACAGTGAAGCACTCAGTTCACACCTGTATCGGTTACCTGTGTGTGCGTGTGTGTTTGTGTGTCCATCCTCTAGTACAACAAGAGAAGCTGAACAGTTCTCTTGTTGGTCCCTCAGCCTCAGCAAGGAACTGGGCACACAGTGGGTGCCCAATAATTTCCTGTCGCTATCTCGCTGGCCCAGAGCTTGGCCGATCAGTTATCCCTGCTGGGGGCACGCCCATCAGCCACCTCCTCCAGGGGACTGGGAAGTGTTTGCAGCAGGAGGTGGGGGATCCTTCCTGGTTTCTCTTGAGGCTCCAGACAGCTCCTTTCCCATGACCCCCCTGCCCTTCCGGCACTCACACTAATAGAGGGGAGCAGACGCCGGGAAGTGCCTCCAGGGTCCCAGCCCCTTTCTGGGGTCAGAGCCCCTCTTGGGAACTGTGAATTTGCTAGAGATGACCTGAGACATATTCTTCTTGGCCTCCAGCCCCGTTGCTGCCTGATATTCATTCAACAAATGTATATATTTGCCAAACACTAATCTAGGTGCTGGGGATGCAACGGTAAACTGACAAAAATCTCTGCCTATAATGAGCTTATATTCTAGTATTTTTTTGAGGGGGTGTGGGAGACAGCAATAAACAACAAAAAAGGTCAAATGTAATAATGTATTTGATAGTCATAAGCACTAAGAAGGAAAAATAAAGCAAGGAAAGGAGTTGTGAAATACCTTGTCGGGGGAGGCGTGGGACTTTTAGAGAGTGGCCAGGGAGGGCTTCCGTGTGAAGATAATTTTTAAATTTATTTGGTTTTGTTGAGGTAAAATATACATAACATAAAATTTTAACCATTTTAAGTGGACAGCTCAGTGGCATTCAGTACATTCACATTGTTGTGTGGCCATCACCACCATCTCCAGAACTCTGTCATCACCTCATGCTGAAACTCTGTACCCATATTCCATTGTGTGTATATACCACATTTCCTTTGTTCATCTGAAGAGGGTCATTTGGATTGTTTCCACCTCTGGCTATTGAGAATAATGCTACTATGAACATGGTTGTACAAATATCTCTTCGAGCCCCTGATTTTAATTCTTTTGTGTATATACCTAGAAGTGGAATTGCTTGATCATATGGTAATTCTATGCTTAACCTTTTTAGGAACCTTCAACCTGTTTTCCATAGAGGCTACGCCATTTTACATTCCCACCAGCAACGCACAAAGCTTCCAATTTCTCCATATCGTCATCTACACTTGTTTTCTGTGTGTGTATATATACACAGAAAACAAGTGTATATGTATATATACAATATATGTATATATACAGTGTATATGTATACATACTATATGTATATATACAATGTATATGTATTGTATATATACAATGTATGTATATCTATATATACAATGTATATCTATATATACAATATATGTATATATCAGAATTTTATAGATTTTATAAATAAAAAAAAAATATATATATATATATATATAAATTAGAGTCATCCTAATGGGTGTGAAGTAGATTTTGTGGTTTTGGTTTGCACTTCCTTTATGATTAATGATATCGAGCATCTTTCCGTGTGCTTATTGGCCATTCATATATTTTCTTTGCAGAAACCTCTATTCAAGCCCTTTGCTCATTTTTGAGTGGAGTCGTTTGCTTTTTTTGTTGCTGAGTTTTAGGAATTCTTTATATATTCTGGCTATTAATCCCTTATTAGATATGTGACTTGCAAATACTTTCTCCCATTCTGTGGGTTGTCTTTTCATTCTACTGATAGTGTCCTTTGATGCACAAAAGTTTTTAATTTTGATGAAGTCCAGTTAATCTACTATTTCTTTTGTTGCCTGTGCCTTTGCTGTCATATCCAAGAGATCATTGCCAAATCCAACATCATGAAGCTTTTCCCATCGTTTTTTTTCTAAGAGTTTTATAGCTTTAGCTCTTATACTTAGGTCTCTGATCCATTCTGAGTTACTTTTTTATATATGGTGTGAGGACAGGGTCCAACTTCATCCTTTTGCATGTTGATGCCCAGCTTTCCTAGCATCATTTGTTGAAAAGACTATCCGTTCCCCATTGAATGGGACACTTGTTGAAAATCATACAGCCACATATATGAGAGAGAAGGTAAATTCTGTGTAAAGACCTAGAAGAAGTGAGGAAGCTAGCCATGTGGGGAAGAGCATCTGTCAGGGGAACAGCCAGTGCAAAAGGGGGACATCAAGAAGAGCAGGTTTGGCTGGAGTGGAGTGGATATGCGGGACAAGGGTAGGACATGAAGTCAGAGAGGTGGGGGAGGCGGGGAGCAAATCGTGGAGGGCCTGTGGGTCACAGAGAGGACTTTGCATTTCCTCTGAGCAAAATTGGAAGCCATTGGAGGGCTACTTATGTTTCCACTCTGGCTCCCATGTTGAGAATAGACTTATGGGCCGGGGGCAAAAGCTCTGGCAAAAGGAGATAGTGACCTGAGCCAGGGGGTGACAAGTGGTGAAAATCTGGATGACAGGATTTGATCACACACCAAATATGGTGATGGTGGAGTGGCAGGGGTGGGGGGGGGAGAGAGAGAAAGAGAGAGAGAGAGGGCAGAGAGGGGGAGGGAGAGTTACTTAAGGATGACGCCATGTTTTTCAATTTTTGTAATTGGAAAAGTGAAGTTGACATTAACCAGAGTGAGGAGAAAAGATTGAATCAGGAAATGTTTTCGGGAAGGATCAGGATTTCAGTTTTAGATGTGCTAAATTTGAGGCACCCAACTGGAGGTGTCAGGTGGGAAGTCAGAAACGAGTCTGGAGTTGAGGAGAGAGGTCTTGGAGCAGGCAAGGAGGTCCTTACATGGCTGTGTGACCACAGTCCAATCCCTTTCCCTCTCTGGGCCTTTTTCCCATGAGCAAAATAAAGTGGCTGGATCTCTAAGCAATGCCTTCTAGTTCTGGTATTTTCTGATTCTAACTGGAGAGAAATAGAGCCAAGAGCTTTAGGATGGCTGCATTTCCCTCACAGACCCATCTCCCCTCCCTAGATGATTTCGTCTTAAGATCGCCTCCCCCAGAAGATTGCCCAGTAGCGAAGACTCAGGGTTCAAATCTTGCAAACGTCATAAGGAAGGAGCACAGTCAGGCCCAACTCCATCCAGACTCTCTCTGGGCACTCTAGGCTTCTTCAGAAGGTCAGTACGGGAGCCACCTAGTGAAGGCACACGGGTGAAGAGAGGCCAGCTGTGCAGTGGTTCGCAGTGTGGGCAAAATCCCACCTTAAATTCTAACCACTCTTAGTTCCTGATCTTTGCGACCAGAAATATATTCAATCTAAAGAATTTAATAAAAATAGATGAGGAAATTGGGGCTAAGGGGAAAAAATCGGCAAAGGAACAGAAAATAAGGCCCTATAACACTGAGAGTGAGACGAATATTGACTCAGTTTCCTAGCAACCAAGGCAAAGAGGGAACTATGATCAGATATAGGATTCATAATTTCCACAATATTAAAAACTGGAATGTTCCTGGTGTTAGGACTAAGAGGAACGTTGGAAGTCGGTGTCATGAGGATGAGATGTGATGTGACCTGTGTTGCCCTCAGCAACAACATCCCTCAACAGCGACAAAAGGAGGTTTCATGTGGAGGCTTCTCACAGTGCCCTTTGGTGGAGGTCAAAGCTCAACTTAGGAAAAGCAACTGCAGGGAGGGATAAATAGGGTGGTAAGAGTCAGACCCTTGGGAAGAGGCTGTCTCTGCTGCAAGGAGGTCATCCCATAACCTCAGGCACACAGAACGGCCCCACCAGGGATGTGGGACACCCATGAACTGTTGGAATAGGGGGTCGGGGAAGGCCCTTTATTGCTTTCACAAGTCCACAAAGCCCCCAAAAGGCCAGTCCACTCTCCCTCTCAGGACTGGGCTGACATCGTTCCCTGGGGACAGATATTACTGTGGAAACCCTGGTTCCTGTCCCTCCATCTGTGCAGGGCTGGGGAGCCCTAGATCAGGACTCCAACCCCAGCCCTGCCCACTGGTGTGCAGCCTCCAGGATGTCAGTGTCACTGCTGCCTCTCAGGCACACCTTTCCGGGGAGAACCTGCAACCCTGGGAGCACTTCCCCAGAAAGCTCTTGGCTGGGAGACAGGCAGTGACTTGTCCTTCTAAAGCATAGAGGGACACAGAGCCAGGTACCCCTTTGTCCAGAGTACTGCTCCATAAATAGCTATGGAAGGGGCGGAGGGAAGGAAAAGCCTGTTGGAAGAGACTGCACATATTTGTCATGCTCTCTGGACCTTCTCCGTGAGTGTGGGCTTCTGACCTTCCTCCTTTGTGCTCACAGCTCAGAGCAGGTGCACTGTCTCTGGGAAGATTGGCCAGTGCCTTGGGAGGTGGGGCTGTCCTTTGGCCTGGGGACAAGGCAACTACACCTCTGGGGCTGTGTGTGGGTGAGGGGAAGTGTAGGAGGAGGAGCGTCCGCAGATTTGATTTTGAATCTCACTCCAGGCGTCAGCTAAGTTATGGATGGGAGATGCCACTCCTCTGGGCCTTTGTCTTCTATCCTGTAAAATGAGGACAGCACTACCTACTTCGTGGGGGGTGCTGTTGTGGGGATTAAATGAGGTGCAGCCCCTGCCTGACATAGCAGAGGGTCAGTACAAGATCATTCTTCTTGGGCAGAAACTTCTGGCTCAGGCACTACAAATTGTGTGACCTTGAGATGTCACTCTACCTCTCTGAGCCTCAGTTTCCTCATCTGTAAAATAGGAATAATAACACATACAGTGCAGGCCTGTTGGGAGGACTGAAAGGAATAGTATACATAGCCACTACCATGGTGCCTGGCACATAGTAGGTGCTCAGTAAAAGGTGGTTATAACTATTATTATCATCAGGGACTAAACTGTGTTGCATGGGGTGGATGTCCAGAGAAGAGACACAAAGGCCGCCATGTAACACTTCTGGAGGAGGTGGCCCTGATGCTCAGCCAGATCAGGCGGGGTTATGTGGGTCTCAACGAAAGAGCAACCACCCTGGGGGCAGAGCCTAAGGTGAGTCAGGGTGGAGGGCGTGTAAAGGGTCGAGGGGCTGACCTGAGACGGAAGAGAGCATCTGGGGAGAGAAGCAAGAACAAATGTCTTTCTAGTCAGCTGTGGAAGCTCAAGGGGGCCCAGAAATGCCAGCAAAGTAGAATAGGAGGCCACTTGGGTTAGGCGAGAATTAACTCCATTCTACAGAGGTCAAACTGAGGCCCAGGGGAGGCAGGTGGAATAACTCTCTCAAAATGAGTGAAGATCTTGGCGCTGGAATGCAGGTCTCCTTGCGAGCTAGTGCTCAAGTGTGTGCTTTCCTGGGTCTTCAACTAACACAAAGACAGAGGCAGGGGTGGGAGATGGGGGTGGCTAGGGGCACGCGGGTGGAGCTGACTAGTGAAGAGTCACCGAACTACAGGCAGAAATAAGGAGGGTGTGGAGCTCAGCCAGGCTGTTTGGAAATGAACACAGATGAGACTGGGTCTCTCTTGGGCTGCTATGGAAATTAATGGCCACAGACAAGAGCCCTCACGCATCACTAGGGACACGATTTCAAAGACCCTTAAAAATCATTGGGAAACATTTCAAAAGGAAAACGCTCGCAAAGCAGCCAGAGGCTCGCCAAATGCGCTGGCGTATAGCTCACCAGGCAATGCTTGTAATCTAATTGCCTATGAGCAAGAGTTTAAAACAATATTTACGATGTGGAAAAATAGCCAGTGATTTAATTTGTACAGAAGAAGCACGCCTAATGAGTAAGTTAGATTTTGATCTTGCTGGCTTGGGTCCTGTGGGTGGAGCCTAGCCCACTGGAGGTGGGGGGCTCTCCTACATTGAAGGCCAGTACCATTCCCCTCTTTATCTTGGACCTGCCGGTCCTTTAAGCCCCACCTCCCCCTCCAGGAAGACTTCCTGACTGTTCCAGCCTTTCTCTTCATCTCCAGCAATTCTGAAGGCCTGTGACACACAGCTGGGCTTCCTTTAGATAGAGTTGGCTCTTATTTAGACTTTAACTAGCTTGGATTGTTTTTTCTTGGTGTGCTGTCTCCTGAAGGTTGTTGGATGTTCCTTTGCAATCTAGACTTGTTACTTTTCTCACCTTGTTTAATGGAGGCGCTCTGGCGAGTGTTAATTGCTTCTGCCTGACCACGGTCCATTCTCTTTATGGAAAGAGCATCCTGATTCCCCTTGGGGAAACTGCCCAGCCCTAGGTTCAGCCCAAGTGGGCAGAGCAGACCAGACTCCTCCCAGCTGTGGGTGTCAGAGGTGGGCACGTGACCCAGACACAGCCAATCCGAGCACTACTCCCATGGCCACGGTGATTTGTTCAGGGATGGGCACGTGACCCACGTCAGGCCAGTGAGAGGCCTCCTTAGATGGCTACTTGAGCTATGAGAAGAGATGCAAGTTCTCTGGAATTGCTAAACGGGGAGAATCAAAAGCTGAAGCTCCTGGTGGCCATCTGGTCATTTCATGGGAGAATCTCCCCTGAAAGTGAAGCCAACACATGGGAAATGGAGATGAGGAACGTAGAGAGATTCCTAGGTCCGCAGTCAAGAATCCAGCAGTGGGTGACTCATACCCACAGTTTAATCCAGTACCTACCCCTTTCGTTTGTTTCAGCCAGTGTGAGTTGCATCTCAGTCTTTTACAGAGACCTGTAGCTCTGATTTACACCGTAGGCACAGGACTGGTGTCCAGGAGTGACGAGTAGGCACTTCTAGAACTGAGGGAAATATTTCTGGATATAGTTCTGTGACTGAAGCCAGTTTTCCAGACTTTTCCTGACTGCCTGCTCTGTATTGGCTCTTCCTCTAGGTGCTGGGGACGCACAGAAGAATCAGAGGTGACCCAGCCCCGAGGAGCCCACAATCTTGGAGAGAAGGTAAGAGAAGCCGTGGCGACCTGCAGCGGGGGGCTGAGAGGAAGAAGTGGTACCGTGTGCCATGGAGAATGGCGCCAACCACAGGGCTCTGGGAGCACAGGCGGGAGATATGAGGGTGGGCAGGACTTCATCTGGGAGATGAGAAAGTCCCCCAGGGGAGGGTGACGGGGTGAATGGTGAACTTGGTGGCAGTGCCAGGACTGTCGGGGTGAGGAGCATTGAGGCCCCTTGCCCCAGACCTCTGGGAAAGAGGACCCAGAGCTGCTGTTCAGCACCTGACGGAATAGGCGGAATAGGGCAGTGGTCGTCTGGGGACACGTATGGGCATTTGGAGCCAGCTGAAGGTGATGGAGCTTTCTGACCACATGGTGAGGCAGGGACACAGGTGCCAATACTTGTCTGTATGAGCCAGTCACGTTCACCACAGCATTTATTATTTAAGTGCTTTGTGGCATCAGCACCGATTTTATGACATTTGTCTGGTATTTCCGCACTGGGGTCTTTACACTCAACCTTTGTGTCCTCACTTAACAGTGAATCACCCACCTTGGCTCTCATGGTGCTTAGAAAGGCTTAAAGCCCTGAACCAGCTGCAGGTCTGTCTCACCCAGGTGAGAGGGTCTGCTTTGACCACTATGGCGATGGCTTACTGTACTGTAAATTGGGCTGAACTCACGTGGCTCAGTCACCAAGTGTCTACTATTTACTGAGCCTGCCTCCCTCTTCACTAGGCTTCCAGAGATAGAAGAAGAAGCAGGCCATAGCTGAAAAAAAACACGTCCACCATGATTTCATAGTGAGGGGTGCATTCGGTGATGTATGCATGCATCCTTCCATGACAGGTACAGAAACATGTACATAGAAGAGTAAGATTGGATATATGGAATCTAAAAAAAAAAAAATGGTTCTGAAGAACCTAGGGGCAGGACAGGAATAAAGATGCAGATGTAGAGAATGGACTTGAGGACATGGAGAGGGGAGGGGGAAGGGTAAGCTGGGACTAAGTGAGAGAGTGGCATGGACATATATACACTACCAAACGTAAGATAGATAGCTAGTGGGGAGCAGTTGCATAGCACAGGGAGATCAACTCGGTGCTTTGTGACCACCTAGAGGGGTGAGATAGGGAGGGTGGGAGGGAGGGAGACGCAAGAGGGAAGAGAGATGGGAACATATGTATATGTATAACTGATTCACTTTGTTATAAAGCAGAAACTAACACACCATTGTAAAGCAATTATACCCCAATAAAGATGTTAAAAAACAAACAAACAAACAAAAAAGAAGAGTAGGATTGGTACTTGCCTGGTGGCCCAGTGGTTAAGACTCCTTACTCCCAATGCAGGGGGCCCGGGTTTGATCCCTGGTCAGAGAACTAGATCCCACATGCCACAACTAAGACCCAGTGCAGCCAAATAGATACATATTTAAAAAATAAATAGTATTAATATAAAAAATATTTTAAAAAGAGTAGTTTTAAGAAGCAGACAGAGGTGCTGATGGCCAGTCGGGATGTGGAGGCTGGGAATAAGTGTTGTCCTTCAAACAGGAAGCTTGTTGCACAGCAAAATCTTAACAGCAGCAGAGCTGGCATTAAGATGGCTCCTGTATGCCCTCTCCTATGGGGTAGATTCCATCACCCCATTTTACAGAGAAGGCAGTTGAGGCTCCGTATGCTTAAGCAACTTGCCAAGGTACAGCAGGGCCAGGATTCAATGCCAGGCTGGGTAATGCAAAGTTCGGGCTGCTTTCTCTATGCCTCACTTCCTTTTGGATATCTTTGGCTGTTGGAACTCCTGTCTTCTGGGCTGTCACCTTCCAATCCTAAGTAGATGCCAAGTGTCGTGGCACTGGGAACGGAGGCAAAGGTACTCTCTTTCACCCCACCCCCACTTTACAGATATAAAGGAGGCAGGCTGGGGAGAGAGCTGGGCTCCTGCCTCTTGGGCTTGGCTTTCCACACTGTCCCACTCCTCCTATTGTGGGGATGGATGTCAGACTTCAAAGGCAGTAGCGCACTGTCTCTCCAATCTCCAGCCCATGAGAAAGCGCCGAAGTCCCAGAACAAAGGCCTTTCCAGACTCACGTCACCTGCTAGGCACTTAGCACAGGGCTTAATTAAAGGAAACAGAGCTTCTTGGAGCGAGAGTGAGGAGTGAGTGAGAAAGTCGATAACGCTAAAGACACCGCCATTAATAAAGCCAGACTCGCGGCTAATATCCCACTTGAATTCAAAACAGGACAAATAATTGGAAATCTGAGCAGGGTGAGTGGTAGGGCCAGTGGTATGGATGACAGAGGTCTGGCAGCTGTGGGAGACCTTCTGTATGGGGACAAAGCTCCTGGAGGGAATAATTCAGTCTTGAGGCCCAGTGTCCTCTTGGCCGACAACCATAGGCTGACACCTGGATCATGGCAGTATCTCACGCTGAATGGCACTTGAGATGTGCCAAACACTGTTCTCAGTTCTTTACAAATATTAATTAACTTAATCCTTAAGAAAATATATATCTCCTGTATACCCGTCTCTATCTCTCTATGTATCTATCTATCTATGTATCTATCTATCTTTCTGTCTTACTAGTTAGGTACTATTATTGTCTCCATTTTCCAGATGAGGAGACTAAAGCACAGGAGGTTAAGGAATTTTCCCAGGCTGAGCTGGAATCTTGAACTTGTGTGCTATGACTTAAAAGTCAAAACCACTAGACGACATTACCTTGAGTGAGCTTGCATCTCCTCCCTGGCTTGCTGGATAACGGCCATTCATTCAGTCAGCAAACATTTGTCAGGTATACTGCAGTCTCGGCAATAATAGGAATAGCCACTGTGTATGGCTCTTACATGCCAGGTACTAAACACTTTACGTGCATTACCTCCCTTCATCCCCCTGATAACCCATGAGGTGGGTGCTTTTACTGTCTGCATTTTACAGGGAGGGAAACTGAACCTCAGAGAGGCTGGGTGACTTCCCCCTGGTCCCATGGCTAGTTAGTAGCAGAGCCAGGATTCAAACCTACATCTTTTGGCTCAAAGCACAGTCCCTAAATGACTGCTGGTATTGAGTGCTTATTCTCAAAGGGTCCTCATCTAGAGCCTGGGCAGGTGGACTCACAGGCAATCATGACACTGGCTGATGGATGCTGCACACACCTACATGTGAGCAGCCCCAGAGATGGGCAGGAACCAGGTATGGCCCACTGAATACCATTCACTTACATCCTCAGGCCATAACCCTGGGGCGCTGCCCTATCCCTACCCAACCCCTTCTCTTCCTTGTCTTTATCGTGCCTGCTCTCCCACCTGTTTCCTAAAGCTGCAGGTGGCTACACTGGGAATTATTCTGGACCCTGTGGAGAGCATGGGGATGCATTCTGCATAAGAATCTGGCTCCCTGATGGCAGGAAACAGAGTGCACACCTGTTCAAAAGGCAACATAGTAGAGTGGAAAGGGCATGGACATTGGAGTCAGATAGGCCTCAGCGTGACTCCTGATTTCTGAGCCTCAGTTTCCCTATCTGTGAAATGGGCCTGCAGGTCCAGAGGAAGGGTGGAGAAGGCTGGCTATATGGAGGCCCAGTAAAACCTGAGGTCCCCTCCCTCTGGAGAATGATGAAGAGTAGGGAGAGGGTCAAAGCCTGTGAACTCTGGAGAGCACAGGGAGGGGAGTGCAAACTCCTTCCCCTAGCCTATCGTATTGGAATGAGGGGCTCCTTAGAACTGGAGGTGATCATATTTAGGGAAAATGAGAGAAGAAGTGGACACTGGGGTGGAGACTTAGGACTTCACTGCTCTGACAGTGCTGAAGGCTGGAATTGTCACCTAATCCAGGAGATACAGGTCATCTCAGGTATAGGGCTCCTGGGTTGTTGAGATGGGTCAGAGCATGGTTCATCTTTGGGATCATTATCATGGAGGACTCCAAGGTCAGTAGCTTAGAGAGTCTCCCTCCCCTGTGATCCTGTCTCTTTGCTTCTACTGGGCCTAGAAAAAGGCTCACATTTCTGATTTGAAATGTTCTCATCTCACCTACACAGAGATGCTGACAGGGCTGCCTTGGGGGGTTTTTGGTGGGTGAGGGACAGAGAAGATGAGAGAGTGAAGGGGCTACAGTGGAGAGGATGGTCAGTGCACAGGTGGAAGGCTCAGAGATCACTGCCCTAGAGCAACGGTCCCCAACCTCTTTGGCACCAGGGACTGGTTTCGCGGAAGACAATTTTTCCACGGACAGGGGCCGGGCGGGGAGCGGCATGGTGCAGGCGGTAATGCAGGTGATGGGGGCGATGGTTCAGGAGATAACACGAGCCATGGGCAGCGGCAGATGAAGGTTCGCTCGCTGGCCGCTCACCTCCTGCCGTGCAGCCCCGTTCCTAACAGGCCCCGCATCTGCGGCCCCGGGGGTTGGGGACCCCTGCCCTAGAGAGATCTCTCCGAATTTGATACTGAGTCTGATGACTCTGACCTCTGAATGGTCCAGCTGTGATGGCCAGTGATAGGGACTTTGTGCCAAGGACCGGAACTGGATTTATACTCCAGCCGTAAATAGCAGCGGATTCGGTGGTACACTGGCAAACGTTTAACAGCCGCTTTCTGGGGATGTGGAGAAGCCCTAATTCGTAGCATTTGGCAGCTTCTCTGGTGTAAGTACTCCCACCAAGGCTGATCACAGGCCACCAACGTGACATCACTGAACGTTAAGTTGGGAAGCGGTGCTAATAGCTAGTTCTCACAAGCCTATACGCACTGGTTCCACACGCTCCCAGGCAGGCTCACCACATGGCAGAGGAGGTTCAAGCCTCAGGGCTCCTCCTTTGTGGGGATCCTTCCAAGGCCTGTACAGTGCGTTCGCGTGGTCATATGGGTTGTACAGTTTGCAGAAGTCGGATGTAATAACCGCATTGGTTAAGATTCTTGCCTCTTTCCACTCTGACTTGTATTGAATGGCTTGGAGTAGCCATGGACGTGTGATTTCTTTTTTCATTTTAAATATGTATTCATTTTTGTACCTAACGTTGATTTATAATTTTATTTTCCTTTTCCAAAGAGGACCTCAAAACATATATACGTCCAGCTGCAAAGCATGGATCCTCCCTGGGAGTAAATTAGGTTGCAACTCATCCTCCAGAAAATTTTGGTGACCGTTACTCTGTACCTCAGAGTCACGTTGGTGTATGTAAATTTATCACTGGATAATTTGGTCTAGATTAACTTCCTAGAATACCACTTGCATCATGTCAAAGCTCTGCTCTAAACCCTCATGGCTCCCCCGTGATCCCTTACACTGGCTTCCAAGGTTCTTCATAGATCGACCCTCTCATCTCCTTTCTGAAAACATCTCCTTTACTCTTTGTGTATCCCCCAGATAAAACTTTTTCCCTTGTGACTATGTTTAGGTCGTTTCCTCTACCTGGAGACTTTTTGGCTCACCACTAAATGCTTTTTCTGTGTCTGTTGAGATAATCATGTGGGATTTGTTTTGTTTTGTTTTGATTAATATGGTGTGTTACATTAATTGATTTTGAGATGTTAACCTAACTTTGCATTCCTGGGATAAGTCCCACTTGATTGTCATGTATAATCCTTTTTATATGTTGCTGGATTCAGTTTGCTAGTGTTTTGTTGAGAGTTTTTGCATCTATATTCATTAGAGATATTGATCTGTAGTTTTCTTGTGATGCCTTTGTCTGGTTTTGGTATTGAGGTAATTCTGGTCTCACGTAATGAGTTGGGAAATGTTCCTGCCTCTTCTGTTTTTGGAAGAGTTTGTGAAGGATTGGTATTAATTATTCTTTAAATGTTTGATAGAATGCACCAATTAAACCATCTGAGGCTGGGCATTTCTTTGTGGGAAGTTTTAAAATTACTAATTCTTTTTTTTGTTATACATCTACTAAGATTTTCTACTTCTTCTTGAGTCAGTTTGGATGGTTTGTCTTTCTAGGAATTCATCTATTTCAACTAACTTATCTCATTTGTTGGCATGTGGTCATTTGTAGTATTTCCTTATAGTCCCCTTTATTTTTCTGTAAGGTTGGTAGTGATGTCGCCTCTCTCATTTCTGATTTTAGTTATTTGAGCCTTCTCTCTTTCTTTCTTGGCCTGTCTAGCTAAAGGTTTGCCAATTTTGTTGGTCTTTTCAAAGAATAACTTTTGGATTGTTGATTTTCTCTGTTGTTTTTCTGTTCTCTATTTCATTTATTTCCACCGTAGTCTTTATTGTCTTCTGCTGGCTTTGGGTTTAGTTTGCTCTTCTTTTTCTAGGAGAAAGTACTGGGAAATACCCTAAAAACCATGTAATACAATATTGATGTCTTAGGAGATTGACTGAAGCCCCAAAGCTGAAAAAAATACATTATAAGGTAAGATGGCAGCCATACCTGTGCAGATTACTGAAAGGTAGCAGGAATGGTCCAGTGAATACTCGCCTTCATCATCTACCTCCAGCCTATGTAAAAGAAAATGGATATTTGAAAGGAATTCAGGAGTCTTTGTGTCCTCCCTGCCCACTGCTCTATGGGGAAGAGGGAGGTGCTGTCCCCAAACAGGTTAATAGGACTTCAAACGTACTTGCAGAAATTGCGACTGGGAGGTCAGAGCAAAGTCTAGCACTACCCACTGGCAGAATATTTGCTGAGTTTCAGAAACCCACAGGCTCTTTTGCTGCATGAAGTAAGGGGAAAAGCAGTGAGCGTGACTTTGGTATACGTCCCCTGGAGTTTGGGGATGACTGTGAACATGGAGGCTGCTGCCTGCTGTTTTTCAGGGTCTTGAAGGGCTGGCTGGAATGGCTCATGGATGCAGGGGGAGGGCTAAGGGCAATGCAGTAGAGCGGTCTCACACGAGAGTTTCCTATAGGTCAGGTGGACACCATGGGAGGTCCCAGGGCTCAAACTTTCTTGACAGGACCTGCCTACTGGGAAGAGGGAACCTGAGCAGTAAGAGGCTGTGAGGAGGACCACTTAGGACAGTGCTGAGAAAGGGGTTGAAGAGGTCAGCCATGGGGTGCGTAGCCATCCTTAGGAAGCTGTGCAGTGCAGAGGGCGGGTGTCTGCAAGGGCCTACAAATGCGTTCCCAGTGGGTGGATGGGACGGTTAGCATTTTGATATCTGATGTTACAGAAGGCGAAATAGCCGGCCAGTAATGTCTTAGAGAGAACTACAAACAGGAGTTGCCTCCTCCCGTCTCTAGTCACCCACGTGTACCCCGCTCCCACTGAGCCCCTTCAGTATCCAGGTAGGTTATATGACATAATTAGCAAGTCCTCTTGTGAGTTCTGTGTGACAAAGAACATCACACAAAGGGAGTTGATTTCTCACTGTTTGCTGTGCCCCTCATCCACTGACTGGGCGCGATAAACAGGAGATCCTTAGGGCCAGTCTCTCCATTGTACAGACAGGGCAGCTAGGGCCCAGAGAGGGGAAAGGCTTTGCCCGAGACAGTACGGGCATGCTGTGTGGGAGGCTCCTGACCCCTCCAGCTCCTGGAAATTAGGAAGCTATGGCACTTCCCTAGTCATTCAACACAGACAGCTCTAATTATAAAAGGACTCAACTTGACGGGAAAAACAGGGAGAGGATGAAATGTAGACGCGCTGAATTTCATTTTCGTCATCAGATGTTTCTCGGGGGAAATGATAGTTCCAGCCTAGACAGGGAAGTGGAAGTGGCCTGTGCTAATGTCTGGAAGTTGTGGGAAATGCTTTATTTTAACTCTGTTCCCCCAGCAGTCACACTCGTCTCTTCGAAACTGCCAATCAACCTTCCAGCAAAGGAAAACACACACACACCTCTGCACAAATGGCTTTGATTAGGCTTAGCTGTAGGTTTAAGAAAATTTAATCATCTTAACCTGTTTAGTCTTTTTCCCTGATGAAAATCATCAGTCAGATTCCAGCATGAGCCAGTTAGAGCTGAGCTGCTGTCAGCACTGTTGTTTATGTTAATACGTTATAGGCATGAAATGGAGGAAAGCAGAGTTATGAGAAAAGGTCCTGGGTGAATTAGGAGAGTAGGAGCCTGTGGCAGGCCCCTGAGGCTGACAGGCGGGGCTCTGGAAGGATCGTTTATTTACCAGTCTCAGGATAGAACCTCCTCTACCTGTTGGAAAGGAGGTTGAGAAACTCTATATTTTTCTCCATGGTCGGAACCTGCCTTCAACAGAACTGAAGGTCTGGAACCCATACCCAGAGGTGCCATTTGCTAGCTGTGTGACCTCAGACAAGTTACTTAACCTCTCTAAGTGGTTTCCTCATCTGAGAAATGGGGCAAACAGAAGTGACTAGCCTACTGGATGGCTTTATGATTAGCCCAGCCTGGTGCTTAGTGAATGCCCAGTCCAGTGCTCCCTGGTATCAGCGTTATCCCTCCTTCCTGAGGCCAGCCAGCTCCTTCACGTTGCTCTTGCCCAGTACCCACACTCTGTGGGCATTGGCCAATGGGGAATACCCACTAGATGTGAAGTGGCCTGCTGGGGACAGATTGAAAAAGCCCTAAATCTGGAGCCTTGACCCACCTCTGTCATGAGGACCTGGGTGACTTTAGGGGAATCACTGCTTCATCGGAGCTTGGTTTCTCAGTCTGTCAAATGAGCCCACTAGTTGTACCCAGCATCTACCCTCCTCTTTCTCCTAGAAAAAATCTCATTGCTACTCAACTAAAGAGATACATTTCCAGGTGTGGCCACGTGACTATTTTGGGCCATTGAAATCCAAAGGAAATGTTACATGGAACTTGTAGAAAGTCTCCTAAAAGGGAAGGAGAAGAAAGAGGTGAGTGTCTATCAGCATGTGAACAGTGGCCCATCCATACTATGGGTTGTTACTCAGCAGTAAAAAGGAACAAACCACGGATACAAACAACACCACGGATATACCTCAAAAGCATCATGCTGGATGAAAGAATCCAGACACAGAAGAGTAAATACTGAATTACTGCATTTATACGAAGTTCTAGAACAGGAGAACTAATCTATAATAATGTCAAAGGGGGGCATTGACTACAGGAACAAGAGAGGACTTTCTAGGGAGGTGGAAATGTTCTATATCTCAACTAAGGTGGTGGTTACGTGGGTGTTCTAAATTTGGCAGAACTCATAAAACTCTATGTTTAAAATGTGTGCATTTTATTTTAGGTAAATTGTACCTCAATAAAACTTTTTAAACTAAAAAGTACGAAAGAGAGCTGCCTTGTTTGCAGATGTGATGGCTGGAGCTCTAGCAGCCATCTTGGACATGAAGATGATTGCAGAACAATGAACTAGAGGGATCCTGGGTCCCTCTAGACTTCATGGAGTCATTTTACCAGACCTAGACTGCTGGGCACTGAATTTCTTTTATGTGAAAGAGAAACATTTACCTTGTGAAAGTCGTTGTTAGCTTTTGCTGTTGATCATGTGCAAATGAACCAAGTCCTGACAGAAGGAAAATGCCTGTAGGGAAATAGGAGGGCCAAAGGAGAATGATTAAAACAGTCCTGAGACTGTTATTACTACTCCGATTAGTATTTGTCCCCTCTCCTTTCTCTTCCTGGTGTGCTGCTGGGGAGTAGGCGAAGTGGAGACATGGTGCTGGGACAGCTTTTCCTTGGGACCATCTTCCAGACTGAGCACAGGAAGGCCCAGCTTGTTCCTCACCTCTCCAGCTCCTCTGCCTACTCCTTCCAGCTCCTAAGCCCACTAATGGGGAAATAGACCTGAAACTAGAAAGTGGGTCTTGAAGAGTTTTGTGTACATGTCTTTGGGGTGGGGTCCCCTGATTCACATGGGAGGGAGTCTCTTCTTCACAGGGTGGGTCTCCTTCTCACAATGAATTCTGAAGCCCAAAGATGGGCAAGGGCTGGTCTAGGCTGCAGTTGGCAGTCCAGTCTGATCAGTGGTAGGGTCCCTTCCGGCACCCTTCTCTCATGTCACCCTGAGCTCGGGTCAGACGCAGCTCCAACAGGGGAGGCAGGAGGTCCCAAGGATGCCCCAGCAGCCTGGAGCAGGTGGTGGACTGGTTGCCTTGAGGCTGGGCCTGGAGCATGCCTCCTCAGTGCCACACGCCAATCACAGCCATGTCAACACATGCCTGCATGGGGAGCTAGTGGTGTGTGTCTACTCCCGGCCAAAGTGGCAGAGGGGATGGGCCATGGGTGCCCTTGAGATGTATGGCAGCAGGGGTGAGGGTGCTGTTCCCTAGACCTCTGGATTGCAGAGTGGGGACACTTCATCAGCTTAGGGTAGGTGCAGAGGAGGTTCTGGTGTTCCTACAAACAACATGCACACACACACACGTACACACACAGACTCGCACATACTTCCCATGTGCACACACAGATACACGCACCCAGGCGCATACACCCCGTGCACATGCAAGCACACACCAAACTGAACATCTTTGAAGCCCAGAAGAGCTTCTCACTCTTTCTTGCCTCTGAGCCTTCACATGGACGGTTCTCCCAACCAGCAGTACACTTCATTCCTCCCCTTCATCTGCACAAACTCCTACTGAAGGTTTCTGCTTGAATACCTCTTTTCTAGGGAGGCAGTGACACATCTGCCTGCCAGAGACCCTCCCTGCTCCATCCATGCAGCTGTGCTCTGAGCTCTCACCGCACTCTTGTGATACCAGCTTTGATGTCTGACTGCTCTGACAAACTGTGACCTTCATAAGGACAGGGTCTGCCCGGCTTGGCCACCCTGTGCCTCAGCACTGGGCCTGGCGCTTAATAGGTGCTCAGACAATGTAGGTTGAGTGGATAAATAAATATCCACATTCATCCATCTGTGTCTGCATCTCCCACATGACTGGGAGCTCCTTGAGAGTGGGGACGTGTCTTGAACGACCCTGTGGACGTGCGCAAAAGTGCTTATTGAAGGAATGGGTAAATGATTTGCCCATCCCCAACATACACACACACTCTGAAATTTGAAGACGGTCCTGATCACCCAGACTCATGTGTAGTAAATTAAAGATGGCCGCATCTTCTTTCTTACTGTCCCAATTGAGAGTGGCACTGATTGCCTTTTCCTTGAGTCTGGGTTGGCCATTAGTGACTTAGGATATAGCAGAGATGATGTCCTGGACTTCTGAGGCTAGATCATAGGAAGCCTTGCAGTCTCTGCCTGGATATCTGGGAACATTTACTCTTAGAACCCAAGTGGCATGCTATGAAGAAGCCCCAGTCAACAGATGACACCAGCTTCCCAGCCGTGTAGGTTATCTTGGAAGGGCTGGTTATCTCCAGCCCTGGTTGAGTTGCCCCAGCTAATGAGCAAAGACGAGATTTCCCCACCAAGCTCTACCCAAATAGCATATTCATAAACAAAACGAATGATTGTTGTGATAAGCCACTAAGTTTTGGGGTGGTTCATTATGCAGCAATATATAACTAGAACACCATCGATATGCGTGAGAGGAAGTGCTACCTGAGGTCCCTCAAGGGAATGCTGGAAGTTTGCCCACATTGCATCCCTGGATCCCTCCTATAGGGGAAGGAGCACATAGGCCAGCTGTCTAGAACCCCGAAGTTTGTCTCGTATTGGAAGCCAGGATGGAAGAGAGGGCAGCACCCCACGGGGATGGGCACAGGGTATTTGGGGCTCTTATCGCTGTCTGGGCCAGAGGCTGTGTGAGAGCCTTGTGCATGCTCCCAGGATCTCACATTCACATGTGTACTTTAAGCATTACTCAGAAGCTAGAGTTAAAAGCTTTCCGTGCTGAAAACACTAGAATCCATTTTTCTTCCTGCATCCGTCAGTGACTCTACCTCCCCAATACCCCACTCCCTGCCAGGAACAAGAGGATGGGAAGTGCTAGTGAGAGCTGGGGGAGGAGAGTAAGCTGTGTGGGCTTGTAAAGAGTCATCTGCTGTGAGTTCAGCATCCACCAGGTTTGGCGAGATCCAGTGTGTTAATGTTCATAGTTCCATGGCAGGTCTGTTGGGTGAGGGGTCTGGATGCCCCCAGAAACCTGTGGGTGTGGCTGCCCAGTTCACAGCTGAATGTATTAATTCCTTGGCCTGCGTAATACAGCCTGGTGTCTAGAGTACAGAGGGGGCTTTCTCAAGGGAGGGGTCTTTATGCAGTCCAGCCTGTGGGCAGGGGGAGGGGAGTCCCTGCCTGACAGTATCCTGGAATTTAAATCAGAGTCACTCCTTCACTCAAATGCTGTCCTCTCCAGGATCCTTCAAAATGTAAATCTTTAAGGAAGAAAAAAATTTACGAAACTTCCTAATATGTAACATAATTACGATATGTGATATACCAGGGGATGGGGGTCAATTGTTTTTAGTCATTAATACATTAGCATTAATTAG
Organism: Neophocaena asiaeorientalis asiaeorientalis; assembly: GCF_003031525.2. NCBI lineage: Eukaryota > Metazoa > Chordata > Mammalia > Artiodactyla > Phocoenidae > Neophocaena > Neophocaena asiaeorientalis. Next base: position 223,137 of record NW_020175528.1, read on the forward strand.
TTTATTCATTTATTTCTATCAAGGGGAGGGAGAGAACAACAATGAGAATTAAGGATGGGCGAGAGTTACTGAAAAGAAGCAAGAAAACGGAAAATGGTGTTTTAGAAAAATATTTGCCGGCAGCCCAAATTTGCTTAAATCTAGCTTTGAGACAGGAAATGTTTTATATTTTACCCAAAATGTCTGTGGAGGACTCATTTCTGAAACAATGATGCCTTTTTTTTCTAATTAAAAAAAGTTTTTTGGCCACACTGCGGCATGTGGGATCTTAGTTTCCCGACCAGGGGTCAAACGCATGCCCCGTGCGGTGGAAGTGCGCAGTCCTAACCACTGGACTGCCAGGGAATTCCCAATGATGCTTTAAATATCCTGAACAACTTTTCAAATGAAAACAATGATATATCAGATAAAATGTTTTAAAAATTATAATATACTACTGAGTTGGCAAGAAAGTAGGGAATCACAGAGACTGAAACTGAATGGAGAGTGTGGACATGGGGATGGAGCACAGTGCTGGCTTTTGTTCCAGGATCTTCCAAACCTGGTGGTGACCTTAAGCCTCCCTGTTGTTGCTGTGCTGGGAATGGGAGAAAATAGGTAAATCCTGGGGCCTGCCCAAGTGGGCAGTTTAAAGGAGCCCTGCATAAAGCTTGTGCCCCAGAGGCTACACCATCAGTATAAGAATAACCAAGAAATAAACTCCACTCCGTAGAAGAGAGAGCAAGGACAACTTGGCCCTGTGTGGATGGGGAAAAATACCTCCTGTGGTAATCAAAAGCTGAATCTCACATGGATATGTGGTCCAAAGTAATGTGTCGTCTGAGATCCTTAAGTAGAGAATCTAGTTTAAAATGGTCCTGAGTTAATGCTTCCCATAGGTGACCAGCAGAAACAAAGACAGATTATCTCTGTAGGAAGCCGAATTCAGCCCAGACTCAAAGATTTCTTATAGATGTATAGTTCCAAGGAACACTTCAGTTCAAGTCAAAAAGTCACAAAGTCATACCAGGAAACAAGGCACCATGAATAAGAATCAGCAGAAACAACAGGCTGCAGAAGCAGACCTACAAAGACTAAAGATGAGTCATCACTAAAATGAGCAGACATGAAAAATAACTATGCCTAATGTCTTTAACTAAAAGAAAGGTTTGGAAATATTAAAACAGCACAGAACACTATTTATTTTTCTGAGAAGAATGGTTATTTAATTTAATTTAATTCTTCTAGTTTTTTTTACCTTTAGCTGTACCGTGTGGCACGTGGGATCTTAGTTCCCCAACCAGGGATTGAACCCGGGCCCTTGGCATTGAGAGCACAGAGTCTAACCACCGAACAGCCAGGGAATTCCCAGGACACTTTTTTTTTTTAATGCAGATTTATAAAAGACCAGAAAGAACTTCTAGGAAAAAATAATAATTGGAATGGAAAATTCAGTGGATGCATATACAATAGACACAGAAGTAGATACAATAGGATTAGATGCAGCTGAAGAGAAAATGAATGTACTAAGAGAATTCTTAAGAAACTGTCTAGTATGAAGTCCAGACAAAGATATGAACAACAAGAAGGCAAGGTTAAGAGATGTGAGGGGTAGGGTGTGAAGATCTAACATATTTACGTGGAGTTCCAAAAGGAGGTAATTGTAGACATAATGGGGCAGTGGCAGTCTTCAAAGAAATAACGGCTTGGAAACATTTTCCAAGAATTGTTAAAAGACACCAAAACTCAGATCTAAAAAGCACAACGAATTTCAGACAAGTTAAGTAGAAATTCACAGCCACATAAATTTTGGTGAAACTGCAGAACATCAAAGACAGTACTTTTAAGTATATATACATTTCATTACTATTCCTTTTGTTAAATACTTATGTTAATACGCTCTTTTGTATGTATATTTCACAATAAAGAATTTCCCATGCCTTTGAGCTTCTGGAAAGATGTGGCTAAACTGAGGTGGCTAGAAGTATCTCTAAATTCAGTTTTAGAGCACCCAGGGCAGTGTGGTGTACTGGGAAGGACTTAAATTTGAAGTCAGAAGACCTAATTTCAAAGCTCAGTTCTGTTGCTTCTCAACTGTATGGTACTTAGCAAGTTACTTTGCCTCTCTTAGTATATTTCCTCATCTATAAGATTAGGATAATAATATTCACTTTTTGATGTGTTTAGGAGATGCCATAGATTCAAAGAATTCTTGGGCAGGGAGACCGTAGTGATGTGTAGCCAAAGTCCTTTCTCACAAAAGGGACCAGGAGCCCTGCCTCCCCTGCCCTCTCAGGAGGCCTCCATGCCCTTGTTTCTCTTCTCAGCCAAGCCAAATTATACCTGCCCTGAAGCTCTCTAAAAATTATTACTGTCTACTTAGTGCCTGCTAGGAACCAGGCCCAATGCTAAACATTGTCTGCGTATGTCCTCACTTTTCCTCATAAGAGCTTTGCAAAGGAGGACTTGAAATGGAGAAGCTGGAGGCCACAGAGGCTAAGCCACTTCCCCCCAAATTGTACAGCCTCAGAGTGAGAATTCCAGCCCAGGTCTGTGATCATTCAGAATTTGGACTCCATCCTGCCATTTCTCAGAAGGCCTTGCCCAGAAGCTTAGGTCTGAGGCATGTGCCGGGGCCCTTGCCCGTCATGTGACCCAGCTTGTTCTGTGAGACTGTGGTCTGTGAGAATTCAAAGCCTACTCTCTGTGCTGTTGGGTGCCCAGGGAGCCTCCTCACCCAGGGGGTCAGAGCTGGGTATACCTAGAGGCCTGAAGGAGTCCCTAGTCCACTTCTCACCCCCCAGGGACCCCAGCCACAGTGCCTTGGCTGGCAGAACCAAAGAGTAGAAGCAGGAGCTTTGGAATCAGCCACATGAAGGTTAGAATTCGGCTCTAACTCTTCCCAGGCTGTGTGACCCCAGGTGGGCTTCTTCCCTCCTCTGTGCCCTCGTTCCTCATTGTCAACGGGGGAGAGTGATCTCCATGCCAGATCCTCGTATACAGTAAGTGCAGTCAGTGGGAGCTTTGGTTGTTGAAGGTTAGGAAGCCCCCTGGAGGAGAGCAGAGACACTCATGAAAACTTCAGGGTCCTGGATGGCCTGCTGCCTCCCCTTGGGGCAAAACATCCCAACTGCCACAAGGACAAGGTCCCAGCTGGGAGGAGCCTTGGAATTCAGGCTTCCCAAGGCCACCTGTACACTGTCCTGTCTGAGCTAAGTGGGCAGGGGCATTAGTCCCCACCAGAAGAGGAGAAACTCAGCCTCAGAGAGGCTAGGTGGCTTCTCAGAGGCACGCAGCAAATCTTTATCGCTAAGGATTGTGGGTATAATGGTGAAACAGTCAGACTCAGCAGCCTTCTTGGACCCTTTCTTCATGGTCACTCCTGCCTTCTTTCTTCCCTTTCAAATCACCACTTTCACCCTCTCCTTAGCAGCTTCCATTCCCGCAGCGTTCTGTTTCTCAGCTCTGTTCCTCCTGACTGGCCTGATGAACTAATTTACACTAGAGTGTGAATGACCCTCCTTGCCTTTCTGTTTACTCCTCGGAGGGGCCTGTACTTTGTAAAAGATGGGTGCCAAAGAGCATACCACTAATGGTAGAGTAGCAGGTCCCAGGGCAGGGAGAGATTTGCGGGGAGGCGGGGGATCTTCCCAGAGTGTGCACATCACCTTAAATATTGGCTGAAACATAAGAAAACCGCTGGGTAGTTTTCAACTTTTGCCTGGCAAAAATGGCCATCTCATATGTTCCACTTAGTAAACACCCACCTTCTTGCTGACACGTTACTGACTGGCTTTTCAGTGGGAAAATTCTAGACCCGAAGGCCAGTGTGCCCGTGGGCTCTGGCTCCAGTTCCCTCCCCCACTTGTGGTGTGACAGACAAATCACTGAGTGTCTCTGAGCTTCCAATTTTTCATCTGATTACAGGGTTCACAAGCCCCTACCTACCCCTGAGTGGATGATATTAGATCAGGTGTGATTGGCAAGTGTGAGCTGGTGTGGAAATTCCTTTCACTTTGTGCTGCTCACTTCTGGGTTTCTCTTTCCCAAGTTTGACAGCTCCAGTTGCTTTGCGTGAGAACGTAGCTCTTTATTTCCTCCTGTCTTGGGCCAGACCCTGGCTTGGGCGATGCCAGACTCCCAGAGATGGCTCAGCTGTGCACCCACCATGGGTGGCAGCCTGGTGGGGCACACATCCCACTGCTGCCTGCCTGACACTCCCTCTTGCCACACTGGAGGCCCAAGGCCTCTGGTCTTGAGGCCTCAGGAGGCTGCTTCTGACAACCTGGTCATGTGCCCCCAGAGCAGCTTCCACCTTGGTGGCCTGGGAAGCAGGTACTTCTGGACTCATGTCTCCCTTTTAACTCTTGCAAAGACAAACCCCTGGCCTAAAGTAGCCCATTTCATCTGGGGGACAATGGCATTTTTCACAGAAAAATGGATGGAGAGTGCCCAGGGGCCCAGCTTGGGGGAGTGTGAGAGGCCGTATTCTCCTGGGAATGAGTCCATCCAACTTGGCTCTGTCAGTGGGACAAAGACGACAACGATAGTAGTGACAGCGACTCTTATCCTCTGCTGAGCCCTTAACTCTGTGCAGGGTGCTGTGCTGAGGGCAGTTAACCCTCCCAACAGTCCTGGGAGGGAGGCATGGTTATTATTCCCATTTAGACTTGATACACCGAAGCTAAAGAGGGGTAAGAACCCACCCTTTGAACCAGAAGCCCCCACTTTTTTTTGCAGGTGGGGGTGGTGGGTAGTTTATTTTACAATGAAAGGAAAATGACACAATGTAGTATTTTATCAGTTTGAGGATACCTATGTCATTGTAACATCTCTGAAACCATGATGTATCCTATAATCTGTGGCTCATTACGGTTTCATTGGGGGCATTTTTTGGGTGTGTTTCTTCATGGTGAAGAAGAATGGTGCATTTAATCATCAGTGACACCTCAGATTCAGTGTAATTAATATATTCTTTTTTTCCTTCCATAAAAGTGAGATTATTGAATAACCTGTTTGATTCCCCCAGTTTTGAGATATAATTGACATGTAGCATTGCATTAGTTTAAGGTATACAACATAATGATTTGATATATATATGATCAAAATGATCACCGCAATAAGTTTAGTAAATATCCATCATCTCACAGTTACACATTTTTTTTCTTATAATGAGAACTTTTAATATTTACTCTCTTAATGGCCTTCAACTATACAATACAGCATTGTTAACCAAGGTCACCATGCTGTACATTACATCCCTAGAACTTAATCTCGTAACTGGAAGTTTGTATCTTTTGTTCACTTTTACCCACATTTCCCCTGACCCCTGCCTCTGGCAACTAACTGCTTCTGTTTTCTTTTTCTGTGAATTCAGTTTTTTATTTTATTTTACTTTTTAGATTCCACATAAATGAGATCATATAGTATTTGGCTTTCTCTGTCTAACTTATTTCACCTAGCATAACACCCTCAAGGTCCATCTGTTTTGTCGCAAATGGCAGGATTTCCTCCTTTTTATTGCCGAGTAATAGTCCACTGTGTGTGTACCACATTTTCTTTATCCATTCATCTGTTGATGGACACTTAGGTTGTTTCAGTGTCTTGGCTATTGTAAGTAATGCTGTAGTGAACATAGGTGCAGATATCTCTTTGAGATAATGATTTTGTTTTCTTTGGATATATACCTAGAAATAGAATTGCTGGATCATATGATAGCTTTTTGTTTGTTTGCTTGTTTGTTTTTTGAGGCACCTTCACACCGTTTTCCATAGTGGCTGCCCTAATTTACCTTCCTTCCAACAGTGCACAAGGGTTCCCTTTTCTCCACACCCTCTCCAGGACTTTGTTATCTCCTGTCTTTTTGATAACAACCATTCTGGCAGGTGTGAGGTGATATCTCATTGTGGTTTTGATGTGGATTTCTCTGATGATTTGTGATATTGAGCACCTCTGCATGTACTTCTTGTCCATCTGTATGTCTTCTTTGGAAACATGTCTATTCCGTTCCTTTGCCCATTTTTTCATCAATTCATTTGTTTTTTGTTTTGCAGGATTTTTATTTTTATTTTTTATTTTTTTTGCTATTGATTGGTATAAGCTTTTTATATTTTGGATATTAATTCTTTATCAGATATATGATTTGAAAATATCTTCTCCCATTCAGTAGGTTATCTTTTCATTTTGTTGGTGGTTTCCTTTGCCGTGCAGAAGCTTTTTAGTTTGATGTAGGTCTACTTGTTTAATTTTGCTTTTGTTGCCTTTTCTTTGGGTGTCAAACTTAAAAAATCATCACCAAGACCAACATCCAGGACCTTACCCCCTGTTTTCTTTTATGAGTTTTGTGGTTTCAGGCCTTACATTCAAGTCTTTAAACCAGTTGGAGTTGATTTTTATGTATGGTGTAAGATAGGGGTCTGGTTTTATTCTTTTTCATGTAGCTGTCCAGTTTTCCCAACACCAGTTTTTGAAGGGAGTATCCTTTCCCCAATGTACATTCCTGCCACCTTTGTTGTAAATTAACTGACGTATATGCATGGGTTTATTTCTCAGCTCTTTATTCTATTCCATTGATCTATGTGTCTGTTTTTATGCCAGTCCCATCCTGTTTTGATTCCTACAGCTTTGTAATATAGTTTGAAATCAGGAAAGGCTTTGCTCATCTTTCTCGAGATTGTTTTGGCTATTTGGGGGTCTTTTGTCGTTCATACAAAGTTTTGAATTGTCTGTTCTGTTTCTGTGAAAAATGCCATGGGAATTTTGATAGGGATTGCATTGCATCTGTAGATTGTTTTGGGTAGTATGGAAATTTTAACTATTAATTCTTCCATTCCATGAGCATGCAATATTTTTTCATTTATTTGTGTCTTCTTAAGTTTCTTTCATCACTGTCTTATAATTTTCACTGTACATATCTTTTACCTCCTTGGTTAAATTTATTCCTAGGTATTTGATTCTTTTTATGAAATTTTAAATGGGATTGTTTTCTTCATTGCTCTTTCTGTTGGTTCATTGTTAATGAGGAGGAGTACAACTGATGTTTGTATATTGATTTTGTATTCTGCAATGTCACTGAATTCACTTATTAGTTCTAACAGTTTTTTGGTGGCATCTTTGGAGTTTTCTATATATAATATGTCATCTGCAAATAGAGACAGTTTTACTTCTTCCTTTCCAATTTGGATGCCTTTTATTTGTTTATTTTTCTTGCCTAATTATTCTTGCTAGGACTTCCAGACTATGGCTAATAAAAGTGGTGAGAGTGGCCATCCTTGTCTCGTTCCTGATCTCAAAGGAAAGGCTCTCAGCTTGTCACCATTGAGTATGATTTTAGCTGTGGGCTTGTCATACATGGCCTTTATTAAGTTGTGGTACATTCCCTCTATACACAGTTTGTTGAGAGTTTTTAATCATGAATGGATGTTGAATTTTGTCCGGTGCTTTTTCTGCATCTGTTGAAAGGATTATATGATTTTCAGCCTTCATTTTTTTCCGTGTGGTATATCACATTGATTGATTTGCAGATGTGGACCATCCTTGCAACCCTGGAATACATCCCATTTGATCATGAGGTATGATCCTTTTAATGTGTTATTGAATTCAGTTTGCTAATATTTTACTGAGGATTATTTCATCTATCTTCATCAGGGACATTGGCCTGTAATTTTCTTTTCTTGTGGTGTCCTTGTCTGGTTTTGGTATCAGGGTGATGTTGGCCTCGTAAAATGAGTTTGGAAATATTCCCTCCTCTTCTGTTTTTTGGAAGAGTTTGAGAAGGATTGGTATTAATTGTTCTATAAATGTTTGGTAGAATTCATCAGTGAAACCATCTGGTCCTGGACTTTTGTTTGTTGGAAGGTTTTTGATTACTGATTTAATCTCTTGCTAGTAATTGGTCTGTTCAGATTTTCTATTTCTTCATCATTCTGTCTTGGTGGTTTGTATGTTTCTAGGAATTTATCAGTTTCTTCTACATTGTCCAATTTGTTGTCATATAATTGTTTATAGTAGTCTCTTATCCTCTGCTTTTCTGTGTATCAGTTGTAATCTCTCCTCTTAAATTTTTGATTTTATTTATTTGAGTCCTATCATCTTTTTTTCTTGGTGAGTCAAGTTAAAGTTTGGTTTATTTTGTTTGTTTCTTCACAAAACCAGCTCATAGTTTCATTGATATTTTGTATTGCCTTTTGCATCTCTATTTCATTTATTTCTGCTCTGATCTTTGTTTTTCCTTTCTGCTCCTAACTTTGGTAAAATCCCCCACTTTTTGTCACTATTCAGTCCTACCCTTCTGGCCAGGGGGTGAGGGGACAGCTATTCATCAAAGACTAATTTATTTAAGAAAAATCAGAAGGACTTTTATTAAAATTGAGTTATGTGTTGATTTATAAACCTTAGAGAATACCAGAGGGTGTGAAGAAGGTCATAGAAACAGACACACACCCCCCTCCTCCAACCGCAGGGGAGTGCAGCCTGGCTCGGGGAGGCCCAGCTGGGGGCCCAGTCCTGGAAAGTTGGAGGAGAGGACTGTGGTCATCCTCGGGAACTTCCCAGCAGTGTGAAACATGAGAGGACATCCACAGACGCCCAGAGTCCTATGCTTGGTGGGCTGTCCAAGTGGGGCCTGCTGCTGGGCTGCTGCGGAGAAGGGACGCTGTCTGGAATAGACTGGTAGTCAGGGCAGGCCTCCAGGAGCAAGGCTCTGAGGGTTGAGGGCTGGCAGGGTGATGAGGGGAAAGGGAAGAGATGTGGGGCAGGGAACACCCAAAGACTCCAGGCGTGGTACAAGGGAGCATCTGCGAACATGCTGGGCCCCGCAGGGGTGAGGGAGTGGCTGAGAGCAGCCCACCCATCAGAACATCCCGCATCAGAACAGGAAGGACACTGAGTGACCACGTGTACTTGGTGAGCTGAGACCAGTGGCAACAGCAGTCACAGCATGGCCAGAAGCCGGTGGACAAAAACCAGACAAGGAACGTCCAGGACCAGTACCAGCATCGGGCAGAGGCAGCCAGGGGGAGAGGCAAGAGTCCCTCCCTCTAATGCCTGCAGTTTTCATCTCCCCTGGGGCCAAAGAAGGGAGAAAGAGGGGAGGAGTGCTACGCTGATGGACAGTTGATTAAGAAAGTCCTACAGAGACTGGGTCTCCTGTGAAATGGCTGGATGGTTGCCTGCCAGCTGTGGACACAGGCGTCAAGAGCTAAGTTGGATTTTGTGAGATCAAGAAAGGCGCAACTTTGTCCCCTGCGGTCCAGGTGTGTAAATTCACACTTTCCCCTGCAGTGTGTTTAGCTTAGTTCTACTCCGAGGCAGGTCTCCTCCCCTATTACAGGTGGGAATCTCATTGTCTGTGGCCTGCTCCCTGGGGATCCTGGGACCACATATCAGCTGCGTCCCCGGCGAACAGACCCACGAACCCAGAGAAGCACCCCTAGCCCATGCCTGAGGCCTGGTTCCCAAGCTGCTCAGCACCACGCCCTGCGGACAGAGCTGGAAATCATGGCTACAGGAAGCAAGTCTGCCTGGGCCCTTTTCTCCCCACCCAACACAGCACTGAGCACTGATTGGAAGATATTTCTGGAGTCTGCTCGAGGTCCAGGCCCCATGCATAGAACACCAGAATGACTTGTCATCTGAAGGCCTGAAAACATGGTGGAGAAGTCTTGATGAGTTGATCACGGAAGATGATGCAAATCCCCCGGCCTTTGGTGAAGACATCTCCAGCCAAAAGATACCACCTCCAGATGTGGTACCCTCTAAAAATAGCAGGTGGAGTCATCTCCCCTGGCTAATTGTTCTAAGTGGGCCCTCAGCGCCATCTGGAAGTGGGTCTCGTCAGTGTACCAGGACGTCACCCCAATTATCTGCACGCCTGCTCTTCACCGCCAGAGCCGCAGCAGAGGGGCGGCAGCTGTGTCCCCTCACCACCCCCAGCCCCGCGGCAGCCGCTCTGTCTGCGACGTGCATCACACACCCTTGCCCCGCGGGCCCTGCCAGACGAAGCCATCCCCCCTGGAGCAAGATCCTGGGAGCCTCCCGGAGGCAGTATCCTGGCAGAACGTGGCAGTTTCCCTCTCCGGGGCCGCAGGAAAGCAGCTAGAGCGGGTGAGGATAGGGGCTGTTTCTCTTTTCCTCACTGGGGGAATGTGGGCCAGGTCACGTCACCGGCAGATGCCGCCGCTCTGAGTGTACGGCATCCACTCTGGATGGCTTTCCTGCCAGGAGCTCTGGCAGCCAGGACGGGAGATGGGCCTGAGGGCCCATCTCTCCCCTGGCTTGTGGGCATTTTAAGGGAAGTACCCAATGCAGGCAGGTCTGGGACAGGCTCTCAGCTGGGGACCTGGACACAGTTGGTCTGGGACTTTGGGCGGGGCCTCTGAGCCAATTAGCTGGTCTCCCTGTTCTGTCCGCTGGTCCGTTCTGAGGAGTGAGAGATGGCAGAGTCCTCAGAGGGCGCCTGACTCATGATGAAGTGCTAGGCGTGCAAGTACGTGCTTGGGAGGCGCACAGCCAGAAGGGGCGAGATCCAAGTCAGTGACTGAGCAGGCATCGAAGAGGAGAGAGAAAAAGGGCCTCGGCTCCTGACTTGGGGCCCTTTAGCTTGGCGCCTGCCTGCCCAGCCCTGCCTTGGGGAGACCATGCAGGGAGGGGGCAGAATGTCTTGCAGGGAAGCAGGTGGTTCAGGCTGCTAAGCGTGGTCCATGGGATCAGAAGCGCAGAATGTTGGAACCAGAAAGGTTCTCTCAAGGCAGCAGGTGATTGTACGAATTATATCTGTGACAGTCTTCAATCAGAAAGGACTTCATTGCAGTTTGGGGGAACTAGGGTTCAGAGGCGGGAAAGTGACATACACACTGCCACCCAGAAAAGTAGAGGAAGAGCTGAACATAGAACAAGGGGCTTGAAACGTGTAGCCCTGGGCTGTTTCCGTCGGTCCCCCTGTCTGTTCCCCCTCTTCTCTGAGGGCCTGCGTCTCCAGTGGAGCCACACCGGGGGCCCTCCTGGCCTGGAGACGTGGCCTGCTCCCTTGCTGAGAGGAGCTGGCAACGCCCAGCAGCCAGGCCTCCTCGGTTCAGTTTATTGGCTTGGCACGTGTTCCTGAGTGACGAGCTTGGGCCAGGACTGGGCATGTCATAGGCCGTCTCTGTCCTCAGGGGACTGTGACCTGGCAGGGGAGGCCGTCACAGCAGAGCAGGCAGTGCTGTGGCAGAGGCAGGCACCTCATGTAGTTCTGCTTTGGGTGACTTCATGTGTGTTGTTCCCATGCCTCCCTGGAGAGCTTCTACTCAGCCTACAGAACTCAGCTTCACCTTCGCCTCCTCCAGGAAGCCTTCCTCACCTCTCTCTCTGCTATGCCCTCAGAGCCCCTTCTTGGCAGGCGCCCACGCACACGCGTACACCGGTTTCCCTGTGTAGGGTCAGGCCATCTGTCTCTGAGCTAGACTGTGGGCCCCTTGAAGGGAGTGACATTTGACCAGCGTGATGTCTGTGACACATAGACACTCAGTGAACGTCGACCGAGTAAATATCGGGGAGCTGATGAGGGAATCACCAGCGAGTGGCTACACTGTCCTTTCCCCACTGTGATCAGGACAGTCTTGAACTGTAACAGGAGGGGCTTCCTGTGATTTAAGGAAGGACTTCCTGCTGGTGAAGGAGCAGGGGTGACCCCGTGGCTGAGGTCACCTGGCCAAGAAACCACAGGGAGCCTGTTCTGTGCCAGACCCGCCTGGGCCTTGGGGGTGGGAAGCAAGTATGGCCCAGTCCCCGTCTTTGGGGAACACGCAGTCTGGTGGGGTGGAGAGCAGCTGGGCTGACGGGGTCCCCCCAGGCGGTGTGTGACGACCATCGCAGATGGCTCTAAACGTCAGAACGGCCTGAGTGGGGAGAGCTGGTGGTGGCTTTGGGGCCTGTGTTCCAGGGGAGGGGGCACTAGTAGAGTTTCAACAGGCTTGATGAGCGGGAAGGGTGTTAAGGTGGAGGGAACAGCACAGACAAAGGCAGGGAAGCAGGAGTCTGTAGAGCACTTCAGGGTCAGAGAAGCTGTATGGGAGCCCAGCTTCCACAATCCCACAGCAAGGAGTGGGAGAAGGATGAAGAGGTGAGGTTGGCATCTGCAGCTGCCAGGGCCTGAGGGCCCCTTGCATCCAAGCCCTCCTCTGCACGCCTGCCAGGAGCCTGGCCCAGACTGGGGGGCTCTGAGCATCCCCATCCCACCTGCTGAAGCCTACCCCGGGGGGCATCGGGGATCTTCACACAGGGCAGGAGTCTGGCCGCACAAGCGTGAAGGCGGGGGCTTGGGTCTCCTGTGCAGGGCCACATGAACTTTGGAAGGCCCCTGCGCCCCACATGTCTCTGCCACTCCCCCATCATGGTGCCTTGGGCTCCCACGCAGGCATTGTTCCTTTGGCTTAAGGCACTGCCTCCTCTCGCGATGCCAGCTCCCAGAAAGGGTAGCGCATCAGGCCTCAAATACCTCCACGAGGGTCAGTGGGACTGGGCTGCGGACACTCAAGCCAGCTTGAAGGTCCTGGGAGGCTGGGAAGGGGGTGAGGCGGGCCAGGCAGGAGGACACCAGGGCCAGCGTGGCCACGAGGGAAGCCTGGGCCTTAGGTCTTGCCTGAAGTGTGGGACAGCTGTCACTCCACTAGCCCACAGCTACATGGGCCATGGCTGCTGCCCAGGGCTGGCCTCTGAGAGTAAACTGACTGCAGGACTCACATTAATGGATAGCCTCTGCACCCCTGAAAAGGAATGTGGTGGGAGCTTTATGTACTGATGTAGAACCCTTTGTAAGAAATGTTAAGTGAGGGGCTTCCCTGGTGGCGCAGTGGTTGAGAGTCCGCCTGCCGATGCAGGGGACACGGGTTCGTGCTCCGGTCCGGGAAGATCCCACATGCCGCGGAGCGGCTGGGCCCATGAACCATGGCCGCTGAGCCTGCGCATCCGGAGCCTGTGCTCCACAATGGGAGAGGCCACAACAGTGAGAGGCCCGCCTACCGGAAAAAAAAAAAAAAAAAAAGAAATGTTAAGTGAAAAAAGCAAGCCATAGACCAACAACATATATATACGAATATATATATGTGAAACATTTCTATTAAGAAGCAACAGAACCCCAAACCTAGTGTCCAGGTGCTTGTAGATGTCTATAAGTGCATAGAAAAGCTCTGGAAAGAGCCACGGCGTCTGATGACGGGGGTCACCTCTGGAGAGGGGAGAAGACTTGGACAGGGGCATGTGTGTCTCATGCTCTATGCTGCACTGCACGGTGTATAGTTTATTTAAAATAATGTTGGTTAACACCCTCAGGACAAAAAGCATACTCCCCGCCACCTCAGGACCCCTGGCTCTACTCACATCTCAGCCCATCTGAACTCAGGGCATCTGTCCATCTGAGCCGGGCTCCCATTCTAGCTTCCCCACTTGCCAGTGGGGCAGACCTGGGCAGGGCGCCTCCCTGAACCCGCTTTCCCATTTGAAAGTGGGAACAATGGTGGTGATAACCTCTGGCTCACCTTGGACGTGATGGTCACATGTGGGCTTTGTGGGCAACCAAAGATCCAGTGCTTCCATGTGGCTGCCAAGGACAGGGCCAGCTCCCCGCACACTGAGGACGCAGGCCAAGCGGGTGTCCCGCAGGGGCAGGACAGGGGCCCCCTGACCACAGCAGAGGCTTCCACTTCTGGCTGCTTTCTGACCCTGCCACATGGGGCCCCGTGCAGCTTCACTTTCCTCCTTGTGATGGGGATGGCAGCCCCTACCTTGACAAGGGACCCCGAGGGTTAAGGAAGATAATCTACGTGGACGTGCTTAGCACGGTGGTGTCCCAACGTGGTTGGGCCCCCGTCCCTCCCCACGGATACTTGGGGGCCCGCCCTGTTTCTCACGGTGACCCCACCAGGCCCCGAGTCCTGGTCAGCCCCCAGCATGCCCACCGGCCATCGTCACGTAAGCTGGATTTGGAGGGTTAACCCTAGCATGTTGTTCTCCCACACTACCCACCGTGCCCCTGCTCCAGTGTAGGATGGAGTTCACAGGCCTTCACCCCACTCACGTGCTCCTGAGGGGCACCCCTGTAACATAGATGCGCATAGATGGGGGGCCTGGGGCCTGGCCATGGCAACGCAGGGCATTGTGGCCGCTGGAGAAGGGCGAATGCAGACCTCGCCTGAATCCCAGGAGGGCACGTGGTGGCGTGAGCAGCTCCGTCTAAACAGCAGCACCCTCACTGGACACCTGGGTCCCACCTGGACTCTGTTCTACTCCCACCTGGCTGTGTTCCCCCTCCTCCAAGTAGCTCATGGGTCCGGGCAAGTGTCGGTCCCAGCTCTGAGCACATGTTTCTACTGAGTGGAGATGCAAGAGATCAGGCCAGAACAAATGCAGTTCAGACTCAGGCAGGGGTTGGGTGGGAGTGGGGTCGGCTGGGGCCAGCCTCCCCCTCAGGTTGCCTCGCAGAAGGGTGCCCAGCGTGGCCCCAGGCTGCTGGAAGGCCGGGCTCCTGCAGGAAGGGCTGCAGAACAAGCCCAGCCCCCTTCCCCCTTCCCCCTTCCTCTGCTGGAGCTCTGGGCAGCCTCCCCCGACACACATTTTCTGGCCGAATTGTTCCTTGGTTTATCTTTGACCTCCATTGCAAACCAGGCTCCCTCTGACAAGGCTTTGAAGTCAAGTGCCTGGATCTCCCCCTCTGGGGCTGGGCCAGGCCCAGCTGGACACGGGCTGAGTGCAGGGCAGAGGTTAGGGTGCACATGGCTGGAGGCGGGAGCAGGGAGGGCGCCGGCATATGGGCTGTGCAGATTGAGGGGCAGGCCTGGGGCAAGCAGGATGGGAGCAGGTGTGGTAACCAGGAGGGGCCCAGACGGCCACTGGCTGTGGAGCCCAGGTGCCATAGTGCTCAGGTCCTAACCCAGAGTCCAGGGGTGAGCATTTCTGGGCAACGGCCGTAAAAAGCTAACACAAAGCAGGTGTCGGACCTACTGCCTAAGTGGCATGCACCAACCTTCACCAGGGGTTCTCCACCTTGAGTCATCAGAGTCACCTGGAGGGCTTCTTAAAACACACAGTGCTGGGCCCCATGCCAGAGCCTCTGATTTAGTAGGTCTGGGGTCGGGCCCAGAATCTGCATTTCTGAGTAGTTCCCAGGTGATGCTGCTGCCGCTTGTCTGGGGATCGCACTTTAAAACCACTGCCTGAAGTCCCCTTCATCCCCACCTCCTGGGAAGCAGGAAGAGCCAGGCTGCGTGCACTAAAGGCAGTGAAGGGGGCCTCGAAATGGATCGAATCAGGGTTGACTGGAGGAGTAGTAATGTTTGAGCTTTTATTGGGTCCCAGTCACTTTACCTACATTATCTTATTGAATTTGAACCCGGGCCACGGCAGTGAAAGCTGGGAATCCTAACCACTAGGCCACCAGGGAACTCCCTCTTGAATTCTTGCACGGACTTTGCCAAATGGAACGATCACTCCCATTTTAGAGAAGGATAAACTGAGACAGGCTGGAGGTCACACCCTGGCCAGTAGCAGAACTAGGACTTGAATGCAGGCAGTCTGGCCCCAGAGGCCGTTTGCTGGGCTGCCATATACCCGGGCCCCTCAGGACGCCCAGGTAAATGGCCACCGACCGTGGGATCAGTTCAGAGCCTTCTCGTGGAAGGGACAGGGAAGGCCCGGGCATGCCCAGGGCAGGACGGCCTCTGCCCCACGATGCTGCTGACCCAGACCAGGGTCTCCCTAAGTCCAGCTGAACTGGCCTGAATTATGGGGCAGACAAGTAGCGGGAGGAAAGTGAGGAGTGAGGAGGCCCTGGTTACCATCCTAACTGCCGCTGGCTTGCTGGGCTACACTGGCAGTCTCTGCCCCGCTCTGGGCCAGCCTCTGCATTTGGGAAATGAGGGGCTGGAGAGGGCTGGAGTGGGCCCCATCATGCCCTAATACCTAGAGGGGCTGCACTAGCCGCCTTGGGCTGGGCAGGCTCATGACAGCCCTGGGCCTCTCCCTGGAGCCACATCCACTCCATCCATGGTCAGGGGCACAGGCCTTAGAAGGAAGTGGGGACTGAGGCCAGGCCTTGACTTTCACAGAATGCACTGCTGGGCCCTGTATGGTAGATGGCCGGTGTGCCCCTGAGGGAACATCTCTCCGGGGAGCGGGGCTGAGCCCGTGTTGACTCAGTTCTATCCGATAGCATCAGGAGTGCTAAGATGTTGGCTTAGCTCCTTCCATTTTTTTTTTTCTTTCAAAGCTGTTTCTGAACCTCCTTAGCCTATATTTTATTTTTCAGTTGAAAGCGCTTCTCCTGCCTCCTCCAATCTACTTGGCTGTATAATTCCTGGACTGAACGTGTTCTCAATGATGTGAGCATATATATATGTGTTTCTGCATGTGCACAGGGACCCGTGGGCACATGTGGGTGACTGTGGTGTCACGTGTGTACCCTGATGTACCCAGGCCCGGGTACGCATGCATGGGGGTCTGAGCATGTGTTGCCTGGCCGTGCTTCCCAGATGGGCACTGACCCCTAAGTGTGAACAGATGTGCCTCGCAGGGCCAGGCGGGGATCGCAGCTGTTTGGCTGCTAGAAGGCGCCGGTTCTGGGGGCCCAGAAAGGAGCCTGGAGCACCTTGACCCAGCAGAGGAACACCTTACCCTTGGTGCTGCCTCTCCCAGCCGTGCTCCTGAGCGGCACGTGGGGGAGACAAGGCCGCCAAGCTGTTTATCAAGCCCTTTGAAATGGTCGGGGGCTGGCGTCCAGGCCAGTGGGGGAAGCAGTGCTTTGTGGACCTGACTCAGCGGTGACCTGGCCTCTCGTTCCTTCTGTCCCTCTGTGGCTATTCAGCATCCTAGCCCAATGAAGCAGCTGCCTGAGAAAGGAGGTCCCTTCCTCCCCATTCACTCCCCAGTCTTATGGGGGCAGGAATAGCCCCTGGAGGATGGAGAGGGGGAGGAGGAGAGGCGGGGCCTCTGCATCCCGGGGCAGGCGTGGGAGAGAGGAAAGGATGGCTTCCAACTTCCAGGGGCCTGCCCCCCTCTGTGGTTACAGGGCAGCCCTGACCTCCCTCTTAGCTCAGGAAAGACCCCTAAGGGAAGATGGAAACTGACAGAGGGCGGGAAGTCACCCACTAGAACATCTCCTATGTCAGCCCACCCTTCCATGCCCAGTGCCTAGCAGAGCCCATGACACACAGCAGGCACTTAAAAAAATGTATTTTGACCATTTAATAAGTATTGTTGAATGAAAAGGGAAAGAACTAGAAGCTTTGGGGATAACCCTAGCATGTTGTTCTCCCACACTACCCACCGTGCCCCTGCTCCAGTGTAGGATGGAGTTCACAGGCCTTCACCCCACTCACGTGCTCCTGAGGGGCACCCCTGTAACATAGATGCGCATAGATGGGGGGCCTGGGGCCTGGCCATGGCAACGCAGGGCATTGTGGCCGCTGGAGAAGGGCGAATGCAGACCTCGCCTGAATCCCAGGAGGGCACGTGGTGGCGTGAGCAGCTCCGTCTAAACAGCAGCACCCTCACTGGACACCTGGGTCCCACCTGGACTCTGTTCTACTCCCACCTGGCTGTGTTCCCCCTCCTCCAAGTAGCTCATGGGTCCGGGCAAGTGTCGGTCCCAGCTCTGAGCACATGTTTCTACTGAGTGGAGATGCAAGAGATCAGGCCAGAACAAATGCAGTTCAGACTCAGGCAGGGGTTGGGTGGGAGTGGGGTCGGCTGGGGCCAGCCTCCCCCTCAGGTTGCCTCGCAGAAGGGTGCCCAGCGTGGCCCCAGGCTGCTGGAAGGCCGGGCTCCTGCAGGAAGGGCTGCAGAACAAGCCCAGCCCCCTTCCCCCTTCCCCCTTCCTCTGCTGGAGCTCTGGGCAGCCTCCCCCGACACACATTTTCTGGCCGAATTGTTCCTTGGTTTATCTTTGACCTCCATTGCAAACCAGGCTCCCTCTGACAAGGCTTTGAAGTCAAGTGCCTGGATCTCCCCCTCTGGGGCTGGGCCAGGCCCAGCTGGACACGGGCTGAGTGCAGGGCAGAGGTTAGGGTGCACATGGCTGGAGGCGGGAGCAGGGAGGGCGCCGGCATATGGGCTGTGCAGATTGAGGGGCAGGCCTGGGGCAAGCAGGATGGGAGCAGGTGTGGTAACCAGGAGGGGCCCAGACGGCCACTGGCTGTGGAGCCCAGGTGCCATAGTGCTCAGGTCCTAACCCAGAGTCCAGGGGTGAGCATTTCTGGGCAACGGCCGTAAAAAGCTAACACAAAGCAGGTGTCGGACCTACTGCCTAAGTGGCATGCACCAACCTTCACCAGGGGTTCTCCACCTTGAGTCATCAGAGTCACCTGGAGGGCTTCTTAAAACACACAGTGCTGGGCCCCATGCCAGAGCCTCTGATTTAGTAGGTCTGGGGTCGGGCCCAGAATCTGCATTTCTGAGTAGTTCCCAGGTGATGCTGCTGCCGCTTGTCTGGGGATCGCACTTTAAAACCACTGCCTGAAGTCCCCTTCATCCCCACCTCCTGGGAAGCAGGAAGAGCCAGGCTGCGTGCACTAAAGGCAGTGAAGGGGGCCTCGAAATGGATCGAATCAGGGTTGACTGGAGGAGTAGTAATGTTTGAGCTTTTATTGGGTCCCAGTCACTTTACCTACATTATCTTATTGAATTTGAACCCGGGCCACGGCAGTGAAAGCTGGGAATCCTAACCACTAGGCCACCAGGGAACTCCCTCTTGAATTCTTGCACGGACTTTGCCAAATGGAACGATCACTCCCATTTTAGAGAAGGATAAACTGAGACAGGCTGGAGGTCACACCCTGGCCAGTAGCAGAACTAGGACTTGAATGCAGGCAGTCTGGCCCCAGAGGCCGTTTGCTGGGCTGCCATATACCCGGGCCCCTCAGGACGCCCAGGTAAATGGCCACCGACCGTGGGATCAGTTCAGAGCCTTCTCGTGGAAGGGACAGGGAAGGCCCGGGCATGCCCAGGGCAGGACGGCCTCTGCCCCACGATGCTGCTGACCCAGACCAGGGTCTCCCTAAGTCCAGCTGAACTGGCCTGAATTATGGGGCAGACAAGTAGCGGGAGGAAAGTGAGGAGTGAGGAGGCCCTGGTTACCATCCTAACTGCCGCTGGCTTGCTGGGCTACACTGGCAGTCTCTGCCCCGCTCTGGGCCAGCCTCTGCATTTGGGAAATGAGGGGCTGGAGAGGGCTGGAGTGGGCCCCATCATGCCCTAATACCTAGAGGGGCTGCACTAGCCGCCTTGGGCTGGGCAGGCTCATGACAGCCCTGGGCCTCTCCCTGGAGCCACATCCACTCCATCCATGGTCAGGGGCACAGGCCTTAGAAGGAAGTGGGGACTGAGGCCAGGCCTTGACTTTCACAGAATGCACTGCTGGGCCCTGTATGGTAGATGGCCGGTGTGCCCCTGAGGGAACATCTCTCCGGGGAGCGGGGCTGAGCCCGTGTTGACTCAGTTCTATCCGATAGCATCAGGAGTGCTAAGATGTTGGCTTAGCTCCTTCCATTTTTTTTTTTCTTTCAAAGCTGTTTCTGAACCTCCTTAGCCTATATTTTATTTTTCAGTTGAAAGCGCTTCTCCTGCCTCCTCCAATCTACTTGGCTGTATAATTCCTGGACTGAACGTGTTCTCAATGATGTGAGCATATATATATGTGTTTCTGCATGTGCACAGGGACCCGTGGGCACATGTGGGTGACTGTGGTGTCACGTGTGTACCCTGATGTACCCAGGCCCGGGTACGCATGCATGGGGGTCTGAGCATGTGTTGCCTGGCCGTGCTTCCCAGATGGGCACTGACCCCTAAGTGTGAACAGATGTGCCTCGCAGGGCCAGGCGGGGATCGCAGCTGTTTGGCTGCTAGAAGGCGCCGGTTCTGGGGGCCCAGAAAGGAGCCTGGAGCACCTTGACCCAGCAGAGGAACACCTTACCCTTGGTGCTGCCTCTCCCAGCCGTGCTCCTGAGCGGCACGTGGGGGAGACAAGGCCGCCAAGCTGTTTATCAAGCCCTTTGAAATGGTCGGGGGCTGGCGTCCAGGCCAGTGGGGGAAGCAGTGCTTTGTGGACCTGACTCAGCGGTGACCTGGCCTCTCGTTCCTTCTGTCCCTCTGTGGCTATTCAGCATCCTAGCCCAATGAAGCAGCTGCCTGAGAAAGGAGGTCCCTTCCTCCCCATTCACTCCCCAGTCTTATGGGGGCAGGAATAGCCCCTGGAGGATGGAGAGGGGGAGGAGGAGAGGCGGGGCCTCTGCATCCCGGGGCAGGCGTGGGAGAGAGGAAAGGATGGCTTCCAACTTCCAGGGGCCTGCCCCCCTCTGTGGTTACAGGGCAGCCCTGACCTCCCTCTTAGCTCAGGAAAGACCCCTAAGGGAAGATGGAAACTGACAGAGGGCGGGAAGTCACCCACTAGAACATCTCCTATGTCAGCCCACCCTTCCATGCCCAGTGCCTAGCAGAGCCCATGACACACAGCAGGCACTTAAAAAAATGTATTTTGACCATTTAATAAGTATTGTTGAATGAAGAGGGAAAGAGCTAGAAGCTTTGGGGGTAAGGGTTGGTGGAGAAAAAGAAGATAAAGTAGCAGCAGCCAGAAAAATGCCAAAGGGCGAAGAGGGGAGGCCAGCCGGCTGTGAGGTTCTTCCCAGGAGGTCAGTGGAGATGGGGAGGGAGAGGGCGGAGAGAGCCAGGAGGCAGGGAAGCCGGCGGAGGGTGGGGAGATTTGCCCCCAAGTGTTCCAGCTACAGACGGGCACCTTGGAAACGCGGGCCACCATCACCGCCACCCAAGCGCCAGTACCGTCGAGGTCATCCCCAGTCCGGCGGGCTTTCTCTCCATGTTCCTCTGCAGTGGGTGTGGTGGGAAGTATGAGGCTGATCTCTTTGTGGGGGGAGGAGGAACTTCCTCCTCTGTAGCTTCAGAGAAATACTTCAGACCTGGCAGGGCGAGGGTGGGGATGGGTGTGGAGTGGAGTGACCGTCTGGATGTGAAGGCCGTGCTTGCTTTTAGAAGGGAAGGGCTGTCCCGAGCAAGGTGCCGCACCATTATGTCACCCCATCATTGTCACCCCTGTCTGCCCTGGGGGTCCTCTCCCGCTAAAGAGACTGACTCTGAGAGAGGCTAAGAGGTTTGTGGTGGCGGAGGGGGCAGAGACAAAGAAGGAAGGGACCCAGATGTGTGTGATGCCCGAGCCCAGGGGTCAGGGTAGGGCAGGAAGGCTTCTTGGAGGAGGTGGAATTCGATCAGACGTCAGGGACAGTAAATTGCATTATCTGTAAGAACTGGTTGGAGGGAAGAAACTCCGTGTGTTTTTAGTGAGCAGAGATGTCTTGTCTTGGGCTGCCACGGCTGCCACCCTACATTAGGCTGTCCTCAGGCCCCCTGCGTGGAGCAGGGGAAATTAGAGCCAATCAGTGCAATTTCAAGGCAGCCAGTGGCCATGCCTGTTAACCAGCCCGCAGCCCCACTGGCCTGATACCACAGGCAAATGGCCCCTAATGGGGACCAGACCTCCTCCCAGCCTCCCACCTGCCCGCCCTGTGTGTCTGCATGCCTGTGTGCGGGGCTCAGAGCCCTGCCCCTGGGACCCCTGTACTGCCTGCAGGCCCCAGGCCCGCTGTCTCCTGCTGGGTAGGCTGGGGGGTGGGGTCCAGGGAGGGGGTGCGAGCCCTGTGGGGAGCCCGTACTCTGCAGGAGGCAGGGCAGCCCGCCTGCGGGGTGGGCATGGCAGGGCTCAGCCTGCCCTAGGCAGCTGCAGCCAGGTCGTCTGACCTCTCCAGCCCCCCGCGTCTTCCTCTGCCCACCAGAGAGTCCGTGAGTTCTCTTCCTGCTCTTTGCCAAAGGGAACCCAGGGAGGCTGGGCACTGGGACTGCTGTAGAGAGTCCGCAGTGTATGTTGCCCCCCTCCAGGTCCTCCTCTAGAACCCCATTTTCCCAGCCTTCACTTGGGCCCGTATCAGCTCTCACCTAGGATTCTAGGACTCACTCCTCACAGATCTTCTTGCTTCTAATCCCTCCACCCCCGGCCCGCCTCCACCCTGCTGCTCCTGCTGGGAGATTTTCTACATCACATCCGATGGCATTCCTTCCCTGCTGTACCATCCTTTGTGGCTCCCCGCTGTCTTCAGGGTGAAAGGCAAAGTTCTGAGCTGAGAAGGCCACCCCCGGGGCCCCCTGTCCTGCCCACTTCCCAAGCCTCTTCTCTTGAATGAACCAGGACTAGAGAGAGGAAAGAAAGATGCTCACCCCTGGAACAAAATTTAAGGGGACGCCCCAAAGCTCAGTGATCAAGATAAATAATGTTTTAGTGCCATCTTTTTTAGAATCAAAATTAATGCCAAAAAAAAATCCATGATAAATGTTGAACGAAGAAATAGACAGGGCCAGGATTCGAGTGAGGGAAGTGAGGTGAATCGTGCAAGGGCAGGGTCAGATCCTGTCTTTATCTGGTCTTCACTCCCTCACCCTGGTGCTGGCCGTGTATCTGGATGTGCCCACCTCATCACGAATCAGCCAGCTGAGCCCAAGGAGCTGCTCACAATCCGCTGAGCACCTCAGGCCTTTGCGGGCTCTTCCCTCTCCCTGGAATTCTTTCCTGTCTCCTGTCTCTGTTCTCACCAGGATCCTTTAAACTTGTTGTAGAACTCAGCTGTGGCAGCCCCTCCCTTATCCCCAGGCCAGTTTAGGAGCCCTTCCGTGTTCCCCACCCCCTCCCTGCTCCACCCGCCTCTGCCAGTCACTGTTGCCAAGTGCTCCTTCAGAGCAGAATGCTGACTCGGTTCCTCTCTGCATCTTTAAAGCCCGTCATGGGGCCTGACACAGATTGGCTTCCATCATCTTTGGCTGGCCGGCTGACTGACAGAATGGACAAATGAAAGAATAGCAGAGCTGTGGGTCACATCCCCTTTCAACTAGAATTTTAATGACCAAACCAGACAAACCCCTTGAGGTTCCTCAGACCCAGATGGGTCCACACGTTACCAGCACCATCGAATAAATGCTGCAACCCCGTGGTCCAACAAAGAGATTCTAGCAGTCTCTGAAACTCTTGGCAATGGAATTTGACCTATACTTTTTAAAAAAACACTGTGTGTGTGTGTGTGTGTGTGTGTATCTTCCACTTTCTCTAAAAGATAACATAGGAAGGGGGAGACAGTGCAGGCCAGTCCTCTCCAAATAAGGCAAAACCCAACTTTCCTTTATTCTTAGTAGTGATTTTCCCAACTGCAAGAAGGCACAATTCCATGAACCAGCCTTGCAGAAACCCACCAACTTCCAGAAATGTCTCAACAACTCATAAAGATTCCCATGTGTGTGAAAACCCAATGACCCCTTTTAGGGAAGGGCCCCCAGACAAAGCCCGAAACCCGAGCTGGTTGCCCCATCCCCAGGACGACTCGTCAGCCAGGCTGGATGGCACAGCCCCAGAGCGAGCTCAGCTCTGCTGCTCTAGGGTAGCCCACCTGTCCTCAACCTCCCGGAGAAATTCAGTTCTGCGTTTCCCCGATGTTCGGTGCAGCGGACATCAGAGCATCCTCAAAAGGTCACATCCCCTGGAAAATCTGACCAAACACTAAGAAAAAAAGCGACTGTCGGCTAACTTCATGGAGACCCACTGAGAACCAAGCCCAAAGCAGAGGAGCTGGGGAAAGAGACATTTCAAGCCCCTCCCCCTTGACTGTCCCTGCTGTCGTTGTCTTCGTCTCTCCAGACTGGTCGGGTTCCCTTTAACCTCTGCAGCAGCCACCCGCAAACAGGATGGCAGGAGGCGGACGCCTGGGCCCTCCTCTGGTCAAGTCAGGAGCTCTCAGTGTCTGTCGACTCATCTGGAAAATGGGGATAACATCTGGATGAGCTAATCAAGGTGAAAGCCAGAAAGCCTGCTGCCTGGCCGTTTCTGTTTCCAATATGATTTTTATGGCCTCCAAGATGGTGTCTCCTTGTAATCTTTCTCGGCAACTGGCTCGTTTTTCTCCTCAAATTCCTCTGCGTTTGGCTCAGGACAATCTGTTTTTCCTGCATTTGTCAAGTTGCTCGAAATTCCTGATGCTCATTCATGTTCTTTCCAAGGATTAGCAGAACACCCCTTGCTCGTCTTTCATCACACTCCCTCCGCACGCAGGGTAGAAATTATATTTGAGTGGAACCCTGGCTATCGATGCCCATAAAATGGAGACTTTGGCGAGACTCACTTGCATGGGTCAGAGCGGGAATGAGGCCGAAAAGCAGGCCTGAGCATCTTTAATGATGTGCAGAAAGAGAGGGGCCTCGGCCCGCGCGGGCAGATGTGCACAGCTGTTGGCGGAGAAGCCCCTAATACCGCAACCAGCGCAGAGTAACGGATACCCTCGAATGCTTCCTAGTGGAGTTGAGAATTTTTTGTTGATCGTGCCTTTGAACTAAGGTCATTTAAGTATACAACAGATGTTCCTCTGAGGGAAACAGACTTATAAAGTCAGGAACACAGAAGGGACCTAATGGTTTACCGGGGGGGTGGCACATTAAGTTCATAACAGTTTAACTCCTTTCAATGTTAAACAAAACAATGATGCAATTTTATGCACAATAAAAAAAAACTGTCAAAACAATCATCCTGGGCAGTGGAGGTCCTTTCAGCCATTCTTCTAAAGATAAACCGAGGGCACAAGTGATGGTGATTTCTGACTTCTCTGTGTGGTTGAAGCAGTCGGTGTGGCAGCCTCAGCCGTTCAATGAATCACCCGGGATGGTGGAAGACTGAATCTTGGGGGTAGAGGGAGGGGCGGGCATAAAGTAAAAAGGCAGGGAAGGCATGGTCTGTGTGGCTTACCGGCTGTGCTAGGCTTCGACAGGTGGAATCAGCAGTCACCTGGGAGGTGAGATGGGTGGAGAGCTGGGCACATCCCACCGCCTGATCAGCCCCTCCACCGTCTGCCACCACACGTCACACTCAACCATTAGACCTTTATCAGTCAGACCGTAACTATTTTTGGAGTGTCAGGCACCTCTGTAGGGGGTCAGCACTGCCCTCTTCAGGGTCCTCTGTGGAAAATGTGGTTCTCTGTGGGAGGAATCCTAGAACAGGGCAAAAGAGGCCTGGATTTGAAATCAGGCAGATCAGAGTCTGAATCCATGCCCTTGGAGTTTCTTAGCTGTACGACCCTGGACAAGTCACTTAACCTCTCTGTGCCTTTATTTCCCCATTTGCAAAATGAAGGTGGTCATACATCACGAGATTGTTACTGAGTGAAAGAATGAGTGAAACTCTCCAGGATGGTTCCTGGCACAGAGTAAGTGTTTTGCCTCCTTTCTTAAGGGACGAACGAGGCAACATCCCTGTCTTCAGGGAACTTATAGTCTAGATGGGCAAACTCCATGTGCACAAAAGACAGTTGATTCTTCCAGGCCTTAACAAAGTGGTGGCTAACAAAAGCCACAAAGGCTTAGGTGCTACAGAAGCCGAGCAGAAGGTGGGTTGCTTAGACCTTCTGATCACGGATGGGTCCCTGGCCTTGAGTTGAGGCCAGTGGACTTTGGAAAGGCAAAGAGAGTACATTCCCGTCGGGTGGATCCTAGTGAGCAAAAGTACATCGGGCCTGTTGAGGGCATGTTGGAGGCCCACAGTGAGGCCGCCAGGCCAGTGGGTAACTGGTGGGAATCGAGGTCTCCAGGGAGGTGGGGTACAGATTGGGAAGGGCCTTCAATACCAAGCTTAGCTTTTTCTGGAGGCAGCAGGGACCACTGTAGCTCTTTGAACTAGTGAACACTTATAACATATGTATTCCAAGAAGATTTGTGTAGTCCATGAATGGGTAAAGCCTGGCACATTCCCCCTTTTCCTGTGCCCATAGCAGACATTGCTAATTAATCTCAGTCGGGTGACAAGTTGGAAGCTGTTATAATATTCTGTGTATGTGGGGGTGAAGAGGTGTGCCGGCTGAGTTTGTTCACAGTCATCTGAGAGCATGTATTGAATATATTTCTGCTCTTTATTGTAAGACAGAAAGGGAGAAAGGGCCCACTGTGAATGTACAGGGATCTTCACCTTTGCTGCTCCTGGGATCAGGCTCTGGGTCTCACCAGTTTCCTGGCTGTTCTGTGTTCACTGTCCTGAGCAGTCTCTGGTGCCCCCTGTTGGATCCTAGATCAGAGTCTGCGACTGCTGCTGCCGCTGGAGTCCAGCCGTGAGCCCTGACCCACAGGGAGAGGAGAGGGGCTGGACTGGCCCGGCCCAGGGACCCCTGGCTCTGAGGCTCAGCAGTAAGCAGTGAGTTGTGGTTTCCCATCTGCACCCTCTTTGGCAACAATGCATGTCTGAAATGCCTGACTGTTTGGGCAGGAGCTTGGCAGGCGTGGCCTCGCTCTGGAAGGGAGATGGAATTCTCCTTAAATGAAAATCCATGTAAATCTTTCAGGACTTTCTAAAGTTACCGAGGTGCCAGAAGTAGAAGGCAATT
The DNA here is from genome assembly GCF_003031525.2 of Neophocaena asiaeorientalis asiaeorientalis. Classification (NCBI taxonomy): domain Eukaryota; kingdom Metazoa; phylum Chordata; class Mammalia; order Artiodactyla; family Phocoenidae; genus Neophocaena; species Neophocaena asiaeorientalis. Next base: position 249,557 of record NW_020175528.1, read on the forward strand.
CTGCTTCACATTGTTGTAATTTCCTTCTTGATTTGCATTTAGAGCCCATTTTGATCTGTGGAGATGGGAGCTCCCGGAGCTGAGTCCTCCCTCTGTAGGAAAGTATGGAGGCCGCTGGAGAGCAGAGGCCACCCTTCAGCTAGCCGGGGCCCCCCGCCTCTGTGAGGTACCGCCTCCATCCCACCGGCCATCAGAAGGGCAGGGCAGCTTTGCTCTGCCTACCCGGAGAAGCCCGAGCAGTCTGGGGAGCGGGAACGCGCCCGGTTTCGTGCCTACTGGCCGCGGCTGGACTAGGTGGGTCCTCAGTTCTTGCCCTCAAGGAGCTCAGGCGAGTGAAGGAGACACGTGGGAACAGTGAGCTCTGGCGCAGTGTGACAAGTGCATGCATGCTGCCTGGGTGATGTGTTGTGGGGAGAGTGCCCCCCAGAAGACTCCTGCACCCACTGCCCTCACCCTCACCCCGGGAAGAGCCAGTCCTCCAGGCCCCGTACCAGGAAAGCTTTGTACAGACCTCGGCCGCAGGGAGTCCTGGTGACTCCCCTGCCCCATGACTCCTCAAGGGCGCCTCTCCATACCCAGCTCCTCCTAACACAGCCTGAATCACAGTGAGTTTGTTTATACCGTGGAATGCTTTGGGCTGCAAGCAGTACAGGCCGACTCACACTACTTCAGTCGATAGGAAGTGTCCTGTTACCCACTACAGGAAGCCCGGAGGCAGGGACAATAGATCCAGCAGCTCAGTGACGGTATCAGGGACCCAGGTCTCCTGTCCCTCTGCCGTCCTCAGTATTGGTGCCGTGCTACGGGTGGTTCCCTGAGATCACAAGGTGGACACCAGTGGCACTTGGGTCTGTGTGCCACTCTCTTCTCACCCCACGAGAGAGTGAGAGAATCAGTTCTGCAGCCATGCCACATGTGTCCTTATCCTCAGTCTGATAGGGACAGTGGCCCACTAGGGACCATGGACAGGTGCCAGGGAAATGCCCTGTTCTTATTAGCTTAGGGCAGATGTTTCCAAACTTTCTCAATTATAGCACCCTAAGTATCTCAGTAGTTTTTCATGGCATCTTAAGGCAAAAGAAATACCTAACAGTTCTCCTTATTAATTAGTTAGGTACAAACAATTTAATAAGAGTTTATGTCCTAACAACTTAGTGGCTATTTGAAAAATAAATTGAAAAAGAGTCTTTTTATGTTATTCCTGATTAACCACAACTATTTACTAATGGGATGTGTGTGCCTGATGGGCACTGCACAACTTCTCAAACCTGAAGTTAGACTGGATGCCACACCCTTTTTTCCTATTTACCTGGATTTCTGTGTGGTATTTCCTCTTTTTTTCTAACTTTTATTTTACGTTGGCATATTAGTTGATTTACAATGTTGTGTTAGTTTCAGGTGTACAGCAAAGTGATTTGGTTACACATATACATAATCTCTTCTTTTTCAGATTTTCTTCCCATATGGGTTATTACAGAGTATTGAGTAGAGTTCCCTGTGCTATACAGTAGGCCCTTGTTAGTTGTCTATTTTAGATATGGTAGTGTGTATATGTTAACCCCAAACTCCTAATTTATCCCTCCCCCCCCCACCTTTCCCCTTTGGTCACCATAAGTTTGTTTGTGAAGTCTGTGAGTCTGTTTCTGTTCTGTGAATGAGTTCATTTGTAACATTTTGTTTCAGATTCCACACATATAAGTGATAACATAGGATACATTTGTCTTCCTCTGTCTCATTTACTTCACTTAGTATGATCATCTCTAGGTCCGTCTATGTTGCTGCAGATGGCATTTCATTCTTTTTTATGGTTGAGTAATAGTCCACTGTATATATGGTTAAAGAAGATGTGGTGCTTGCTTTTTATGATGGCAAGCACTGAAAAACTGGCTTTACAAAGATACGGTGTTATTGATGTTAAAACTGTGAAGTGCCTTGAGCTAGCAGTTCTCGTGATTCTGACAGACGTCACGGTATCTGCCTCGAAATGTAAACTGTCACTTGGTGCTGCAGGGAATTCACTGGCCCCCTTGTGGTGCTTTGGTGCATGATTTGGGAGCCATTGGCTAGAGTAATGATTGTGCCTCTGTGGAGCCAGGCATGAGTGCCATAGAGACCTGAGCAAAATTAGGGTCCCGTTGGGAGAGAGAAAGAGGGAGAGTGGCAGCTGCATAGGTAACAGGGTCTACTGAAGTGGACGTTAATGACTAAGGAACAGAGTTTGCTGCAGAAACTTAATTCCTAGTACATAGAATCATTTCACCTAGTTTCTGTCAGTGACTGCAACACCTCGAAAAGTGCTTCAGGGGTTCTTGACCTCTCCTGTAAGGCTGGTGAAGCCTATGAGTCCTCCTCAGGAAAAGGAGGCACAGGAGACTGTGTTCACATGCCGCTTGGCCCCTGATTCACTTTGTCAGGTGAGGCACCTCTTCTGACTGCTCTCAACCTCAGTGTCCGGTTGGGATCTGTAAAATGCCGAGGGTCACTGCCACCGAGGCTCCTCCGTGAGGACATCCTGTCCTGGAAGCTAGAGGTTCATTCCTGTTGCTGCTGAGCAAACTGCTAAGGACACCCATTGACTAGAGCCGTGACCCCTTCCTCCCGAGAGCCTGGACAGCCCCTGGGCCAACCCCCAGTCACCCCAGAGGCCCTGGCTGCGCCCTGTGGCTGGATGCCGGGCTGGAGGCTGGCCCCTGGCGATAAGACAGACACGTTTCTGATCATGGCTCTTTCTCTCCATCCTCAGCCCACAGAGAGGATTCTGTCCCCATCTCTCTGCCGCCCTCTATCACCTAGGTCTAAGGATCTGGCTTCCAGCTCAGATGAAGCCCTGAGGAAGTGTCTGCAGGCTGAGTCAGCCTTGGGTCCTCCCCAAGCCCCCAGGTATAATTCCTCTCGTCTGCTCCGCAGGCTTATGAGAGCCCAGTGTCCTCGTTCCCCAGCGGGTGAGTTCAATCTCTTTCTGGAGATTAGGTTCCCAAGCCTCCTGGCAGCCTGGGCCTTGATAGCCACCTGGTGTAGCAGCCTTCAACTCCCTTCCCTGGGGAGCATCAAGTTTCGGAGCCTGAGGGGTGCAGCACAGCCAGACCTGGTCAGAGCGAGATGGGTAAGGCAGCTGCCAGGTTACCATGCCGCTGTGGGCTGGGAACACTGCCTCCTTCCCAACTGGTTGTATCAACCTCAGAGGACCCCCTTCAGTTGTGCTGATGTTTGCAAATGCAATAGCATCAAACCCTTTACGTAGTATTTACTTTGTGCCAGGCACTGCCTTTTTTTTTTTCCGCCAACGTATAATTTTTTAATATATAATTACATTCAGTCATCATGATACCTTGATAGGTAATTTAATTTTCTTCCTTCCCATTTTAAAGATTATAGGATTGAAGCTTAAACTAGTCAAATAACTTACCCGAGGTCGTGCTGCTGACAAGTGGTGAAAGCTGGGACATAAGCCAAGGCCCTTTGACACCCCAGTTGGGACCCCTGACTCCTATACTGCCAGCCTGTGCCCCTGGCCTGGGGCCTTGGGGACCATCCAGTTCAGGTGCCCTGCTTGGCCAATGAAGACCTAAGGCCTGAGTTCCCCAGCTCACCGGTGACGGAGAGGTCTGGAACCTGCTGTCCTTATCTCCTGGGCCCAGAACTCTTTCCAAAGATGTTTAAAGTTTTTTATTTTGTGGGGAAGGTGGCTTTTGGGGGTATGGGAGAAGGGAGACTGTTTGGGGCTTAGGAATCCCAGAGTTGATAGTGGTGGCAAGATGACGGGTTCAGAGCAGCAAGGTCTGTGGCTGGGGGCCCGTTGTCACTAGCACCGAGCACAGCGTGTCGAAGGCTCTGTTTATCAAGGGTAAACTGGTTCGGCCCTCCCAGAGGCGATTGGGCAACAGAGACCAAGAACCCTAAAAATGTTCTTACACCTTACCCAACAATGCCACTTCTAGGAATCTATCCCAAGGAAATATTTTGGAATTCAGGCAAAGCTTTTCGTGTCATTACTTTTGCAATACCGCAAAACAAACGGACAAAGCTTACGCTCGGGGAATGTTCATACAAACCCTGACTCAGCCCAGTGGTGGAAGGCTATTCAGACTCTAAAAATGGTGTTTACAAAGAGAGTTTGGTGAGGTGGGGAAAATCCTGCTGATACAAGAGTAAGGCCGAGGGTGGGTAGGGGGAGCTAGGATTTCGATTGCATTTTAATAAATGAACGGGGAGAAAAAAGACTGGAAGGAAAAATCCCATAATGTCGATTGCCTCTCTCTGCACTTCTCTGTTTGCACAAATTTCTGCAGATTTAGCTCTACTTGTGTAGTTGGGGAAAAAAAAACCCAACTAACCAGCCACAACAATAAATACAAGTGAACGTTCCTGGGGTTGGTGCCTCTCTAGCCTGGGAGGACAGGGGCAGCCTCAGCCCTCTCCACTCCCATGGGGTTCAGGGACTGTCAGGGGAACCCATGTGCCCGAATTGACCTCGAAAGCCCTCTGCTGGGGTGTGGTGGGGCTCGGAGCCCGCCCTCCCTGGAGGGAGGAGTGTGCGTATGGGCGGTGATCGGGGCGCTACTTCTCTGATGGGTACTCTTCCACACAGCCAGCTGAGCCGACTTTGCCTGGTGCTCAGAGAGAGGGCCCAGCCCTTCCAGGCCTCCTAGTTGATGCCCGGGGAAGAAGCAGGCCCACCAGGAGGGTGACCCTGCCGGCCAAGAGTTATACTTCCCTTTGTCCCCTCTGCAGAGCCAGACAAAGTCCGTGCTGCCTGCAAAGTGCTGTGCTGAGTAGGTAGGAAAAAGCAGAGCCTCCAGGCTAGAAGCGGCCTGCGTTCAGGTTCGGGGTTGATATCCACTGGGACGGCTGGAGGGTCGGGAGAAGCCTCCTGCATGCAGGTCCAGGACACTGGCCGGGGTCTAGAGCTCCAGGCTTTGGCGGGTCCATCAAATCCAGGCCACAGCCCCCACTAGATGCCCACCTCCTATGGGGCTGAGGGTCCAAATGCTTGTACCCCGGGTAGGCCACTGGCTCGGGGAGTGAGTGGACCGAGCTTGCAGCACACCGGAGGTTGCGGCCCGCAGCTGAGTGGGCTCCGGAGAGGCCGGACTGTATCAGCAATAATGGTAGCACCCATCTATTGAGCGCTTGTCTTGCCATGGTGAGCCCTGCCCCAAGAACTGCTCAGATGTGGATACAGATGTCAGCAGGACCCTGCCTGGGACCTGCCCCAGCCCTAGGCCTGCCGCCTGGGGGAATTGAACGTGAGCAGTGGGGAAGGGTGGGCAGGAAGGGCTGGCCTCCAGGAGAGCCACGGGTGCTGAGAAAGGCCCCTGAGGAGCCAGCGGAGCGACAGCCTCTGTGTAGCGGGTTGACGGTGAGGCTCCACTGGGTGGAAAGCTGAGCTCCGCGTGGTCCTCCTCTGTTCCAGGGGTTCCGTGTTCAGCTCACTCCCAAGCTGCCTCCCCGCCCACCCACAGTGTGTGGGGCACAGTTGTCCATGGCACTGGAGCTGGACAGACGTGCACACGGGCCTCACTGGCACCCCGCTCGCCCTGGCTGCCTCGGTCTCCACTCTGGAGTCTGACTCACCCCCAGGAGTGGTCTCGGGTTTCCTTTGCTGGATCTCATCACGACTTCTCCCTCTCCATGGTGGCTGGACTGGCCTCACTAAGCGATGCTTGGCATGTGTGTGGTCACAGGGGACAGTTACGGAGTTACTCGGTGCTGGTTGTTTTGGTTTTGTGTTTTGTTTGTTTGTTACTGTTTCTTCATAATGCTTAGATCAGACGGAGATGTGGTTATGCAAAAAAAGTAAGGAGTGTTGGCTGTGAATGGCGTGAGGACTCACGAGGCGATGCAAACTCCCAGTGCAATGTTTTGGTCCTTCCACCTCTTTTATAATAGTGACTACTATTTATTGAGCGCTTACTGTGTACTCTGCCCCTTCAATGGCCCTACAAAGTAGATATTTTTCATTCATTCCTCGGCTCTTGAATGAGTTATTACCATATGCCAGGCATTCTCATCACCCCTGTTCTAAGTTGCAGTCACAGAGACTCAGAGAGGTTAAACAACTGACTGAGGGCTCAAGGCAAGGAGTGATGAGAGGGGAGGGAAGACAGGTGGAAGTGGGTCTGGATCCGGGGACGGCTGTGTGTGTATCAGGCCAGCAACTCTGGGGATTGCTACTGAGAATGGGGCCCTCGGAAACACGATTTAGAACAAGTGGGGTGTGTGCGTGTGGCTGTGTGTGTGTGTCGGTGTGTGTGTGATGATTTGTTGTTTGAGAGGGGGCCTGGGTCTGGAAGAGGCAGGAACCCTGGGTCTATCAGATGACCCTAGTCCATTTTGCAGGTTCCCCAGACTTTCATTCAACAGAGTAAACACAAAAGGAAGAACCGAGAACATAGGAGCAGCTGAGACTGAATTTGCGATCGTGAGATCTGTCTTACTAGATTTGACTTTCTAAAAAGCGCCCTCTAAGACTCCGATTAATCCCTGCCCCCACTGCCCAATTCAGTCCAGAGTTCTAGTGGACACTTAGCCTGAGCTAGCTGCTCCCGAGCGGGACAGGGGAGCAGGTGTGGTCCCTGCGCACAGGGACTTACGGTCCAGGCGGAGCTGAGAAGACTGGCACCCGTTTGCATATACTGTGGGCTGGGGTGCCCACAGGTGACCCCCTGGAGGCGTGGCACCCGAGTAGGGTAGGAGCTGGATTGCCCACCCTCTCCCACCTGGGGAATAATACCTGGCCTTGCTTTCTGGTGAGATGCCTGTGCTCTTCCAATTCCTATCTGTGAAGATTGAGGTGGTATCACACAGTGGTCATGTCACTAAGAGGTCAGCCTCCAGATCAGAGAGATTTGGGTTGTAGCCCTTGCTCGGCCACCCCTGAGTGCCGTGACCTTAGGCATGCTGTTAAGGTCTGCATCGGATTTTTCTGAGCTGTTGAAAAGAGAGGGTGGGCGTTTCTATTTCATTCATTATTTCATTCGTTATCGTGTGGACCAAGTGAGATGCAACCCTTATAAGTTTCAGCGTCCCTGTGGCTCACACTCTGTGCAGTCATATTCAAAGAAGCTCGTTCCAAGAGCTAAAAGTAACTTTAAAAAGTATTTCAGTCTCCACTGCATTTCTTGAAGAATGTCACAGGAGATCCAGTCCGTAGCGCACCAGAATGATCCTCAAGGTTGCTTTCCTCTTCCCCTCAGTCCTCCCGTAACCTGCTCCAAAAAATCTCCCTCACCAAAGGGCTTTTCTGTTGTCTCCCCACTGGTTACCATCATAATATGGCAAGTGGAGGGAGCCTCTAAATGCTCATACACGAATCGTGTCTCCCTGTTACAGAAATAGTGCTTATAAAGCGCTTAGAGCCTGGCCCTTTAAGATTTCAGGGCATTCTGTTATTAATAAGAAAAGCTGTGGAAGCACATAGTAATTGTTCAAAAGTTGGAGCTCGGTAAAATATAATCAGCTTGTACAAGTAGCACTTTTTCTCCTAAGAATATTAAGTAACTGAAGACGGTTATTTAAACCTTGAAAACCTTTTAAGGGAGACTTTCCTCTAATATTTTAGTTCCATAGATCTACTTCCTGAAGCCCTGTCTGTGAATCAGCAAGGAAACTGCCTCCCCCGTCGGCCTCTCTAGTTCCCTTCAGCATGCCCCTGTGCCCTGAAACCACAGTGAGAAGAACCACTCAGACTCAGGGCACAATTCTGAGAACTCGGAACCTGGAAGGGATTTCATGGCCTCTTAGCTTCCAGAGGGGAAGGAGGGGCTGTGACTCGCCCTGGGGCTTGTCAGAGTGGGTTAGAGTCTTAACTGAGAACTGTGTGAGGACAGAGGAGAGATGAACAGCGCAGAACAAGAGTCATTCACGCATTAATTCATGTCACTCATTCGTTCACTCATCACCCCTTCATTTAGCACCTGGTGGCAACTGATTGCAGCAGATTGCCTTTTCCAAACACAGCTATGCCTCAATATTTATCCCACCCACATGCCTTTCCTACAGGGTGACTGTTACTCCTTCCACCAAGAAGTGGGCACCTATGTTTATTCCCCTTGAATCTGGATGGGTGTGTGTGGCCACCTCAATCAACAGAGTATGGCAGAAGCGATGCTATATGACTTCCAATTTTAGGTCATAAAAATGATACAGCTTCTTCCTGTCTGTCTCTGTCCCTCTCTCCTGGGATGCTCCAGCCACCCTGTTGAGAGGAAGCCCAGGCCACATGGAGACACCCAGCTGGTCCTCAGTCAATAGGCAGCATCAACCACCGGTCATGGTGAATGATACTTTGACACTTCCAGACCCTAGCTGAGGCCTCATATGCTGTGGATAAGATGTCCCTGCTGTGCTAAATTCCTGACTTCCGGAAACCTGGGAGGTGATAAATAACTGTTGTTGTTTTGAGTCACTAAGTTTTCGGAGGGTTTGTGATGTGGCCCTAGATAGCTAATACGTAGGTCCTATGGGGGAAGCTGACCCCACGGAGAGGGAGAGGCTCTCAGGGTCTCTGGGGAGATCTCCAAGTAACCATACAATGAATCTGTTGTTTGATAAGGCCGGTCAGAGGGAAGCACTGAGGAAATGTATCGAACTCCCCTGGGACAGTGAGGACGGTGGTAGTGGGGTTCAGAGAGGCATTTTGGAAGAGCTGACACTTCAGCTTGGTCTGGAAGGGCAACTGAGAGTTATCTAGGGGGAAGACGGAAAATAGGAAAGAGTGTGGGGATGGGACACTCCACGGAGAACCTGGATTAGGGGCCGAACCCCTGGGACATGGCTGTCAGGGAGTTACCTGGCTTTGCTCACTTTGCATGTGTGTGACAGGTCTCTCTAAGAACTGGCTGTCATATAGGGCCTCACAGCTGGCAGAGCCCCTTGCATCTGCCCAGGACAAACGAAATCAAGACTGCAGGCTCTGAAACCCTGTCTGCAGCCAGGCCCTGGGCCCAGGGAGTGGCCCCACAGACAGCAGTGAGTGGTTCCAGAGAGCACCCTTCCTGCTCAGGCTGGGCCAGCCTCTGAAGGGACTGGAGACCAGTGGTGGTGAGGAGGGTCGGCCGCCATGGCCAGTGCAATTGGCCAGCCCTGGGAAGTCCCCAGATGACCCCCTGCTCAGAGGGAAAAGGTGTTTTTAATGTGAATCACAGCAGTGTCAGTGCCTCTAGGTTGAGGCTGACTTGCTGGGGCAGCAGGACCTGGGTCTGACTCTCTTCAGATGCTCCCGGCCCCTTCTTGTGGCCAGGCCACACTGTGTGAGCCACCCTTCTCTGAACATAGTTTCTCCCTGGTGTCCCTGGGTCCTGCCCTGGGCTCCTCCTTACGCCAGGAATGTCCTTCCTACCATTTTCACCTAATCCCTGGCCTTAGGCGTCCCCTCTTCTGGGAAGAATCTGGAGACACCCCGGGCTCCTCAGGACTCCACAGTCCCCTCCATCACAGCCCTGACGTGTGGTGATGCTCTAGCCTGTTTACCTGTGTGCCTCACTGACTAGGCTTAAGACAGGAGGGATATCAGGGTAGGGGGTTTGGTGTGTCTCTCTATATATGTGTCATACCTTGTGGTTTGGGTCTGTGTCGTACGGGTTTGCATGCTTGTGTGTGTGACTGAGTGTCCGTGGCTGTCTCCTCCTGGCTGTGTCCATATGTGTCTTTTGTGACTGCACGCCTGTGTGTGTTGCGTGTCTGTAGGGGGTGCTCCTTCTGGGCTGAGAGCAGCGGGTAGAGACAGTCACCACCTAGTCAGGAGCCAGGCAGCTACGCCTCTTGCCTACCAGCCTCCAGGATAGCCAGCCCAGCCCAGCAAGATGCTCTGGGCTCTCCATTCCAAGTTCTTTGTCATGGCACAGACACAGACGGTGGCACTGCCCTCCCTCCAGCCACGGCCCCCTGCCCGGGTGGTGTGCGTGTGGACGTGGCCAGCATCTCGGGTCTCCTTGCTGTTCAGTAAGGAATGGATTATAATTCCTGGGCAGGCCGCATCTGCAACCAACTTGAGGGAAATAATTGTTGAGCAAGTTGAAAGAAAAGAATTGTAGCAAGAACTTCAATCCAGCCACTCATCCGTGTCATTGAATTAGGCTAATCTAAATCCTCAGAGCCTAATTTAGCAGCCTCCGAGGCCAACCGAAGCCTTACCCTACATGGCTCTCCGCAGTTGCCATTGCCGAGTCTCAGCAGGAGTGAGCTTTGGGGGAAATGGTGGGCAGTGGCCTTGCAGCTGAGGCCGCTCGGAGCCTGTGATGGACACCAGCCGCTCTTCGGGGACCGGGCCATGCGGGAGGGAACTGAGCCAAGAGGCGGGCCCGGGTCTCGTGCTGCCCCTGCCTGGGCACGAGTCACCCAGCCGCCCCCCCCCCCCCCCCCGAGGAGGCCTGAATTCCTCCAGAGTTGCCTTCAACATTGTGTGGCTCCTCCAAGCCATGTCTTGTTGACAACAACCAGTGGGTGAATGGAAGAAAGGACGAGAGATGATCTGTGTTCTAAAACTCAACTTTTGTAAGTGGAGAGGAGGCCTGAATTCCTCCAGAGTTGCCTTCAACATTGTGTGGCTCCTCCAAGCCATGTCTTGTTGACAACAACCAGTGGGTGAATGGAAGAAAGGACGAGAGATGATCTGTTGTTCTAAAACTCAACTTTTGTAAGGACTGTAAATTCCTGCGCCCGTTCAGATGCTTAGTGACTCATTAATTCAACCCCCCCGCCCCACCGCCGTCCCCTCCTTTATTTGTTCTTTTCTTAGATCCTGCATTCTCTCGCTGATTTATTCATTCATCCACTGGCCCCTCCCTTCCTCCCTCCCTCCCTCCCTTTCATCCCTTGCTCTGGGGAATCGCCTGGTAGATGCTCATCCCAGTGGCTGCCCAGAAACGAGGAAGAACTTGGGACCTGCTGCCCCAGTCAGCACCCCGGCTGCCCGGAACTCGCTCTTCTTCCTCTCTCCCTGCATCTGGCCCCCCCGCTGCCCCCTCACTGGAGCACTGTTTCCTCTCTGCTTCCCTCTCTGCTCCAGAAGGGGTGTGGGAGCTGATGGTGGCCTGGTGGGCAGGCCTTTGCCGGGGGCACTCAGGAGGGAAGGTGCCAGACTGACCTGATAAATGAACCAACGGGGATGTGTGGCTGGTCTCCCCTCCCCCTTTGATCAAAAGCCTCTGAACCCCTGATGACATCCCATGGCGTATTCCTCTATTAATCAGAAAAGCCTTGACAGATGTAAGCAATTTGTCTTTGGAGAGGACTGGAGAGGGGCGAGGGGAGGGAGCCCACTCCAGCCCCATCCGCATGGAGAAGATGCTGGAGTACATCTTGAAATGGGGGCTGAATTCATGCATACTAAGGAGGCAGGAGAAAGGAGAGCCAGGCAGATCAGAAAGAGAAGTGTTTTCATTTCAAAGCATACTTCTTCCTTGATTGAATAGCTCCCCCTTCCCACTACCACCACCAAACCACGGATGCTGGAATGAGGCTGGGATCCAGGGGTTAATCCCACCCAGACCCCTTCAGGGCTCAGATGCCTGAAGCAATGGGGGCTCAGTGGGTGAGGTTCAGGTGTGGATTCTTTGACAGAACAGCACTCAGCACTCTCATAATGCCCTGTGGCCGTGTCAGTTCTTGCCCCCTGAAAATGGTGAAGCTCAGCTTAGAAACACCACCAAACACCTAACGAACCCGCCATGCAGCTGGTCTGGAGCCGCCATCAGCTCCAGAGGGGAAATAATGTCTACTCTCCAAAGCCCCAGACTAGATCACCAGGCAGATAAATAACCCAGGAAAGGGTGGGCAGGAGAGGGAGTGTACCAGGTACAGTGTGGACACAGAGAGGAGTCACCAACTCAACAAGCGGGGACACTTCCCAGAGGAGACAGAACCAGGGTCTTCGAGGATGAGCAGATGTGCTTGCATGAGAAGGGTCTTCCCTTCTTCGTTGGTTTGGAGAACTTCTGCTCAACCCTCAAGACTGAGCTTGGGCCTCCTCCTCTGTTAGCCTCTTTTCCTCACTAATTCTTGGGGTCAGAAACTGTGTCTGGTTCATTTCTGTGTCCCAGGGCCCAGCCCAGGGCCTGGCACAGGGTAACCACAAACGGAGTAAAAACACTCCACTCGGGTATGAGTGGAAGAGAGTTGTAGACAGTGGGAACAGCATGTGCAAAGGCATGGAGGCAGGCACGACTCAGCATGGGGGTGGAGTGTACGGAGAACTACAGCCTGTGTTTGTATCAGCAGAGCTGATACAAACACAGGCTGTCTAAATAGGGAAACTGAAAACGGAATTGTATTTCTTGGTTTTCACTCGTATATCTGGTACTATACAAAGGCAGCTTAAAGACCTGATTATAACTAAGGAGAAGATACAGTCTTATCCTCATTTTGGCTTTTAAAAAAAAGGCTCCATGAGTCTGTTTCGATGCTTCAAACACAGATTTTAAAACTTGCTCTTGCAAATATCAGAGACGAGAGCCACAGCCAATGTTTTGATCGTTTGCCTCCTTCCCCCTTCCAATAAACACCTAACATACTTTGCCAAGCTTTCTGTGGTCAGGATTTACAGACCTGTGACTCACCCAAGAGAGCCAGGGAACATGAAAAGATGTCGCTGGGGAGAAATATGCAGGGAAGGATGGGAGAGGTCAGCAAATCCACCAAGCAGGACAGACTCCCACAGCTTTTCCTAATAAACAAGTTTCCAGGGCCCTTTGAATTCTTCCGGAGAGGAGAGGAACGTTATAGCATTCACGTGGAGGGGGGCACACCACGGACAGTGACCATGTGGCCTGGATCCTCAGAGAGGGGGTTAAATCTCGGGCAGGAAGCAGAACTGGGAGGCAGGCTGGTACTGGAGTGGTGGTTGCTGAGCACCGTCATTGAGCACCTGCTGTTTGCCTGTCCCATAAAGGAGGTGAATTGCCTTGTCAAAGCGCACGTGGCCAGTGAGTGGGGAGCTGGGATCCAGGCTGGGTTTGTGGGTTCCAGGGTGGGTTGTCCTGGATTGCCCTGTGATGTGGGCAGTGTTGGGCCTTTCAGCGGGACCGCGACCTGAGGCCTGGGGCTGAGCTGCCTCTCGCTGCAGATCGCTGTCCCTTGTCACACACCCAGGGATGCTGACTGATACCGAGGCCTCACACCCGTTCCAAAGGCGTTTGGGGTAAGAAGATTTTAAATAGGATTTGCTCCAGGCTCAGAGCGTCCTCTGAATGCCCTTCAACCCACTGGACAGACCCTCTGCCAACCTGGACCACGCATGTGTAAATTGCGTTTCCTGTACGCGCATTGTTTCCACCAGCTCCCTGACCCCTCTGCAAGGCGGGTCAGCGTCCACGCCCTCCACCCAGCCCCCTTGGGCTCCTCTGGCCTTCGTCTATTTCCTGTTCTCCGAGGGCCTGATGCTGATAATAAAAAGCTGTCCTGCTTATTGATTGCTTGCCATATGCCTGCTCTGCTCAGCGTTTTGTACACATTATTTGGATTAAGTCTCCCAGCCCTGCTCAGAGGTGGGTCCTCTTGTCTTCCTTGCTCAGATGAGGCAGCAGAAACTCAGGGAGGTTAAGTCACTTGCTGGAGGCCACACGACTGGGAGATGACGGAGCTGCGACTTGAACCCCTCCTCTGTATGGTGAAGAGCCCGCGTCCCTCACCTCTGCGCTCTCTGTGTGCAGGCGGCCCACACGGCCAGCTCTCGTTCTCCCGCCCTGCCTCCTAGTTAATGCCAAACCCCCAGGTGTGAAGGGACTGGCCTCTTCATCTCCAGGTGCCATTTAAACCTGTTTTTCCCTGTGTGTTTGAGGCATCTTATTGTGGCCAGACCTCAGCACGTGGTTTCTGGAAGGTCGTTCCACGCACAAGGGAGCCAGTAGTCATGTGCGTCTGTGTGCATGTACTTCGAGAGCAGGTGTGCACGCGGTTGTGTGCCCATGTTGGTGGGGAGAGATGGGAGATGAGAGCTGGGAGGCAAGTCAGAAGGACCTTAGGGTGCCGGGCAGAACAGATTTCTGGGCGACAAGACGGGCCAAGGGTTCCCAGGGCTCCCTGCTGCTCCCCACAAGGGACAAAGGCGGAGCAAGCCAGGGGAGGCCCAACAGGGGTGCAGAGGGCCTGGGGGCCCGGGGATGGTGAGGCCTCTGTGAGGGAGACACTCTCCTGTGTGATATATTTGTCATGGCTGCTGGGCAGCCTGGCACAGGCTTGTGTGGACCCATAGGAAAGAAAGGACAAGGACCCGTCTCAATGATGAGGTACGAAAAGATACAGTAATAACTGGCATTAGCTGAGCACTTACTATGTGCTATGTGTGTGACACGCATGAACATTTGTAGTCCTCAGACCCTTGCAAGGGATCCATCATGAGTGAGGAGTGAGGCTTGAGAGAGGTGAAGAGGCTTGTCAAGGCCACACAGCAGAGAGATGAATGTGACTCAGGACGAGGATGGGCGTGACTTCCAGTGGCTGGAGCCGACGGCCCTCCTGAGTGGTGCAAGGGCAACCAATCTAAAGCCCAGGGGACGGGTCTTAAAGGGCCACGGGGAGGTCTTCCTTACTCAGGACTAAGGGATCAGGCCTCCACTACAAGGCGTTACGGCCACTGCAGCATGGACATGAGGGGCAGCCAGGCCTAAGCTGGTCGGGGGGCCCAGTGCCTCTGATCAAGGAGGGCTCGTGTTTTCCCACGATTGGCACAGAGTTCGTGTCAGCAGTGTTGACAGGATGTCAGAGACCTTTGGATCTGAGTCTTAGAGGCCAGGTAGAGGCTCATCAGGGAGACTCCAGGGCAAGGGCATGTTCTCACCAGGCTCATCCCGCCTCGCAGTCCTTGAGCCAAGCCAAGGCTCACCCACCCTTCAGGGCTGAGCTCCAAGCCCACCTCTTCCAGGAAGCCTTTCTTGTCTAGTTCAGTCGCGTTGATGGCACCCTCAGGGTGGCCTGCCCTGGCCTGTGTGCAGGATAATTGTGACCCAACCCCAGCACTCCACTGGGTGGAAACACCACCACCTGGAGGTCCTGCAGAAAACTGGGGCCCCCTGAAATGGAGAGGGAGGGGAGGGAAAGAGCCGTTGTCATCTGCTGAACAAACCCAGTGGGAGGGTGCTTTCAATGGGTTCTCATTTGGAAATAAATTCTACTCAAAGAGTTGCAACTAAGCAGTTCCTTGAAGAGTGTACAGGGGTGAATATAACCAGGATACTGTTTTTTATTTATTTATTTATTTTTGGCCATGTTGGGTCTTTGTTGCTGCGCGCGGGCTTTCTCTAGTTGCGGCGAGCAGAGGCTACTCTTTGTTGCGGTGCGCGGGCTTCTCGTTGCGGTGGCTTCTCTGGTTGCGGAGCACAGGCTCTAGGCACACGGGCTTCAGTAGTTGTGGTGCATGGGCTCAGTAGTTGTGGCTCACAGGCTCTAGAGCGCAGGCTCAGTAGTTGTGGCGCACGGGCTTAGTTGCTCCGCGGCCTGTGGGATCCTCCCAGACCAGGGCTCGAACCCGTGTGCCCTGAATTGGCAGGTGATTCTTAACCATTGCACGACCAGGAAAGCCTGATACTGTTGTTAAAATGCCTTTCAACATATATTCTAAAATGGGCAAGTTGGCTTTTTTTTCTCTGAAATCCCACCTACCCACTGAGGCAAAGCCGTAAGGTTGGTGCTCCAGGAGAGAAGAGAGCAGGTGTAGCCTAGAAGGTGGAGATCCCTGGGGCAAGGAAGGGGAAATGATTAGAGGAATCCTGTCAGGCTTCAAAGGAGGAAAGTCTCCTCCAGTGTTGGGTGGAAGGCTGGGGAAGTGGTCGGACTATGTCATCTGGCTCCCTCCTGTGAAACCTAAGAGAAATGTGGTGTGAGAAGATATAGATAAATTTGAGGGTATTTCTGATTTCAGGGCTTATTTATAGTTCCCATGGAGGTAGACTGAGAGAACTTTGATCCCTCTTAGAGAAGCACTGCCTCCAACATGGCGCCACTGCCCAGAAGACAGAGCCAGCAACGGCTGGACGGGGAACTACACAAATAGTGGACGGTCTCCTTTGTCTCCTCTGGAGGAACCTGGAGTTGTTCACAAGCTCCCGCTGAGAGATGTGGGAGGCTGGGAGTGAGGCAGCCGGGGGACCACCGTGATGAGGGCCAAGGTGACCCCAGAGGAGAGACCAGGATGGCGAGAGTGAGCTGGGCCACGTGATGCATGTGGCTAAGACACAGGGCTCACAGCGTCACTGAGGATGGAACCAGGGGCTAAGCTGGGGGAGCCCAGGGGGCACTGATCATGCTGAAAGAAAGACCATGAGTTCTCAGCCTAGGTGCCATCAGAGGAGGGCAGGAGTAGGTGGAGAGAACAGTTCCGGGGCTTATCGCTCACTTTCCTGAGGACTCTCCCTCCACCAAAAGAGGACACAAGCTTTCTCCTACTCTTGGAAGCTGCTTTAGGAAGAAAGAAGAAAGAGGGAGAAAGACTTTATACCTGAGAGGACTAATTCCTTTCATTGTTAAACTCAATCGCCCCTGTTTCCCTCCACTATCCTGATAGAGGAGATATATTACAGAAAATATAAAAGAAAGCCTCACTTTGGGCATAATTCAGTGTGTAACGTGTTAAATTCTTAAACATGAAACAAGATTGATCTCAGGTTTGGCCATAAGCGTATGCTTAAGACACAGTATCTCACATGTGAAGTTGTTTTTCTTTTCTCTCTCAGAGAATTGACCATTTATTATTTTAAATCATTTTAAGTACCCAGAAACAGAGGTCTTTGAAGACCATTATACCCCACATCCTCCTCTCTTCAAGTGGGAAGCTTCTTGCTGTACTCCCTATTCTCCCATTCCGATTCCTGTTTACTGTCCAATATGCTCCCCTTCTTCGGTGGGAGAGAGAGGAGGGAGGGCAGGGGTGTGTTCTCCAGCAGGCCCAGCTTAGTTGGTGTCTCATAGGGAGGGTGTGTGGCCACTGGAGTATAGACTGCTGCAAGGACCGCTGGATCAGAGCTTTGTAGATGGCCTGAAACCGCATTCGCTGTCTTAGCTTCCGGCTGCAAGTAACAACTTAACTAAGGGTGACTTAGAAAATGTAGATACTTTACAGGAGGACTGAAGAAAGGTGTATCCAGAGTCAGATCAGTAGCTCGAGGATGTCATCTAGGAGCAAGGCTCTTTCTAGCTGTCTATTTCCCTATCCTCAGCCTGTTAGCATTTTTGTTCCCATATGTGTTGCCTCATAATTACAGTATAGCTGCCACAACTCCAGACATCACATTCAACTTTATTCAAGTCTAGCTCACATACCTCTCTTTTCTGGTAGGAAAACTTCTTCCAGAAGCTTGACCAGGGATGGCTCATGTGCCCATTCCTCAGACCAGGTTCTGCACCCACCTACCCTAAGATCAAGACACCTATTATGAGATAATCAGGGTTCTATTAGCAGGGATAAAGGTTGGGATGACTTTGGGCCAGGAAACCAACAGTATTTGCCAATGGTTCAAGTGAGACCGGGCAAGGAGAGGGAGCCAGGACAGGAAGACATGTAGCAAAAGCTAAGAGGAGACAACAAGGAGAATTTAAAGTGGATCAATGCTGACCTGCAGTGTAGATGATGGTGATGATGATGGTGGTGGGGTGACAGGCATGCTGGGGATGATGACGATGGTGGTGGTGGGGACGAAGCTCCAAGTTATGGAACACTTACCGTGTGCCACACTTGATCCCTACCAAGTGGTCCATGCTGAATCCTGAAACAGTCCCATTCACTTACAAGGGAATTGAGGCTCATTCCCGCGTGCTGGCAGGTGGTGGAACTGAGGTCATTTTTGCACCACTCTGGGTGCTGATGTGGGTTTGTTGGGAGCATTTCGAAACAGCTGCTGTCTGTAGATTCCTTCTTCCCTCTTCCATCACATATTCAACAGAAATTTAATGAGTCTCCTCTGTTAGACTCATCAAACATCCTCGCATTCTAGGATACAGTGGAGAACAAGATGGATGAGGTCCCTGCTCTCATGGAGCTACGTTCTAGTGGGAAGTGTGGGAGATCATTCAGAAAGCAATCAGTAGGAAATACATCATGGTAAAGGCTAAGTAGGCCATTCTGATGAGCTGGTGCTACTACAAGTGACTGGGGAGAGAGCCTCGTTTATACGGGTTGGTCTGGGAAGGGCCCTCTGAGGAGATGGCATTTGGGCTGAAACTTTAATGACGAGATGGCATAGCCTGGTGATGATCTGGGGGAAGGGAATTCCAGGCAGTAGAACAGCAAGGGCGCAGGCCCTGAGGGTTGTAGTTTGCATTTGAAAAATGAAAGCAAACCACCCTGGCAGGAGCCCAGCTGGGCAGGGACTGGAGTGTCTTGGAGGAGAGTCTGGATTCTTTCCCAAGCGCTGTGAGATACAGTAGAGCATCTCCAGCGGCGGGATGCATGATCTGATTTATGCTTTTAGATGGGTGCCCCCATGCACAGAACTCCCCTTTTCCATGGTGACATCGACCCTTCTTGTTCCGTGGGCATCCATCGTGTCTCCCCAGGAGCACTGCAAGTTCTTGGAGGTGAGAACTGAACTCATCTCCTCTTGCAGCCGTCTGAAGCCATCAGCAGGGAACCGGCGACAGAGATGTGAAATGTCAGGAGGAAATATTGAAAGTTCTGTCTTGCCCTGGAGGGACCTGAGAAGCCGTGGTCCCAGGAGGAAAGTGGAGCACGAAGGCATCTGCTTCTGAAGTGCTGGGTCCACCATTTCACACAGAAAACAGGCTCAGAGGAGAACATCTTGCCTTCCCTGGAGATGTTTCTCCCGGTTGGTGGGGCTTCCTCTCCATCTGGCCTCCCACACAAGCTTGGGAGCAGCCCTGGGTCTCATTAGCAGGAGGCTGTCAGATGATCTCAGCGTCCAGAGGATCATTCCTCCAATGAGACCTGATAGGTAGCAGACGTGTGTGCTGGAGGTGGTGGTGGGGGGGGGGGGACTGGTGGGGGGGCGGGACGGGGGGTGACCGGGCGAGCAGCTACCCCTGTGCCCCCACCCGCCAGCCCGGGGCTTCCCCCGCCCTCGCAAGGTGCTCTCAGAACCCAGCTCTGAATACACGAAACATGAGGCCATCCCCCTTAATCAGAGCTGACTTGTGGGAAAATTAAACACAGAAGGACACACCAGTTCCAGGGAGGTTCCTTCCCTGCCTTCCTGGAGGCCCAGCCTGGCTCTGAACACCGTCGGGGGAGAGGCTGACCCTGCTGTCAGCTGGGGAGCTGTGACCCCCAGGGGGCATTGCATCTAGGTGATATGTTCATATCGACTGGAACAGGGGGACTAATAACAAAAAAAAGAAGAAAAAGGTGAAATCTTTTTGTTGGCAATATTCTGTCTGCTGCCCAAGTTCTTGTGGCTGGATATCACTGATTTTTGAAAAGGACTGAGTTGAAATCTCATTACGTTTTTCCAGGTGTGTCAGTGACAAATCCTCTAACTCCTTCTGAAGCCATTAGAAGGAATGCAGGTTCTGCTTAAGGCGGCTGATGAAGGAGAGCGAAGGGAGACCTGCTTAGAGGGACTGTAAAAAAGCTGGGCATGGAAAACGTGGGAAAAGTTGCAGGAGGACGAACCCTGGGGAGGGGAGACTGAGCGAGGCCATGACTCGACTCTACTATTACCATTTGGACTTGAGGACAGGCCAGGAGTCTTCTCTCTCAGGCCACCTTGATCTTGCACATGGGCCGCAGGGTGATACAGAGCCGGGGGTCTTTTCCATGCACCCCGATTTGTCCAGAGAGCCCTTTGAAGGCTGCATGCAGTGGGCTTCCTCTCCACTTAAAAAGACCCTTTCTCTTGAGGATTTAAAGCATATGCTTGGCCAAGGCTGTCAAAATGCATCACAGAGATGGTCCCACACCAACCGCTGAACACCCCCCTGTCCTGATCAAAGTGGAGGCAGCAGACGTCCGCTGCCCATGGGTAGTGCTGGAGCAGAACGGGGGAAGAGCCAGCTGGGACTGCAGGCCGACAGCCCCGCTAGTTGTGGAGGGGAGCGGGGATGACCAGCTGCTGCTGACCAGTTAGGCACCTGGATGGACCCTGCGCCCAAGGTGTCTGTGCCGGGTCAGTGACTCTTCTTGTCCGAAGCCGACCACAGCAGCTTGGGCCGGGCTGGGGAATTAATCTGGTGCTCTGATGAGCAGGGCTGGGTGGGAAATTGGAAAGCATTTATACCTGGTGTTTATACCCCAGCGGTGGGCGGAGGGCCCAAGGAGGCCCCGGAAGCCCCAAATCTGAAGCTAGCTTCACCTACCACAGCGCCCTTGCGTGAGCACCAGCCGTACGTACGCCCGGCGCCGCACCAGAGCTCTCGCACCTGGCCTCGGGCAGTCCTCCCACCAGGCTGCAAGGCTGGGCATCCTCGTGTCACCTGGTTCGACAAATACCGCAACGACGCACAGAGAGACTGAGTGCTGTGCCCACCTTCACGCGGCTGGCTTGCGGCAGAGTTAGGATTTGAACCCGTGGCTGCTGAGCCCAAAGTTGGGGCCCCTAACCCCTAGGTGTTCAGAGATCAGACTGGACGTGGCTTCATCACAGAGAGGAGAGGTGGTGTCAGAGGGCCTGAGAGCTTGGGGTGCAGGACTCTGCAGTGGGAGGCTGGCTCAGAGCAACGCCACGTGTGCAGCTCCGCAGCTGTGCCGCCCAGGAAGACTGCAAGGGGAAGAGCAGAGCAAATGCGTGTGTGGTGTGTCCTGCTGGTGACCACCCGGGCTGGCCCTGCCCAGAGATGACTGGGGAGGGCAGCCCACACTCGCCAGCTCACAGCTCTGCCCAGCACCCTGGAGCCTGGGAGTGGCCGCACCCTCTAGAAACTTCTGAGAAAAAGGGACTCCCAGAGGTGGAGGGAGTGGTGGCTGGCTCATGGTCATTACAACAAGGAGGCTAGTCTCAGGAGAAGATTGCAAATAAAGACGGGAGATGGGGCTTCCCTGGTGGCGCAGTGGTTGAGAGTCCGCCTGCCGATGCAGGGGACAAGGGTTCGTGCCCCGGTCCGGGAAGATCCCACATGCCGCGGAGCAGCTGGGCCCGTGAGCCATGGCCGCTGAGCCTGCGCGTCCGGAGCCTGTGCTCCAAAACGGGAGAGGCCACAACAGTGAGAGGCCCGCATACCGCAAAAAAAAAAAAAAAGAAGGGAGATGTTCCAAATGGGATCCTAATGGCCTTGCCTCGGGAAGACTTCAGCTGTAGAAGAGGGTGCAGTGTCTAGGGGAGAGGCACTGGTGTCCAGCTCTGTGCACTCTGCTTTTCTGGCTCCCTGGTGGGAGGCCCTGGCTCAGGCCACCAGGACATCCTGGGCAGGGCCATCCACGACTCATGGATGCAGAGCCCAGAGCCAGGGCATGCGGTCACCCTGGCTGCCTTGCTGCCTCATCTGGGCTGCAATGGGGGCTAGCTCAGAAGCATGTAGCTCACATACCCCAGCCCCATAACTGAGCTCCAGCTTGGCTTCCCCGGCAGCCCTGGCTCTGTGCTTCAGGACTCAGGGCCGGTCCCTGGTACCCACTGGCAGCTCTGTGGAGTGCCTGCCCAGCCCTCTGCCCCGGCCCCCGTGCCCAACACATCAGACTTCTCAGGGTCTCTTCTGATCTCCAGGGCTGGCACTTGCCAACCTCCAGCTGGGCGTTGGCCTCAGAGCTACATGCTCCTGGATCAGCATTCCATCACTTACTAACTGTATTCCCTGGGCAAGAGACTTTATCTGTGCTACTGGTTATTGAGTTCTTATCTCTCAGCTCCAAACCCACCCTGTGGGATGCTACAAGTCAGGTTTATGCCCTGCCAGGGACTCTCTAGGCTCTGCCAAGAGGGGACACCAGAGGGAGCCCGCCAGTCTGGAGAAGGAAGAAGGGACCTGCTCCCTGTTCCCACCAGCAGTCGCCTTGCACTCCAGCAGCAGCTGCTGGTTCCAGTTGTCTGTGTCCTCCACAGGCCTCCGTGTACCTTCAGGGTCTGGGTCCCACCCTCAAAGGCCCCTCCTCCAAGTGTTGACTCGGCCCACTCCCCCGAGTCTCACCTTTGTTCCCCCAGCCCTGGGAGCTATTACCGATATTGAGCACCTTTTCATGTGCTTAATTGCCATTCCCGTATTCTCTTTAAGGTATCTGTTGAAATCTTCTATTTTGAAAAACTGGATTGCTTTCTTGTTGTTGAGTTACAGGAGTCCTTTCCACATCCCTGCTGTTACTACTTCTGTGATATCTCGGTGTTCCCTTTTGTCTTTTTAGTTCTGCAGTTCCTGGTTAACAATGCTTACGTGATACTGGCTCTGTCAAAAAGACATTTTCCATCTCCTGATGGACACACCTGTTCATTCTTCAGAGTCTGCATCCGTCCAATGGGGACTCCACGCACACAGGTGGTCATGAGGGCTCAGTGACGAGATGCCTGTGAAGGGCATCACGGACCAAGGTCTGGCGCCCAGGGAGGACTTGGTTTGGGTGCCTGAAGGCTCAGCAGGGCCTCAATGAGAAATCAAAAACTTCTGGCCTTCAAATGCACTGATAAGAAGCAAAAAAGCAAACTATAGACAGGGAACAATGAACTCACTAATAAGTATACAAACAACCTAAAAAAATGGGCAAAAGATTTGAATAGCTACCTCACAAAAGAATGTATCTGAATAGCCAGCAGGCACATGAAAAGATGCTGAATATCAGCCATAGAGAAATTCAAATTAAACCACAGTGAGATATCACTGCATCCCCCATTAGGATGGCTAAAGTTAAAAAGACTGACGATACCAAGTGTTGGTAAGGATATGGAGCAACTGGAATGGTCCTCCTTTGCTGATGGGATGCAAAAAGATACAGCCACTTTAGAAAACAGTTTGACAGGTTTTTATTTTTTTGGCTTTTTTTTTTTTTTGGCCATGCTGCACAGCATGTGGGACGTGGGATCTTAGTTCCCAGAACAGGGATTGAACCCCTGCAGTGGAAGCGCAGAGTCTTAACCACTGGACTGCCAGGGAAGTTCCAACAGTTTCTCATAAAGTTAAACAACACTTACAAAATGACCCAGCCATCCCACTCCAGGCATTTGCCTGAGAGAAATGAAAATATCTGTCTCTACAAAGCCTTGTATGCAAATGTTTGTAGAAGCTTTACTCACAACAGCAAAACCCTAAAAACAACCCCAACGTCCATCAACAGGTGTACTAATTGTGACATATTAGTACAATGGAATACCAAGTCAGCAATGAAATCAATGAACACAGTAACATGGATAAATCTCAAAGTCATGCAGAGGGAAAGAAATCAGACACAGAAGATTACACACTGTGTTCTTCCATTTATATGAACCTCCAGAAAAGATTAATGGAGTCTCTAATGATAGAAAGCAGACCAGCGGTTGCTTAGAGCCAAAGTGGAAGGGAGCATCGACTGGGAAGGGGCATGGAGTACTTTAGCGTGATGAGAATGTTCTGTATGTTGATTATGGCAATGGTTACGTGGGTGTATAAATTTGTCAAGACTCATCACAATGTACACTTAACATGGGTGCATTTTATTGTGTCTCAATTATACCTTAAGAAAGTTGATTTTAATACTGATTTTTTTTTTTTGTTTGTTTGTTTGTTTTTGGCCGCACCGCGAGGCATGTGGGATCCAGTACCCTGACCAGGGATCTAACCTGTATTAGATCTTCCCTGCATTGGAAGCGCAGAGTCTTACCCACTGGACTGCCAGGGAGGTCACATAGAAAGTTGATTTTAAAGATATCACTCAGGCAGGGACCCATCACCAGAGAGAGCCCCTAAGTAGCACCCCTCACGTACTCCTCACACCCCTGTGCTGGGTATCTCTGGGTACCCTCTCCCCACTCCATCCTGCTCTGTGTCCGGCAGGCTGACGAGAAGGGACTGCATGGACAGCCCCTTGCCAGTTGTCTTCCTATTAAATTCAGCCAATGACAGGCACCAGCAGATTCGAAGGAAGAGGAAGGTTAGTAGAGTATCTCTTCCTCTAGCAGATCCTGTAGGTGCTCCTGGCCTGTAGGTCACAGGCCCCTCAAGGCAGTCCTGTCTGGACCACTCTCCCTTCCAGGTTCTGGTGACCCTTCCATACTCCCACTCTTTCAGCGTCTGCACCGTCCCTGAGGAGGCCCTACACTTGGGCACAACATTTGAATGGTCCATTGGTTAAACCCCTTCAAATCATCCTAATTCGAGTGTGCCATACCTTGCCTGCTGGGATCCTGACTCATGGAGCACATGATCTTTTTGGTAAAACAAATCAGAGGCTCTGACACTGGCAAGAGAGTCTGGGGAGCAGGTGGAGGTGGTGAAAGCAGAGCCAAGGGGCCCTAAATTTCCTGTTAATGTGTGAGTTCTCATGTCATCACCCACTGGAGTTGACCCCCAGTCTTCTTCCAAAGCCTTGGCCCAGGCCTGGAACCAGATTCCTTCCTTCCTTCCCTAAAGGGGCTGTTAGTTTTTAAATTAGTCAATACCAAGGGACATTAGCAGGGAAACAGGACACAAGAGGCCTGAACCACGGCGGGTGACACAGAGCAGGTTGAGAGCCCACAGCAGCCATCACCTTTGTGTTACTCAATACGGCAGCAGTGGTTCCCAGCTGCCACGGTAACAGCCACTACTATGCCCTTGGAGCTCGTCTGGCCGTCTTACCTACATTAGCACATCTTTTCCTCTGCGAACACTATGACTGAGGCACCTCTATTTCCATTTTTTACACATAATGAAGCTGAGGTTCAACAAAATCAAGTAGCTTGTCCAAGGTCATACCACTTATAACTTGCACGTCCAGATTCAAACCCAGGTCTCAGTCTGAATCCCAGTACTCTTTACTGCTGCCCTTCCTTACTAATCTTGGGTTGTAAACACTCAGACCTTGTCTGGATGGTGCCCCCACCTGTGGAATCCAAGGACCAAAAGGATCTACCTCCTGACCGCCCCGGCCCCCGCAAATGCCTTGATGAAGCCCGGGAGACCCAGGCCCTCCTGAGCAGAGAGGAGGGGAGGCGGCTGGCCAGGCCATCGGTCCACCCGGCCCTCCACTGACCTTGCTGTGCCCCACAGTGCAGCAGAGCCCAGAGAAGTCACCCCACTGGGCAGGGCACTTGTCCTTGGCATGGGGAGCCCCTCTGTGTTCTAGTTTCTTGGAGGAGTGTTGAGGACACGTGTCGGGCTGCCCAGGTCTCTGAAATGCCTTCTGAGGGTTGTCCCAGCAACAGTACTGGTCCCTGGCCTCCCCTTGCAGCTGGAGGCCAAGGCTGACCTCATCTCATGCGCCTCCATCCTCCTCCCCCAAATGCCCAATTGCATGCTCTGGAATTATTTTTGGCACGTATAAAACATCATGTAGTGTTTACGGGATATATATAAAATGACCACCTTTGTACATTGCCAAGATTTTAGAAGCCCTGTGTGAGCCACCCTCCTTGTCCCCTAGATCAAGGTGTCTCAAGGGCAGCACTGTGAGATTTGGGCAGGATAATACTATGGGGGGTGTGTATGGGGGAGGGGCCTTAGCAGCATCCCTGGCCAGTAGCACGCTCCCCTGTCCCCCACAGCTGTGGCAGTCAAATACTTCTCCAAGCACATGGGGGTGCAAAATCACCCCAGTTCAGGACCTCTGCCATGGAGGAAGCCACTCCTCTGACTGGTGACAGCCACAGCTTTGATGTGTAGAGTTGTAACACCCACGTGTACATCCTCAAAGCAACATGGTTTTGTTTTGCTTGTTCTAAAACTTGGTCAAAATGGAACCATGCATGTGCTATTCTGTGTCTGTGTTTGTGAGATTCGTCCCCGCTACTGCTTGTAGTTGTTGCCACCCGTGCATTTTCGTAGCCGTGCGGCCTTCCATCTTGTGACCCTGCCACCCGTTACTCACCCACATCCTAGCACTGGTGGCCCTGGGGGCTGTTTGGGTCTCAGGCTATGGCGAGCAGTGAGACTGGGAGCGGGCTCGAGCAGCCCTCCTGGTGCACAGACCTGGACATAGACTTTCTCCTACGGTCACAGGGAATGGGCATCTCCAGTGGTTTTTGAGTAGTTGTACTAAATCAGCTTCCCACTGGCAGGGTGTGAACATTCCTGTCGCTCCACGTCTTTGCCGACGTTTGCGATGGCCGACTTTAACATTTTTGCCAACCGTCGACGCACGTGTGCCTCCTCTATTATCCTGCACACCATTGGGAGCCTGCCCCCCATGCTATCCTGAGTGACCCGAGCCTCCCTCTGTCTTAGCTCTTCCTACCTGCGTTGCGTCTGCCTCATTTCAGGCCCTCCCTCTCTCAGGCCTGGAAGCCCCACAAAAGCAGGGATGTGTCTTCATCGCCGTGTCCCCTGGTCCCACGAGAAGTCTGTGTGTTGGGTGAATGAATGAATAACTGGGGGGGGGGGGGCTTGTCCATGTGTTTGGAGACGCTGCAGCCCAATGGAGATAAAGAATGGGCCAGGGGGGCTTCTCTGGTGGCGCAGTGGTTGAGAGTCCGCCTGCCGATGCAGGGGACACGGGTTCATGCCCCGGTCCGGGAAGATCCCACATGCCGCGGAGCGGCTAGGCCCGTGAGCCATGGCCGCTGAGCCAGCGCGTCCAGAGCCTGTGCTCCGCAGCGGGAGAGGCCACAACAGTGAGAGGCCCACGTACCACAAAAAAAAGAAAAAAGAATGGGCCAGGGCTCCGTGGAGGAAGGCAGAGGCTCCCCACCCTTTAACCCTGCCCCTCCCGGTGGGATACTTGGCCCCAGCTGCACTTGGGGCTGAGGGAACAAAAGCAGAAGCCCCCCAAACCCTCCTTCTTGTAATTGTCCTCTGCTCAACCCCATCCCCCAATATACTTTGTCCTGAAAGCCACTTGGGGTCCCAACAGGGAAGCAGCAGACAGCCCCACCTTGGGCACCTGCCCTGCTTCCCTCAAGTGGCTGGATTTCTGGGATGTCTTGGTTGGGCAGGGAAGGGAATAGGCTGGTGGTGTGATTGAGGCAGTGTGAGCTAAGTTTGTCTGTTTTTCTGCTGCAATTGGGGGACAATGACAGTGACCAGATTCCCATCATAAGAGAGGGTATCCAGTGCGGTTTGGGGAGGGGCAGACAGATGGGAGATAGAAGCTGGCAAAGCTGGTAGCTTGGAATCCTGAGAGTGTGGGAACATATAGGGGGAGGGGATGGTGCGGGAGAGCCTTCCTTTAGACAGAACACTTGGGGGACTGCCAGCAGCCCAGCCTGGTGCGGCGGAGGGCGGGGTGAACAGGTGGAACTGGAACTGGCCCACTGTGTGTCCACTGTGCGCCTGGCTCCATATTAGGTGCTTTGCCAGCATCATCTTCTTTTCTTGTCTTAAAGATGAGCTAGGGTTGGCATCTTCCCATTGTGCAGGTGAGGACTCTGAAACTCAGAGACAGAAGTAGCTTGTCCGAGGTCTCTGCTTCCACAGCAGAGCACGCACTCCAGCCAGGGCTGTTGCCCGGACCCGGGAGCCTCCCCACTGCATCACACACTCCATGAAGGCCAAAGTCACGTTGAACCCAAGGTGGATTAAGCCCAGTGCGCAGGACCCAGAGCAGAGGATGATTTCAGCTTCCAAGAACCCAGGGAGCCTCTCCAGGACCTGGGGGTGGAGGAGGTGTGCGAGCCAGAGGGGAGCAGGGCTTAGAAGAGCAGGGGAGTCCTTTAGAGATGAAGAGATTCCACTGCAGTGGGAGTGGGTATGGATGCGGGGGGCGGGGAGGGCCTTGGGCGTTTCAAGATAAAAGGCCTTTTTGGTTGCCAAAGTTACCGTCCACCATCTTTCCAGAATACCTCCCAGCCTGTACTTTCAAAGCATTTACAGTTTGAAGTCCTTTCACCCAGATGACCCCTGTAAAGTCTTCCAAGGGAATACAGTTGCCAAATAAAATACAGGAAAATTTGAATTTCAGGTAAACATCAAATAATGTTTTCTTTTAGTGTAAGTATGTCTCAAATATTGCATGGGCTATACTTGTACTAAAAGATCATATGTTCATTATCTGAAATTCAGATTGATCTGAATTTCAGAGGAGGTGGCGTGGGCTGGTGTCACCCCCATTTTATTCACAAAGGATGGAGGCACAGATAAGTTGTGTGGGGCACAGCTGGCACTGGCACCGCGCACCCTGATTCCAAGACCGGGTCCTTTCCACTCCACACAGCTGCCACCTCTGAGAGCTAATTGCCAAGTGGAGCTGCAACCTGACATCTGGGGCATGTGTCAAACCACAACAGAGCCTGTCTTCCCTTTTATCAAGAGCGGAGCAGGGAGCTGCCGGAGCCCTTGGAGGGAGGGAGAGGCCTCACTTCAAAGGCCTCCTCGCTGAGAATTCCAGCCACAGCCTTCCAGGTTTGCTTTTGGCTTCATTTCTTGGACCCGCTTGGCTCTGGGGACTAAGGTTTTACTTCTATGTGGTGAGAACATGTTGTTTCTTTTTCCCACTGGGGGGAAAAGTACCACCTTCACTAAATGGTACCAGGCCCTTTTCCAAATTATTTTACATCTATCTATTAATCTCCACAGTGACCCCATGAAGCGCCTTTGTGTACTGTTGTCCCCATATTACAGGTGGAAGAATTGAGCGCAAAGCTCGTAGGGGGCTGTCCAGGGCACATAGAAGGCTTCTCTGCCTCTTTTCTGGATCAGAGGTCTTCCTGGCTCCCCTGGGCGGGGGCGGGGGGGGGGG
>NW_020175528.1:278218-301707 GCF_003031525.2 Neophocaena asiaeorientalis asiaeorientalis
GGGAAGCCATGTGCCATGGGGAGTTGCTCCCAGAGCTCAGAACAGAAATCTCACTAAGGCGGGACCCAGCAAACCAAGTCTCCCATTGTCCCACATTCCACCGCCTTCCTCTGCCTTCTCCATGAATGCATGGAGAGAAATGAGATTCGACCTTCCCCCCAAGGACGGAGTCCTCATATGCATCCTCTGGCCAGCCCAGCTCCTTCCCTTTCTGAAGTCCTTGTGTTGCTGGGGGTTCAGAGTTAACATTCAAGGGACATTTCACCCAGAGCCACCAGCAGTGATGGGAGTGCTGGGATTTCAGAAAGATTATCAGCCACAGGCTGGGAAAGGCAAGCGACTTCAGGTGCCCCCTCTCCTCCCCAACGGAAGAGCCGACTGCCCCAGACCTCTGGCCAGCCAAGGCCTCCTGACCCACAGTTCCACGGCTCGGCGATAAGGTTGCTGCTGAGGAGATACCAAGGAAGTAGGTCCTGCAGAGCCTTCTCCTTCTGGTGGGTAGCAGAGGAGATGAAGCCCAGAGGTGTGGGCACATCTCATGGCCCTGTGGTTTTTTGGCTTTCCCTCAGAGCAGAGATAGCCCTGTCCTTCATACATTTCATCCCCCGCCCCACCGCGTGTGTGCGTGCCGGGTTGGTGTTGCCATGGGTTCTGTGACCAGCCCCTCTTTCTCTCTCTTTTTTTTTGTGGCGGTACGCGGGCCTCTCACTGCTGTGGCCTCTCCCATTGCGGAGCACAGGCTCCGGACGCGCAGGCTCAGCGGCCATGGCTCACGGGCCCAGCTGCTCCGCGGCATGTGGGATCTTCCCGGACCGGGGCACGAACCCGCGTCCCCTGCATCGGCAGGCAGACTCTCAACCACTGCGCCACCAGGGAAGCCCCAGCCTCTCTCTTTGAGACAACCCAGATAGGCCTCAGCTGGGCTCCCTGCCTTGCTGGGAAGCAGGGGGGAAGCCTTAGGGACACTCTCCGTGGTGTCAGTGCAGACGGGAACACGTGTGTGAACAGCCCTGTGTCATCCGTCAAGTGCCACCTGCCTCGACCCGGCCAGTCCCGTCCTTGGGCAAACCTCGACTCTCAAGCCTATTTCAATACTGTAGTCAGGAAAAGTTAGAGGAGGAGCAGTGCTTCCAAAATCACAATTAAGAACAGGGTGAAAGCACGCTGATTTCAGTAGCCTCCAGGCTGCCTTCCCATCCTCTCATCCCACTGCTGCCAGAAGGATCTTTGCAAGGGCTTCTACCCCTCTTGGGTAGAAGTTCTCTGATGGCTGGAGGACTGGTTCAGCTTCAGCAGTCAGGCACTCAGGTCCCCGTCTCAGACTGCATCCTCTCCTTCCAGCCTGTGGACCAAGCCCCACTCACCCCGCACTCTGCAATCCCCGTGCTGCTGGGAACCCAACCCCCATCCTTCGTCCCAACCGCCTGGCTCAAGGCCCATCTCTCCCTTCCACCCTCCTCCGGCCTCCCTGGCCCTTGCTGCCCACACCAGCCATCCTGTACATGTCCCAAGGCTGTCCAAGTTTGTTATCATTTTGTGATAAGCACCTCACACAGGTGCTCAGAGCTTCCCAGTGGACAAAGCACCTCCACAAGACACGCTCATTCCTCACTGCAGCCCTCCAACGCAGGGCTTCCTCTCCCCACTCTGCAGACAAGCCTCAGAGAAGCTGACTGAGCCTAAATCACCCAGTTTGTGAGGCTGAGCTTGCTTCCAGGGCTGACGTTTCCTGACCCACACTCTCTCTGTTATCCCACATTGAAAGGTCCACAGCCAAGCCGTGTGGGCACAAGTGGGGTCCCTCAGTGCCAGATGCGAGGAGAGTTGGTCCTTAGGTTCTCCTGAACAGGCCCGTTTAGAAAAGCAAGTCTTCCCAAAGACAGGGTTGCAGAGATTTATCACCAAGCTTCCAAAATTAGAAAGAGGGGTTAGCATGCCTGGATGTGGGCTTTGGGCATTTAGGAGGTAGACTGGTCTCTGTAGCAAGGTTTCTGTCTCCCCCAAGAATGGTGCTGCGGTCTGCTCCCTACTTCCTCCTCCATCCTCGGAGACCCAGTGTCTCTCTCTCTGCGGGAAGAAGGGAGGGTGAGGATTCTCTCTGCCCACAGGGCCGTTGGAAAAGGAACCAAGAAGCTGCATGAAAAGGGAGGACACAACTATATCATTCCGAGAGAAGGAGAACAGGGAGAGGGGCCACCCTGGCTTTACGAAGGACCAGGTGGGAGAGGGCTCCTCCAGGGCTGAGCCCGCCGGCAGGACCCATTGCCTGGGGCCTGGGGGCTGACAGCGGTCCCACAGCACCACCTAGTGTCGTCCCAGAATAACACGCGTCCCTTCACCCTGCAGAGGTGGGCGCTGGACAGGAAGCCAGAACACGTCCTACCGGCCAGGTGAAAATCTGGATCTACACGAATGAAGAGCACTAGAAATGGCATATATGGGTATGTGTGTATCTGTCTATCTCTATCTATCTATATGTATATTCTTATTACTTAAATATCTTTAAAAGGTAATCGTTGGGAGAGTTTGGCTGTTTCCTACGAAACTAAATATATTCTCACCATATTATCTAGCAACCAAGCTCCTAAGTATTTTCCTAAGTGAGTTGAAACTTATGTCCACACAAAAACCTGGATATGAATGTTTATATTGGAATGCTTGATTGGAAGCAATCAAGATGTCTCTCATTACGTGAATGGGTAAACAAACTATGGTACATCCATACAATGGAATTATTTTTCGGTGACAAAGAGAAATGAGCTATCAAGCCACAAAACGACATGGAGAGATGTTGAGTGCATATTACTGAGTGAAAGAAGCCCGTCTAAAAAGGCCACATACTTTATGATTCCAACTATAGGACATCCTGGAGAAAGCAGTGGTTGCCAAGGGTTTGGGGGAGCAGTAAAGGTTGATGAGCTGGAGCACAGGGCATTTTTATGGCTGTGAAACTATACTGAATGGTACTGTAATGGTGGATACCTGACCTTATGCATTTGTGAAAACCCATAGAATGTATAACACAAAGAGTGAGCTCTAGAGTAAACTATGAACATTAGCATTTTAAAAAATGTATCAAGATTGTTTATCATTGGTAACAAATGCAACAAATGCAAAATATTAATAACTGGGTTGGAGGTCAGGAGAGAGGGTATATGGGAACTCTCTGTACTTTTTAGGTTTTGTAAACCTAAAACTGCTCTAAAAACTAAAGTATTAAAAATGTAAAGGGTAATTGACTGTTTAAACAGAAATAGTAACCACCCACTCTGGGGTCTAGAATATATGTATGTAAAATATATGTATATATGTCGATATATATGTGAAAGATATGATAAAATAGCATAAATACTGGAGGGGAAAAAACAGAAGTATACTATGGTGTGTAATATCACGCCAAATGTGTTATAGATACATACTATCCTAAAATAATTACTAAGATAAGAATACAATAAGCCAACAAAGGACATAAAGTGGGTCATGAAAAAAAAATGAACACTTTGGGAAAAAGCAGAAAATTAAGGAAAAGCGATCATGAACAGTCTGGACAAATAAAACCTAAACAGGTTTCTGGTTTAGCATGTAAGGAGCTTAGAAGTCATCACTCTATCCTAACAATTAAATGGGTGGACAAACTGAAAATCAGCAGACCTTCTTAGGTCTGTCAGAGAAGTGAGGTCACAGGGCAAACTGCTACCCCCAAATTGGAGAGACAGATAGGTGGATACATAGAATCACAACTTCTGCAGGAACTAGCACAGAGGTGGGAAAACTCGAACTGTAATTGACAAATTGCTGGAGGCTCAGTGTAGACTAGTATGAGGGTTAAAAACACTTAGGGATATGTCTGACAAAAGATATGATCTGTACATTGGAAGCTACAAAACATTGCTGAGAGAAAGTAAATAAGATCTACATAAATGGAGAGATAAACCTTGTTCATAGATGGGAAGACTCAATATTTTTAAGACCTAAATTCTCTCCAAGTTGATTTATTGGAGAGAATAGGTTTAATTTGACCTGAGATCTTAGA
Organism: Neophocaena asiaeorientalis asiaeorientalis; assembly: GCF_003031525.2. Classification (NCBI taxonomy): domain Eukaryota; kingdom Metazoa; phylum Chordata; class Mammalia; order Artiodactyla; family Phocoenidae; genus Neophocaena; species Neophocaena asiaeorientalis. Next base: position 282,252 of record NW_020175528.1, read on the forward strand.
TTTGATCTGAGATATGATATAATCTCAATCAGAATTCCAGGAAGGATTTTTATAGAAATTGAATACCTGATTCTAAATTTTATATGGAAATGCAAAGGACATAAAATAGCCAAAACAACTTTGAAAGAAAAGAGGACAAAATTGGAGAACTAACGCTACAAGATTTATCATAAAACCACAGTAGCAATCAGCATAGTATTGACATAAAGATCAACAAGTAGATCAACACAATAGAACAGTTTCCAGAAATAGAACCACACATATACAGACAACTGACTTTTGAAAAAGTTGCAAAGGCAATTCAGTGCAGAAAGGACAGTCTTTTTTTTTTTTATTTTATTTATTTTTCTCTGCATTGGGTCTTCGTTGCTGCACGTGGCCTTTCTCTAGTTGCGGTGAGCGGGGGCTACTCTTCACGGTGGTGCGTGGGCCTCTCATTGCGGTGGCTTCTCTTGTTGCAGAGCATGGGCTCTAGGCGCGTGGGTTCAGTAGTTGTGGCCCACGGGCTCTAGAGCACAGGCTCAGTAGTTGTGGTGCATGGGCTTAGTTGCCCCGCAGCATGTGGGATCTTCCCAGACCAGGGTTCGAACCCGTGTCCCCTGCATTGGCAGGTGGACCCCCAACAACTGCACCACCAGGGAAGCCCCAAGGACAGTCTTTTAAACAATGATTCTGGAACAATTGGCATATATATGCAAAAATATACTTCAATCCATACCTCATACTATATATATATATATAAGTTCCCCTACCAGGGATTGAACCCGGACCCCCTGCAGTGTAAGCATAAAGTCCTAACCACTGGACCTCCAGGGAATTCCCTATATTTCAAAAATTAACTCAAAATGACCATAGACCTCAACGTGAAATATAAAACTATGAACTTTCTAGAAGAAAACATAGGAGAAAACCTTTGTGACCTTGGATTAGGCAAAGCACAACCCATAAAAGAACACAGTGATAAATTTTAAATTTCTCTTTAAAAGATATTGTTTTTGTTTTTGCGGTACGTGGGCCTCTCATTGTTGTGGCCCCTCCCGCCGTAAAGCACAGGCTCCAGACGCGCAGGCCCACCGGCCAAGGCTCACGGGCCCAGCCACTCCGCGGCATGTAGGATCCTCCCAGACCAGGGCACGAACCTGTGTCCCCTGCATTGGCAGGCAGACTCCCAACCACTGTGCCACCAAGGAAGCCCAAAAAGTTAAATATACACTTGTCATATGTTTCAACCATCCCACCCCAAATATTTTCCCAAGAGAAATGAAAACATACATCCAAGCTTGTACACAAATATTCGTAGGAATTTTATTTGTAGTAGTCAAAGGCTGGAAACAACCCAAAAGTCCCTCAACAAGTGAATGGGTAACAAATTGTGGTACATCCATATAATGGAACATTATTTGGCAATAAAAAGGATTAAACTGACATGACGACGTGGATGAAGCTTAAAATAATTATGCTTAGTCAAAAAGCCCCCCCAGAATTCATGCTTATGATTATAATCTGAAGATTATAGAACTCTAGAAAATGCACACCAGTCTGCAGGGAAAGAAAGCATGGTTGCCAGGGGGAAGGGTTGTGCCAGGAAGAGTGGGAGGAAGGGATGGGGTGATGGACATGCTCGTTATCTTGATTGTGGTGATGGTTATATGGTGTGTACATAGGTTAAAACTTACCAAATCATATGCTTTATATGCGTGTAGTTTATCGTATGCCAATTATACCTGAATGAGCCTGTTTGTTTACTTGTTTATTTATTAAAAACAACAAGACAACTGCACTGGAAATTGTTACGGTCAGGGATATGTGTATTCTCTTCTCATATGTTCCATGGAAGCTATGCCAGGCCTGGGTGTGCAGAAAGTGGCCAACAAGCATTTGATTACTTTCATCTCTACAAGAGGTACCAGCATAGAAAGAAAACTCATTGAGCAGGGATGGTTGTTCATGTCATTTAGTTGATGGGGATACTGTGATTCACTGATGTAGCCAAAGTCACAGTGGGTGAGGGGAATTGGTGTGGTCACCCACTTCTCTGGACTGCTAGTTCAAGTTAGTTCATTTCCATCTGAAATGTTTGCAGCCCTGGATGGTTTTTTTTGTTTTATTTGTTTTTTTTTTTTGCGGTATGCGGGCCTCTCACTGTTGTGGCCTCTCCCGTTGCGGAGCACAGGCTCCAGACGTGCAGGCTCAGCGGCCATGGCTCACGGGCCCAGCCGCTCCGCGGCATGTGGGATCCTCCCAGACTGGGGCACGAACCCGTGTCCCCTGCATCGGCAGGCGGACTCTTAACCACCGCGCCACCAGGGAAGCCCCCTGGATGGGTTTTAAAGAGACAGAACGGATGCCACACAGCCAGGGAACAAAATAAGATGAGACAAGAAGGATGATAATGGTGGTGATGAGAGTCATAGTAATAATATTATCTACCACTTGCTGGGCACTGACTATGTGCCAGGGCAGTATCTACTTCATGGCTGTTAACCCTCACCCTGCTCCTATGAGAAAGGTGGTATCATCCCATCTTGGAGAGGAGGAAGCCAAGGTGGTGAGTAGCAAGGGCTCATATAGCTAATAAATTGTAGAGTTAGAATTTGAACCCATATCTGTCTGATTCCAAAGCTCTTACCATTAAACCACCCCATTCCCAGGCCAGCATAGATGTGTGAACACATGCATGTCCATCTATGCATACACAGGACCACACACACACACACACACACGTTCAACACACGTACACATGTGTACACACACACACACACATTTGAATACACAAGCACACTCACACCAATTGACCACCACCATATACATACACATATGCACAAACACATGTCCCCTGGAGACAAACAAACATGCACATAAACATTTGTGTGATGCATACAGCCAAACACACACTGCATGTGCACCTACACACAGACACACACTTAGGGCATCCCAAGAACATACTTTCTGTCCTTTCTGGCTTCCCATTAGTAGTGGCCAGTGCATCCCACTGCCAGCTTCTCCCAGCCCAGGCCCCGGGAATCTTCAGGAAACTGCCGTCCTGAGTCTAAAGTGAAATAATGCTCAGGCCTCTGATCTGGGAACTGCATGCAAGTCAGGGCAGTCAGATGCATCACATTTTCTCACGAAAGAAATTTCTGATGTGCTTATTAACCTTTGAAAATACCAGCTCTCAGTCTCAAAGACTTCCTGAGTCCAGATCAAACTGAAAAATAACCTTGTGACAGACCACCCGGTTCTGAGCTGATGGGAATTTCAACCCAGGCCAGCATGTCCCTCAGACAAAATGTTCCACATACCAAACCTGACAGCAGCCAGCTCTGGGGAGTAGGGGAGCCAAGTGTCAGCTATTATAGATCATGTCCACGGTGGCTGTGACATGGGATGATTGCCCTGGGCCTGCGTCACAGTGGGGGCATCCGGGATGGCAGGAAGCAGCCGGCCCAAGTGCCTTTGACATTTATGTCCCTGTGCTATAGGGCAGAGAGTCTGCCTGTCATCATAGACAGATGTAGCCTTAGCCTTGGGCAGTTATTTTCTGTTTTGAGTGTTCAGTTTGGGGTAGAATTGTAGTTCAGTAGGTGTTGTCAGAAGAAAAGAGACAGAGTGTCATGTGGAAAATTGGGGATAAGCTGATAATTCCAGGGTTGGAAGAACTGACTCATTCACCGCACCATCTCGTGGTGGAGGACAGTCTCCCTGCCTGCTCTCTTTTGGGCCACATTCTGGGCTCGGAAGGCAGTCTCTATTATTTTCACAAGTCTCAGTGTTTCTCCTATCCCAAGAAACACAAGTGAAACAGAGCTTTTCCATTGTAACAGCTGCCAGGGACCACAGAGTTTAGCCTCATCTCTGCTTTGAATAAATTGGGTGGCCTTCGTCAAAACCCTTAATTCCAGAGCCTCAGCTTATATATAGAAGGTGGGACTATCAGTGCCTGCCTTGTCTACTTCACCAGTCTGCCATGAGGACACACAGGGCTAATGAGAAGACTGTGCTTTGAGTGAGCAGGAAGGACTGCCCTGCAGTGCTACAGACCGTCCCACTACTCGGTGGGCTGCGTGGATTCAAGTTCTAGCATCACAGCCACGTGCACAGCCCCCAGCAGCTACTTCAAAATTCTCACTCCTGCAGCTCCCAACACAACCCTACCTTTTCTCAGCCAATGACTTTGCTTTCCATTGCTCAGAGAAGAGAGAGGCCGAGAGGCCAAGAGGCAGGAAGGCCCTCTGATTCTCTACTCAGAACCTATCCACACTCTACCCATCTTTAACTCCCTGCCTGCTGGTTCAGAGGCCCCTTTCCCATCAATGGATAGCATCCCCACTTAGAATCTCATTTCCTGATACTTCCTTGGGGACCTCCCCTTATCACGTATCCCTTCTCGCTTTACTCTTTCTCTTGCTACTGGTCCCTTCTCGGCGCACAACGGGGCTTTGACCAAGGAATTTGTGTCTGTAGGAACCTGTTGGGGGTTTGGACCATGAACAGGAACAGGGGAGAAACACTCTGGGTGAGGACAAAAATGGGGCAGGTGTGGCCCTTGGGAAAGGCTTCAGAGATAAGGTTTTGAAGACTCTATGGAAGTTGCAAGGGTGTTGCTGAAAATTGCAAGGGTTCTTAGATTGTCCAGACTGTCACCCTTCTCCCTCAGTCCCTGTTCTTTCTGTCTCCGTCCCTCTCCCTGACATCTATCCTCATACCCTCATCTTGAAGAATTAAAATCCTAGTCCCTTTGGGGACATAATGAAAAGTTCAGACTTTGTAAAATCACTGGCAGTTGAGTAATTGAAACATCACTTTTGTTTTACAAATAATAGGACCCGTTCTTGCTGCGCAGAGCTAGGCATCCCTCTCCCAGATTTGACCTGATCAATCCTACCAGTAGATGCAGCCAAGTTGTCTTGAAACTGTCAGTCGGAGGACCAGCTCTCTCCATTTCCCAGGGGTAAATAGAACCCCACCCAGGCCCATCAGCTTCTTTCACCAGAACTTGAATCTGATGGCAAGCATGTAAAGTCATCCCTCAGAATCCGTGGAGGATTGGTTCTGGGACTTCCTTAAATACCAAAATACAAGGATGCTCAAATCCCTTACATAAAATGGCATAGTATTTGCTTATTGCCTTCACACATTCTCACTTACACTTTAAATCATCTCTAGATTGCTTATAATACCCAATATAATGTAAATGCTATATTAATAGTTGTAAATACAATGTAAATGCTTCGTAAATATTTGCTGGCACATGGCAAATTCAAGTTTTGCTTTTGGGAACTTTCTGGAATTTTGTTTCTTTGAATATTTTCAATCCACAGTTTGAACCCATGGATGCAGAAGTCGTGGATATGGGGACTTCCCCAGTGGCACAGTGGTTGAGAATCCGTCTGCCAATGCAGGGGACACGGATTTGAGCCCTGGCCCGGGAGGATCCCACGTGCTGTGGAGCAACTAAGCCCTTGCGCCACAACTACTGAGCCTGCGCTCTAAAGCCTGCGAGCCACAACTACTGAAGCCCGCGCACCTAGAGCCCGTGCTCCACAACAAGAGAAGCCACCCAATGAGAAGCCCACACACTGCAGCGAAGAGTAGCCCCCGCTCATCACAACTAGAGAAAAGCCTGCATGCAGCAACGAAGACCCAACGCAGACAAAAAAAAAAAAAAAATTGGGTGGATGTGTAATGTGTGGATTCAAAGGGCCAACTGTAGTTGGAACCATGTCATTCTGACAGCAGCCTCCTGGAGAGATTTCTCTTCAGTTCTTGCCTGGAGCTTCCATCCTTCAAGTCCTTCTTGAAGCTTGGCTGTTCAGCTTCCCCTTTAACTCTGTAAGATATTAAGCATCCTTACCATCTCTTCCATCTCTGCTTTATAGGAAAGATTTCAGTTGCTTGTAACCAGAGAATCTTAACTGATAAGCATATACCTCTGTAAAGCTCTCCCTCTGAAGATCTTCAGAAAGCCACCGACTTGGCTACCACATGACCTTCTTGTACCCTCTTTGGAAACACCAGGCATTAGATCCTGAAAGTACTTTATCCTCAGAGTCTGCAAGATAAGTACTATCATCATACCCATTTTTCAGGTGAGAGACTGAGGCTCTGAAAGATGTGGGCATCTGCTGAGGATTAAAGCTGGGACCAGGAAACTTGGTCATCCTATTAGTAAAATTTAGTGTAGCCCAAGAAAAGGAGGTTAACAGAAGGAAAGTGGGAGCATCTCTGGCCAAGATAGCACCTTCCTCCATCTCTCTCTTTCTCAGGCCTCCTACTCTGCCATTTCTGCTTCTGCTCCGTTTTCCTGCCTTTCTCTGTAGACTGGCTTTCTCTGCTCAGTTATTAGTGAGCACATTGCTGAAAAAGGCTGTTCCAAACCTAACTCTAAATAGTTACTCACTTCAAGCTTCTACCATCAACTATAGTTTCTGTGTTTCTTAGTTTGAAATACTGAGATAAAATCTGCTTGGTACCTGGACAGCTGGGGCCAGCTGAAAAATGTCCACTCTCCTGAAAAGATATTTATTTCCTAATCCCTGGAACCTGTGAATGTTATATGGAAACAGGGTCTTTGTAGAAGTGTTAAGGATTTGAAGATGGAGAAATTACCCTGGTTTATCTGGGTGGGCCCTAAATGCAATCGTATGTATAACCTTACAGATTGAGGCAAAGAGAGATTGGGCACAGACAGAAGAGAAGGTGATATGAAGCAGAGATTGGAGTGATGCAGCCATAAACCAAGGAATGTTTGCAGTCACAAGAATCTGGAAGAGACAAATTCTCCCCTACAGCCTCTGAAGGGAGCACAGCTCTGCTAATACTTTGACCTGAGTCCAGTACTACTGATTTTAGATTACTGGCAACCAGAACTGTGGGAGAATAAATTTCTGTTGTTTAAAGTAACCAAATTTGTTTTGATTTGCTACAGAAGCTACAGGGAACTAATACAGCAGCCAGTGGATTCACTTCTCCTGCGTTAGGTGTCCACTCATTGTCCAATCAGTTATACCCAGGGGGATGTTAAATGAACAACCACAGAGGCCTATCCTCTGGGAAAGTAGTTGGTATATTCTCAGAGAAAGGACATAGCTGGGAGACACTTGCATGCATCCCACTACCACTCCCTGACACCTTTTATCCGATAGGTGTGAGAGGAAGTGTTGGGACACACTGGGCAGCAGTCATGCCTGAATGCATCACCAAGCCTAGGGCTCTCTCCTTCCCTGCCTGAATAGGGAATGAGTTCATAAACAGAGCTCTTACTGGGCAGTGGGTGAGGTGAGGTTAGAAGATGAGTCTATCTGTCTAGCTAATTCAAACAATCGTTTACTTAACACCCTTCTTTAGCCAGGTGTTGGGACAAGTTAGTACAGGCACCAGCCTATAGTCTGGTGGAGGGCAAAACCTGCACATCCTGGACAGCTGGGAAGAACTTAACGGGATCCTTTCATTGTTCAGTTAGTCATTTATTCAACAAATGTTTGCTGTGTACATATGTACCAGGCTAGGTGATATTATAATACAGTGTATAAAGTCATTGTCTCCGTGGCATGAGAAAAATAAGCAAGCAGATAAATGAGCAAATTAATTGAGCACAAATTGAGAAAAGAGCTACTACAGAAGAGACGTAGGATTCCAAGACAGCAAACGGTGCGTGAGTTGATGGGGAATGGTGGTGGCAATCAGAGCTTGGAATCAGGTGTTATTTGGCGGGGTTGGTGGGGTGGGGCCCCGTGAGAAGTCTGAACGGAGAAGTCGAATGGGCAGTTGGATTTAAACCTGGGGCTGGGAGAAAAGGTTTGGGCAGGAAATTTGTTATTGAGAGCCATGGAAACGAAGGAAAGGTCTAGGAAAAAGAGCACATAAACACCTTCTACTTGTGAACAAGCGGTTTACAAGAAACAATCTATTGCTTCATAAGCAGAAATTTATTGTTTTATAAATAGAAATTGCGTAGCTTCCTGCAGCCTCCTCCCTCTTCCACACTACATTTCCCAGAATGCCCTAAGAACCGCGCGAGACCCGGGATCGCTCTCAGACGCTTCCGGCGTAAGTGGCCCGGATAAGTATGGCGCTCCTCAGAGCGTTTGTGTCGCTCTTCACCCCGCAGGCAGGTTCTCGGGTCACCTGGCGGGTCTGTTTCCGGGCCCGCACTCGGCCCCGGCCCGGTTCCCTGTTCCAGTCTCTGCCCGGGGTCTGCGGGGCTGGCACGCCATGCCGTGGGCTCGGCTCCGAGGCGGGTAAGTGACCTGCGGGGCGTCCTCTTGGACGTTCTCCTGGGATATCTAGAGCCTGCTTCAGGCTGGCGAGACCCACACGGGGGCCCCGGCTCTTCCTGCAGCGCGACCTTAGACCCAGTCGGCTCTCTCCTGTAACCGCGGGGTCTGTAGTCTACCACGTTTGTTCATTAATTCCTTCATTTAAGCGTCAGTGCCTGGGCTCCGCTCTTTGTAAAGCACAGAGCTACGTTTAGGGGATACGGTGGACTAGGACTGACATGGGTTTTGCCCTGAGCTAACTGGCGGCGCAGTGGGGAATGGCAGTACAGTGTGACCCGGGTTGTGATAGGGGTCGCAGAGAAGAGTGGCACTCAGACTAGGTTGAAAAGGCAAGGAAGGATTCCTGGAAAATACGGCCAAAGCTGAGACCTGGTTAATCGTGCCAGGGAGAAAACAAGAAGCATTCCACGCGGAGGAAACATCATAAGCAAAAGTCCAGAAATGAGACTGAACACAGGTAGTTTGGGAACCCACTTTGGAGGCAGGATTGTTGAGGCTGGTTATGACTTCGAATCTGGATATCAAAGGAGAAATCAATGTTACTTCTCAAGTTTCTGGCTTGAGCAGTTGAGTGGAGAGTAGTTCCATTTACACCAAGACAGAGAAGATTAATTATAGGACAGTTTTTTAGAGGGGAATGAGAGGAGGAGAAATGGGGGAGAAAAGGCAGGAGTAGATGAGGTAAGGAGATGGGAAGGGAAGCAAAGTTAAACGTCTGTTTTGGACGCATTAAATTTGAGGTGCCTTTGAGATTCAAAGTGGAGGTGTTGGGTATGCAGTTACATAGACATTGAGAAGTACTGGAGTAAAAATGTTAACCGAAGCTGGCGGAATGGGAGGGACTGTCTGAGGGGAGAGTAGTGCTGAGCACGACTGTGTGCCAGGCACTGTAAGAGACCCTGGGTGCCAGAGACCAGTACAAAACAGGATTGTGGCCTTGGGAGAACACAGAGTCTAGTGGGGACACGGTGCAGTAAGCAGATCGCCTTAAGTTTTTTTCTAAATGGTGTTGAAAGCCATTGGTGAATTTTAAGTATGGGAGTGACCTTGATTACAGTTGAGATAAAAGTTTTTTTCCAGTTTTATTGAGATATATTTGATATACAGCAGTGTATAACTTCAAGGTGTACAACATAATTTGATTTACATATATCGTGAAATCGTTACCCCAGTAAGTTAACATCCATCTTCTCATACAGATCCAAAAAAAGGAAGAAAAAGGTTTTTTTTCTCATGATGAGAATTTTTAGGATTTACTCTCAACAACTTTCATGTATACCATACAGCATTCCTAGAATTTATTTATCTTAAAACTGAAAGTTTATACCTTTTGACCGCCCCGCCCCCCAGCACCTTGCACTTCACAAAGGTCATACGGTATTTGTCTTTCTCTGCCTGACTTATCTTAGTGTAATGCCCTCAGGGTCCATCCATGTTGTCACAAATGGCAGGATTTCCTCATTTTTTGTGGCTGAAAAATATTCTGTGTGTGTGTATTATTTTACATATTAAATTTTAAACTTCTCTGACAGCCATGATTTTCTACTAGGACGTGATCTTTGGGATGCTTTTCTTCTCACTAATATTCTTTCTTAGTAACTGTAAAGACAGGATGCCATCAGGAGTGCCTACTCTAACAGAACCACCTTTTACATGTTTTTAAACTATCTTTCTGGAAAAATTCAGAAGTATCTGCAACAAAATTATATGTTATTCACTATATTTTACATATATCTATTTTACATACACGTGTGTATGTATATGTGTTTATGTGTATATAAAGATGTGAGGTATATAACATATCTCACTCTTGTGTACACATAAACATATACGTATGTATGTAAATATGTATGTATGTAAATATGTATCGTTTATCAATCGGTACTTAGGTTGTTTCTGTGTCTTGGCTATTGTAAATAATACTGCTATTAACATGGGGATGCAGGTATCTCTTCAACATAGTGTTTTCATTTCCTTCAGATATATTCCCAGAAGTGGAATTGCTGGGTCATATGGTAGTTTTTTTTTTTTAGGAACCTCCATACTGTTTCCATAGTGGCTGTACCAGTTTACATTCCCACCAACAGTGCAGAGGGGTTCCTTTTTTCTGCACATCCACACCAGCATTTGTTATCTCTTGTCTTTTTGATGATAGCCATTCTAACAGGTATGAGATGATATCTCATTGTGGTTTTAATTTGCATTTCTTTAATGACTAGTGATGTTGAGTACTTCACATGTACCTTTCATACATCTTCTTTGGAGAAATGTCTGTTCAGGTCCTTGGCCCATTTTTTAGCTGGATTATTTGGTTTTTTGTTATTGAGTTGTATGAATTCTTTATATATTTTGGATATTAATTCCTCATCAGATATATGGTTTGCTATTTTTTTTGCGTTTTGTAGGTTGTCTTTTCATTTGTCGGTTGTTTCTTTTGCTGTGCAGCAGCTTTTTAGTTTGATGTAGTCCCACTTGTTTATTTTTAATCTTGTTGCTTGTGCTTTAGGTGTCATATACAAAAAATCATTGCCAAGACGAATGTCAAGGAGCTGTTTTCCTGTGTTTTCTTCTGGGAGTTTTATGGTTTCTGGTCTTACATTTAAGTCTTTAATTCACTTCGAGTTAATTTTTGTGAATGGTGTAAGCTAGGGGTCTAGTTTCATTCTTTTACATGTGAATATCCAGTTTTCCCAGCACCGTTTATTGAAGAGACTGTCTTTTCTCCTTTGAGTATTCTTGGTTTCTTTGTCAAATGTTAGTTGGCTCTATATGCATGAGTTTATTTATGCAGTCTCATTTCTGTTCCCTTGGTCTATGTGTCTGTTTTTATGCCAGTACCATACTGTTTTGATTATATAGCTTGAAATCAGGAAGTGTGATGCCTCCCGCTTTGTTGTTCTTTCTTAGGATTACTTTGGCTATTCAGGGTCTTTTGTGGTTCCATACAAATTTTAGGTTTGTTTTTTCTGCCTCTGTAAAAAAATGCCATTGGACCCTCGATAGGGGTTGCATTGAATCTATAGATGATGTTGGGTAGTATGGACATTTTAACAATATTAATTCTTCTAATCCATGAACACAGGATACCTTTCCATTTATTTGTGTCTTCTTTGATTTCTTTTCAGCAGTGTTTTCAGTATAGCAATCTTTCACCTCCTTGGTTAAATTTATTACTAAATATTGTATTTTTTTAATTAATTAATTTTTTTTTTGCGGTACGCGGGACTCTCACTGTTGTGGCCTCTCCTGTTGCGGAGCACAGGCTCCGGACACGCCGGCTCAGCGGCCATGGCTCACGGGTCCAGCCGCTCCGCGGCATGTGGGATCTTCCCGGACCGGGGCACGAACCCGTGTCCCCTGCATTGGCAGGCGGACTCTCAACCACTGCGCCACCAGGGAAGCCATAAATATTGTATTGTTTTTGATGCTTTCTTTTTCAGATAATTTGTTGTTAGTGTACAGAAATGGTATTGGTTTTGGTATATTAATTTTGTGTCCTGCAACTTTACTGAATTTGTTGATTAGATCTAATGGTTTATTGATGGAGTCTTTAGGATATTTTTATAGATAAAATCATGTCATCTGCAAATAGAGACAGTTTCCTTTTCAATTCTGTTGCATTTTATTTCTTTTTCTTGCCTGAGTACTCTGGCTAGAACTTCCAGTACTGTGTTGAATAGGAATGATGAGATTGGACAGCCCGGTCTTGTTCCTGATCTTGGAGGAGAGGCTTTCAACCTTTCACCGTTGAGTAGATTGTTAGCTGTGGGTTTGTCATATATGGCCTTTATTATGTTGAGGTGTGATCCTCTTGTACTTAATTTGTTAGAAGTTTTTAATCGTGAATTTTGTCAAATGCTTTTTCTGCATCTGTCAAAGTAATCATGTTTTCCTTTCATTCTATGAATATTGATTGATTGACCTAAGTATGTTGAATCGTCTTCGCAGCCCAAGAAATAAATCCCATTTGACCATGGTGAATGATCTTTTTAATGTTATGCTGAATCAGTTTGCTAGTATTTTATTGAGAATGTTTGACCTGTAGTTTTTATTTATTTATTTATTTATTGTTGGGTCTTTGTTGCTGTGCGTGGGCTTTCTCTAGTTGCAGCGAGCGGGGGCTACTTTTCGTTGTGGTGTGTGGGCTTCTCATTGTGGTGGCTTCTCTTGTTGCGGAGCCTGAGCTCTAGGCTCACGGGCTTCAGTAGTTGCAGCATGTGGGCTCGGTAGTCGCAATGCGCAGCCCCTAGAGCACAGGCTCAGTAGTTCTGGTGCACGGGCTTAGTTGCTTCGCGACTTGTGGGATCTTCCTGGACCAGGGCTTGAACCCATATCCCCTGCATTGGCAGGCGGATTCTTAACCACTGCACCACGAGGGAAGTCCTGGCCTGTAGTTTTCTGTTAGTATCCTTTACTGGCTTTGGTTAATGCTGACCTCATAAAATGAGTTTGGGAGTGTTCCCTCCTCTTCGATCTTTTGGAAGAGTTTGAGAAGGATGGGCATTAATTCTTTAAATGTTTGGTAAAATTCATCTGTGAAGCCATCTGGTCCTGGGCCTTTCTTCATTGGGAGAATTTTTTTATTACTGATTCAGTCTTCTTACTAGTAATTGGCCTGTTTTGATTTTCTATTTGTTCCCGATTTTGTCTCGGTAGATTGTATATTTCTAAGAGTTTTTCCATTTCTTCTAGGTTGTCCAGTTTGTTGGCATATAGTTGTTCGTGCCTCTTATGATCCTTTGAAATTCTGTAGTATCGGTTGTAATGTGTTTTTCAGTTACAGTTTTGTTGGTTTGGGTCCTCTTTTTTCCTTGGTCTAGCTAAAGGTTTGTCAATTTTGCTTATCTTTTCAATGAACGAACTCTTTGTTAATCTTTTCTGTTGTTTGAATTACATTTTTAAGAGATGACTGTGATTGTTCTGTGGAGAACGGTCAGAATGGAGGCAGGGGGATAGGTTAGGAGGCTAAGGCAAGAGATAGGATGGCCTTGACTAGAGTAGTGGCAGTGGGAAATGGAGGATTAAAGACCGATTTATGAGGTGTAACAGGCAGTATGTTTTGTGTCAGTATCCTTTTTTGTAAAATGGGGATAATCGTAGTATTTGTGGGGTTGTTAGGAGGATTAAACGTGCCAAGTATGTAAAGTAGTTAGTACCGGCACATAGTAAATACCTAACAAGTGTCAGCTGCTAACATTACTCCTGCTGTTGTCTAGATGTGGAGGGTAAAGGAGGAATCAAGAATGACTGTAGGCTTCTGGCCCACGTGACCTATTGGATGGTGCTAAGGATAATAGGAAAAGCAGGTTTGTGACAGGAGAGAAGTTATGGGTTCTGCTTTGGCAGTATTGAACTGCATGTGAGATATCCATTGGGTAGTTGGATGGAAGATGATCTTGGCTGGAGATTCAGATTTTAGAGTCTCCAGCATATAGAAGTAATTATAGGAGGTTAGGAGATCATCCATCAAGAATGTGAGAAGGGAGAAAAGAAGAATGTAGTTCAGAATCCTGAGGGACACCAGGACGCCAGCATTTATAGGACTAGCAGAGGAAAAGGTGGTTGGGAAGGAATGGCTTTTTTTTTCTAATGGAAATGGAGGTTGGGCAAAGGGATAGGCAAGCTGCATAAGGCAGAGCTGAGATCTGAGTCTCCTCCTCTTCTGTCCAGCTTTCTTCCATGATGCCACATGACCTCTTCAGTGTCATGTCCAGTGACCCAGGCCTCTTTTTCCTAGCTGGATCCCCTCAGCCTAGAATTTCCTTCCCTTTTTCTCTGCTCTATTCAGGCGCCTGGGAAGCCTTCTTGGACCCTACCATGCCCTTCTCTGCTCCCAGGCTATGTTTAGTTTCTGCCTCTGTAATCACACAACCCCCTGTACCTTCCTTGTATGTAGCACTTGCTCTAAGGAATGTAATGGAAGAGTGGAATTGATCTAGGCTTTGGCATCAGATAAACTGCAGTTTAAATCCTGGCTCTATCATTTAATAGCTAGTTGTCTTTAGGAAGACTCCAATATCCGATATCCTCATCTACAAAACTGGGATATCAGTATTTTGTGGGTTGTTGTAAGCATTCCTGAAAATGTATGTAATGAGTGGCATATAGGAGACAACTCTGTAGATGGTAGTAACCATGATTGTTGTTAATGTTGCATTAGCTACTTTTTTCATGTTGCTTTCTTCACTAGACTTTCAGTGCCTTTTTGGCAGAAACTGTATCTTTATCATAGTGAATGCTCAGTAATTTTAAATGAATGAATGAAGGAATCTTGTAGGTATTAGTATTATGCATACTGAGGTAGACCTTGTGTTAATAATTTTTATTGTTGACTTTTCCATTTAGAGGTCTTGTTGGTTCGTCATTTTTGACATCTTATTTACTAAAAATTCATTTTAACAGAATCTGGTAGCTCAAAGATCAAGAAACCTACCTTTATGGATGAGGAAGTCCAAAGCATACTCATCAAGATGACAGGCTTAGATCTGAAGAAGATTTTTAAGCCAGCTATACAAGAAGTGAAGCCACCAACTTATAAGCTAATGACCCAAGCACAGTTGGAAGAGGTATGTGAATGTAAGAATATTGGTGTAATACCTTCCTTTAAAGGATTAAACAAGATTTCCAGGACCCCTTCAGACGCTGGTAGCTGCTCTTCCACAGGTGCTAGTGAGGGGGAGTTGCAGGCACAGAAGTGAGAAAAGAAATGTGAGCAGCAGGCAGAGAGGAGCAGGGGGTGTGGCCAAAATTAGGCAGACTGGGCGTGTGGTCCAGGCCTGGCTGTCCGGCAGAGCCGCCTCTGCTCCAGAACCAGCTTGATCAGCCTCCCTTTGTGCTGCCTGTTCCAGCTTCCCTCCTAGAGGAACATTTGTTGTGAGTACTTTGAGGCTGAGGCTTTGGTGAGATTATGAGATCCTTCTGGACAGCGTCCAACTCCAGGCAAGGGTCCTCCTGGAGTCGTGGGTATTGAGTGCTTTGTGGAAAATGCTTTGGTGTATGAATATGTGAAGAGCAATAGCTCTTCTTTCTAATTCAAGAATAATTAAGAGTCGTAGCAAAAAATTCAAATACCCAATAGCGTATCACACGAAGGGCCCCTTTCACCTCTCAGAGGTAACCACCGTTAACAGTATGGCATGGAGCAGTGTGCTCAGTGGTTAAGGGCAGGGGCTCTGGAGTTACGTTGCCTGGGTTCAAATCCTAGTGCTGCAGCTTCTTAGCAATTTACTTAACATTTGTGTGCCTCTATTTTCTCTCTCATAAAATGACATAACAGTAGCACTTAGCTCATAAGGTAGTTGTGGGCATTAAATGAGCCAAATATAATACAAAATATTTAAACATATGGTAAGCACCCAATAAGTGAAATCCTTTGTCGTATTTCAGGCAGCTTTTGTGGCCTGGCTCTGTCTTTGAGCATCCCTTTGCTGTTTTGAGAGTGGTTAAGCCTGTAGCTACTGCTCTCAGCCACACCACAGAGGCAAGGCCCAGGGCCCAGGAGCCCAAGTTTGGCTTTTTACTCACTTATTCATGGCTACAGCTTCTTCTCTTTGAAGTCTTTAGCATTTTTCATTAGTATCTGCTTTTGTCAGGTGATCCTTTTGGTCTGTAACCTTGCGGCTTTCCCAAGAAATATTTTATTTCATTAGGCTACAAGACAGGCAGTCGAGGCGGCTAAAGTCCGATTAAAAATGCCACCAGTTCTGGAAGAGCGAGCGCCAATAAATGACGTGTTAGCAGAAGATAAGATTTTGGAAGGAACAGAAACAGCCAAATACGTGTTTACTGATATATCATATTGCATACCACACCGGGTAAGTGTATGTCTAATTGCAAAATGATTTTTATTTGAAATACTGTGTAGAGATGGGCCTGAGGGACGAGGGTCAACATCGTGTGACCCAGCTGTCTCTGAATCTTCCAAACCAGAATTTCTGCGACTGAGTGAGACCTGGCAGATACAGCATAAAGAAGAAAAATGCAAACCAGCACCACATCATCATGTCACCATTTCCTTACAGATTATGGACACGGTATTTCCAGATTGACTGCACAAAAAGAGACAGGTGTGCTGAGACAGAACAAGACAGAAACCTACCCTCAAACCACAAATAGGAAAGTATCTTCAAGGCAATATAGGAGAAGGGAGATTCTGCTCAAGTTAGACTGATTTCCGTAGCTGAAGCTTTTTAAGATGGAAATTCTTGCTGATGCCCAAAAAGCTCAGACTTCCTGAAGGATTTTCACTGTTCAGAATTTGCAGTAAAAGTGCCAGGTTTCCCCAGATAATTTTCAGGCACCACTTCATCTGTTGTAGTTTTTATTGTCTAGCTCCTCTTCCTCTGATTGCCAGTTCCAAAAGAACACTCTGGCACTTACAAAATATATTAGTTGTTGTTTGAGCCTTTTCAAGTAAAGAGTAAAAGAGTAATTTACAGTTCAGCCCACAAGATGCAGTAGAATATTGCATAGTGATAGGGCTGGGAAAAGGGCCACCCTGTACTAATCTTTTTATCATATGTGATTTTGGTTAGAAGACATGATTTGAGCAATGTCCATGTCTGTACATCAATCACCTGTATATCTGACATAATGAACAGGGATCAGTTTCATTTTTAATTAGAGTTTTTGCTTTTATATATGTTTGCAGTGCTGTGCAGGCTGGTTGTGAGAGCATTCTATAACCTGAGAGGGAGAAAGGAACTTGGAATTCAAATTACCAAAATCCTTTTGAGGAACAACTGTGTTACTTTGCCATCTGCTATTTTTTTTTCTATTTGCAGTGCTTGATGAAAGTTTTAATTATACTATCCTCAGAACACATTCAGAGACTCTTAACATCTCTGAAGAGTTGAGTGTCAGTACCATCTGGTTAATTTAAACATTAATCAGATGGGTCTCATTTATCTGCTATGTGCAAAGCTCTGTGTAAGTCACTCTGGGTGTTGCAAAGAATTGTAATCCACAGTTCCTGACCTCTTCCAGTTCTGTAACAATATTAACAATATCTGAGAGGTGTTAAGAATCCTGCACGTGATAAATTGCCAGTTGGGTGGTACACACAGTGGGTGGAATTCAGTGGAGGAAGCAGTCCTGTGGCCTGGGATTTGGCAGGCGGACCAGCCAGTCTCTGACACTTTTGTCTCGAGTATGAGGCATCGCAGAGGTGTGGGATTAAGACTCCACACCTTTGGGTTTGTTCCTTCAATCCCTGGGACTTTAAACATAAATCATAAAGTAGTAAAGTCTGTCTGTGTGAGACTTTAGGATGGGGAAATGAAATAATTCAGAAAGGTTTTATAGCACTTCTTTCTTCTGAAATGGATTTAGATGAATCTCAGGTCACCTTTTTTTAGTTGAACCGTTTTATGTATTGAACCCACTTGAAGGCTATAGATCACATTTAGTACATACTTTGATTTAGGTTTCTGCTTGTCAGAGGCACGGCAGTGATTAGTGAAGGGAGTATCAAATCTCACCAGGTCTTTGAGGCTTACAGTTATCATTGAAATCATACAGATGATTGCATCTTATGTTTCCCGGTTGCATTTTATATTGTTGATTGCAAGTTATTCTTATAATGGTGCTTAGTGAGACACTGGAACTAAAAATTAAGTCCTCACGGACTCATCCTTGACTACGTTTTCTATTTCAGGAGCGTTTTATTGTCGTCAGAGAACCAAGTGGCACACTACGCAAAGCCTCTTGGGAAGAAAGGGACCGGATGATTCAAGTTTATTTCCCAAAAGAAGGTCGTAGAGTTTTAACACCAGTAATTTTCAAGGAAGAAAATCTTCAGGTAAGGTGATTTTGGTTTCATAGAGGTAGTGCTGATGGTTTCTTTGTTGAACAGTTGGCTCTGGTGCTGCTGGGCATTTTGCTTTGATAAACAGACATTTCTAATGATAAGGAGGGTTATTTATCTTGTAATTGGCTTAGGTAGGATTTGAATCCAGGTGTGACAGTTACGAAGCCTGTGTTGTTTCTGCATCCCTCTTGCTGGGCACAGATGTGGCCTGTGCATGGATGGGCAGGTCTGGCATGGCGTCAGGACAGGTGTTGCACTCTCATGTTCTTCTCATGTAATTCTGTGTGTGTTGGTTTAGACCATGTACAGCCAGGACCGGCATGCTGATGTCCTCAATCTCTGCGTTGCCCAGTTTGAGCCAGATTCTGCTGAATATATCAAAGTGAGTATATTCTACAGTTTCTAAAGTATGGGCTGAAGTATGATTATGAGTATGATTTTTTAATCCAGCACAATGAGTTCGGTTATAAGCTTTGATACAGGGGGAAGAGAAGGGAAATGCCTGAACACCTATCAAGTGCCTGATGTACACCAGATAGATATTTTCATCCTCACAACCCTTGACTGAAGGATGAGAGAATTTAAGAGAGTTAAGTAACTTGTTGAAAGTTGCACAGCTAGTCAGTGGTAGAGTTAAGACCCAAACTTGACGGCAAAGACTATTCTTTTTTCAGTTAATCACACAGGAAAACAGTTGTTCACGGAAATTTGCCAGAATGCAGTGTATGTATCTTCCAGTTCAGTTTAATAAATAATCATATAGTACCTTCCATGTATAAGGTATTGTTGTGGTGGTGTAGGTTATGGCATGAACTAGGATAGGGAGCCCTGTCAAAGTCCACAAATGATTGTGGGGAAGAGTGCTAGTTAAGTATACAGATAATTAGCACTGTAGGTCTAAGATGTTAGGTGCTAAGAGAAGGTTACAACGTGCTCTCAGGCGTCATAGGGCTCTTGAAGAGGGTTCTAGAAGGGCAGGGAACATTATGGCTGGTGGAGTTGGGTGAGGAGAGGTGTTTCAGGTAGAGGGGAAAGTATGAACAGGCAGGAAACAAAGTATACTTGAGAAATGGCCAGTCATCTGGTTTGCTTGTACATGCAGTGTATAGGTAGGGGAGTGGTTCAAGATTAAGCTAGAAAGGTAGATGGAGCCATATCACAGGTGACCTCAGATGCTAGGCTGATGAATCTGGACTTCAGTCAGCAGCCTTTTGAACACAAGAATGCCCTCATCAAAGTCCTCATTTAGGAAGATCACTTTAGAAGAACTGAAGGAACATTAGTTAATAAGTTAGTGTGGGGTAGTTGATTGGATAGGGAAAAAAGGGAGTGGTGGCCCATTATTTCCAGTGGTCCATATATATATATA
>NW_020175528.1:302027-352957 GCF_003031525.2 Neophocaena asiaeorientalis asiaeorientalis
AAATAGTGCGTGGCTGGGCTTCCCTGGTGGCGCAGTGGTTGAGAGTCCGCCTGCGAATGCGGGGGACACACGGGTTCGTGCCCTGGTCCGGGAGGATCCCGCATGCCGCGGAGCGGCTGGGCCCGTGAGCCATGGCCGCTGAGCCTACGCACCTGGAGCCTCTGCTCCGCAAGGGAAGAGGCCGCAACAGTGAGAGACCCGCATACCGCAAAAAAAAAAAAAAAAATAGTGCGGGGCTGCTGAAGAGTAATTGATCTGGCTATAAATGTTTGGCAGACTTGTTCCAGGCCCTATATACTTTTACAGTAGAGGGCTGGTCTAAATCATACCTGCTGGTTAGTGATAGTGGAGGCCGGTATAAGTAGACCTCGTTTACTGATACTTTCTTAGGCAGCTCACATGCTAGTAGATGTATACCCAGTAATGCTGCTCACTTCTATTTATTTTCATATTTCTGAAAAGTTGCATTTTGTGTGGATAGATTCATCATCAGACCTACGAAGATATAGATAAATATGGAAAGTATGACCTTTTGCGTTCAACAAGACACTTCGGTGGAATGGCTTGGTATTTTGTAAATAAGAAAAAGATTGATGGTTTACTGATTGACCAGATTCAGAGAGATTTGTAAGTATGATCTTAGTAAGTAAAGAAATTCTTATTATCATTAAACTTGTATTTAATCTATGTTATTTTTCCAGTGATAACAATGTACTGTCCAGTGATAGATTTCACTTAACTCAGTTTGTTTAGGGATTTGTTTTTCCAGTATAATCCAGTTTTCTCAGTCTTTGCTTCTGTGTTGTGTAAACAGGGCTGGATTCTTTGAAAGAGTAAATGGCTTTGGATCTGTACTGTATACCCTAGATATTGACTTATTCCTGGCCTTACTGGTGCTCCTGGATACCAGTGAATTTTCCATATACTTAAAGGGGATTAAATAGGAAATGTAAAGAAGTAGACATAAGCTCTGATGGGTGCTTTTCAGTAAAAGTCATTTAATTTATGAAAATACTCTTGCTTTTGATCCTCCTTGTTTTTGCAAGATTTTTAAGGCATTAAAAAGGTTACAGGTTTTTTTCAAAGTTGCGTGAAACAAAGAATGTCTGTTGTATTTTAGCATTCAACTGGTGTGCACCCAGCCTTCTAGCTGAAATAATACTTTACAACTTGTGATGAACTGAGGAGAAGATTATTTTCGAGTATCTTTCCATTGGTTGAGTTAGAGAAAGGCCAAAATAACAAGGAAAAGAAACCAACACGGCTGTACTGTAGTAAGAAAGTCACCAGAGAGCTTAGTGATTATTGCCATCTTGAATGTAAGGAGTTTTGACTCAGACTATCCTCCGTGTAATCTGAACCGTTCACACAAAGGTAAGGCATTTGGAACTAGAAGGTTCCATATTGTCTGAGAATTACAGCCCATGTGGAAACAGTGTCATCTCTCATAGAAACATCATTCCTAATGGTAAGTGATTTCCAGGCTAGCCCTCTTCTCCAGCATATGTAGTGTAATCCAATTGAGAGGGCAGAAACATACCTTCATCCCACATAAGCAAGAGGCTGCTGGTGGTCATGAGGATGCTCAAAAATGACTTGCCTTTAGGTGCATTAGTAGTGACATCTCCTGTGAATGAATTTTCTTATAAAGCTTCTCAAATGTAAATATTCTGAAATTATTTTATTATACAAAGAATTTAACTTTTTTTAATTGTTTGTGGTACACGGGCCTCTCACTGCTGTGGCCTCTCCTGTTGCGGAGCACAGGCTCCGCGGCCATGGCTCACGGCCCCAGCCACTCCGCGGCATGTGGGATCTTCCCGGACCGGGGCACGAACCCGCATCCTCTGCATCGGCAGGCGGACTCTTAACCACTGCGCCACCAGGGAAGCCCGAATTTAACATTTTTTATAAGAAATTAGAGCAACACAGAAATGTACTTCTGGACTTCCCTGGTGGCACAGTGGTTAAGAATCCACCTGCCAATTCAGGGGACACGGGTTCTATCCCTGGTCCAGGAAGATCCCACATGCCGAGGAGCAACTAAGCCCGTGCATCACAAGCCTGCACTCGAGCCTGCGAGCCCCAACTACTGCGCCCACTTGCCTAGAGCCCGAGCTCTGCAACGAGAAGCCACCGCAGTAAGCCTGCGCACCGCTGTGAAGAGTAGCCCCTATTCACCGCAACTGGAGAAAGCCCATGCACAGCAATGGAGGCCCAACAGCCAAAAAGGAATAAATTAAAAAAAAAATGTATTTCTTTGAAAATTAAGGTTCTTTATCGAGGAGTACTAATAAGCGATATTATAGTAATACTCATCACACGTAAGCTTTACCTCTGAAGCAGTTCATTTGCATACTGGGAGGGAATTTTGAGTTCCCTGAATGTCCTGATCTGCTTAAGTAAAACTTCCTGTGGGAATGCTGAACAGGACAGTTTGCTGCAAATCCCAGGCTAAACAGTAGAGGGTGCGTGTCCTCAGTGAACGGGGCCCAGGCCAGAATTGAGATTCTGCACACTTATTTCAAACTG
This sequence comes from Neophocaena asiaeorientalis asiaeorientalis, assembly GCF_003031525.2. Lineage (NCBI taxonomy): Eukaryota > Metazoa > Chordata > Mammalia > Artiodactyla > Phocoenidae > Neophocaena > Neophocaena asiaeorientalis. The sequence goes on from NW_020175528.1 coordinate 304,560, forward strand.
AAGTTCCACTGTTGGTTTTGAATTGAGATGCCTTTAAAATCTTTACATGTAAATTTATTTTTTTTTAATTTCAAATATGGGCTGGGTGTGAAGCTAAATTATTCTGTGAGACACAGGCATCGTACCGTAGCATGAACGTAAAGAAGCCCTAAGCATGACTAAGATATAGAAACCCATTTAAGCTCTTTATGGGTTCACATGGTTATGCTCTAAAGAGAACTGCTGTTATCTTTTGTTGTCACGTTTATTGGACTATTAGATTACAACAAACACAACAGATTTATACTGAACATTTAAAAAATATTTTTCCTCTGGAAAGTTTTACTTTCTCACTTCTGGCTTCTCAGTTCTACCAAGACATGGCCTTTAGGGTGGATGGGCCTTGGAATGAGCCCAGAGCATCTCTCAAAGGTTACCATGTCTTGAGAAATTCTTTACCCCACTCTAGAAGGGTTTTTATTTTTCCTTTAACATCTTTTTTTTTTTTTTTTTTTTTTTACTCAGTTCTACCAAGACATGGCCTTTAGGGTGGATGGGCCTTGGAATGAGCCCAGAGCATCTCTCAAAGGTCACCATGTCTTGAGAAATTCTTTACACCACTCTAGAAGGGTTTTTATTTTTCCTTTAACATCTTTATTGGAGTATAATTGCTTTACAATGTTGTGTTAGTTCCTGCTCTATAACAAAGTGAATCAGCTATATGGATACATATATCCCTATATCCCCTCCCTCTGGCATCACCCTCCCATCCTCCCTATCCCACCCCTCTAAGGTGGTCGCAAAGCACCGAGCTGATCTCCGTGCTATGCGGCTGCTTCCCACTAGCTATCTATTTCACATTTGGTAGTGTATATATGTCGATGCCACTCTCTCACTTCGTCCCAGCTTACCCTTCTCCCTCCCTGTGTCCTCAAGACCATTCTCCACGTGTGTGTCTTTATTCCTGTCCTGCCCCTAGGTTCTTCATAACCAATTTTTTTTTTTAGATTCCATATATATGTGTTAGCATACAGTATTTGTTTTTCTCTTTCTGACTTACTTCACTCTGTATGACTGACTCTAGGTCCATCCACCTCACTACAAATAACTCAATTTCGTTTCTTATTATGGCTGATATTCCATTGTATATATGTGCCACATCTTCTTTATCCATTCATCTGTCAGCGGACACTTAGGTTGCTTCCATGTCCTGGGTATTGTAAATAGAGCTGCAAAGAACATTGTGGTACATGTCTCTTTTTGAATGATGGTTTTCTCAGGGTATATGCCCAATAGTGGGATTGCTGGGTTGTATGGTAGTTATACTTTTAGTTTTTTAAGGCACCTCCATACTGTTCTCCATAGTGGCTGTATCAGTTTACCTTCCCACCAACAGTGCAAGAGGGTTCCCTTTTCTCCACACCCTCTCCAGCATTTATTGTTTGTAGATTTTTTGATGATGGCCATTCTGACCGGTGTGAGGTGATAGCTCATTGTAGCTTTAATTTGCATTTCTCTAATGATTAGCAATGTTGAGCATCTTTTCATGTGCTTTTTGGCCATATTTATTTCTTCTTTGGAGAAATGACTACTTAGGTCTTCTGCCCATTTCTGGCTTGGGTTGTTTGTTTTTTTGATATTGAGCTGCATGAGCTTCTTGTATATTTTGGAGGTTAATCCTCTGTCAGTTGCTTCATTAGCAAATATTTTCTCCCATTCTCAGAGTTGTTTTTTCATCTTGTTTATGGTCTCCTTTGCTGTGCAAAAGCTTTTAAGTTTAATTAGGTCCCATTCATTTATTTTTGTTTTAATTTCTATTTCTCTAGGAGGTGGGTCAAAAAAGATGTTGCTTTTATTTATGTCAGAGTGTTCTGCCTATGTTTTCCTCTAAAAGTTTTATAGTGTCTGGACTTATTTAGGTCTTTAATCCATTTTGAGTTTATTTTTGTATAGGTGTTAGGGAGTGTTCTAATTTCATTCTTTTACACGTAGCTGTCCAGTTTTCCCAGCACCACTTATTGAAGAGGCTGTCTTTTCTCCATTGTATTTTCTTGCCTCCTTTATCAAAGATAAGGTGACCATGTGTGCGTGGGTTTATCTCTGGGCTTTCTATCCTGTTCCATTGATCTATATTTCTATTTTTGTGCCAGTGCCATACTGTCTTGATTACTGTAGCTTTGTAGTATAAAGTCCGGGAGCCTGACTCCTCTAGCTCCATTTTTCTTTCTCAAGATTGCTTTGGCTATTTGGGGTCTTTTGTGTTTCCATACAAATTGTGAAACTTTTTGTTCTAGTTCTGTGAAAAATGCCAGTGGTAGTTTGATAGGGATTGCATTGAATCTGTAGATTGCTTTGGGTAGTAGAGTCATTTTCACAATGTTGATTCTTCCAATCCAAGAACATGGTATATCTCTCCATCTGTTTGTGTCTTTAATTTCTTTCATCAGTGTCTTACAGTTTTCTGCATACAGGTCTTTTGTCTCCTTAGGTAGGTTTCTATTTTATTCTTTCTGTTGCAGTGGTAAATGGGAGTGTTTCCTTAATTTCTCTTTCAGATTTTTCATCTTTAGCATATAGGAATGCAAGAGATTTCTGCATTTTGTATCCTGCTACTCTACCAAATTCCTTGATTAGCTCTAGAAGTTTTCTGGTAGCATCTTTAGAATTCTCTATGTATAGTATCATGTCATCTGCAAACAGTGACAGCTTTACTTCTTCTTTTCCAGTTGAGGATTTTTGCATCTATATTCATCAGTGATATTGGCCTGTAGTTTTCTTTCTTTGTGACATCTTTGTCTGGTTTTGGTATCAGGGTGATGGTGGCCTCTTAGAATGAGTTTGTGAGTGTTCCTCCCTCTGCTATATTTTGGAAGAGTTTGAGAAGGATAGGTGTTAGCTCTTCTCTAAATGTTTGATAGAATTTGCCTGTGAAGCCAAGAGAAGGGTTATTTTTATATATCCTCTCAGCTTTGAGGTGGCAAATGGTAGGAAGGTATTGACTATGTGAGAGCACAGAGATTATTTAGTTTGGGGAAGGCTAGGTAAGTTTTAAGGTTGAAAATTGTTTATAGGTTTCACAAAAGATAAGTACAGACTGTAAGAATTGAGCTTTTTTGTTACGGCTTCATCATAGATAGTTGTGTGACACTAGATAGGTTGCTGAGGTAGAACCTGACTTTCCTTTTGTTTGGTATGCATAATTGCACATTTGCTTCCCTAGGATGCTGGCTTTTAACTGATGGGTTCCTGTGAATACAGGAGGCCTGGGAGTCTTGCCTTGGACTCCTAAAATGCTTCATACAGAGGCATCTGTCTCAATGAAAATTTGTTAGCAGATGTCACTGCAATGGTGGCACTGAGCAATCCCCATGACCACCAGCCTCTGGCTTATGTAGGATGAAGTTGGATTATGTTATCTGCTGATGATGTGGGCTGGCTTGGAAATCATCTACCATTAGAATGCTGTCTCTACAAGAAATGATGTTCTGCTTCCAAAAAGGATACAGCCACATTTAGAATACATTCACTGTCATAAATTGGGCCCTGCCTGTATTGATTCCTGCCCTACCTATCTCAGAGTTCAAATGAAGCCTAAATTAGACAGTATTCCTTAAAGTGCCTTTGAAAATATGAAACTGAAGGCCATAAAAAAATTGTTCTGGCCCAAGGGAAGTTTGAAATGTAATTTAAAGTTTGGCACATTTTATAGGACTGTGAAGCAAAAGAAAAACAGTACAAACAAAAATTAAAAAAGAAGAAAACAATAAACCTTTTTAACAGTAAACCCTTTCCCTCTAGAGTCGATGATGCCACCAGCTTGGTCCAGCTCTATCACATCCTCCATCCAGATGGCCAGTCAGCTCAAGAGGCCAAAGAGCAGGCTGCTGAGGGATTACATTTAGTTAAGGTAAAGGGACTTTTTTCACATTAGCTACTGGGTGGTGACTGAGTTGGAAAGAATTTTTAAGTGGGTCATATTTAATGGTAACTAAACAGATTTGTGGCCTTGAACCAGAGTGATCAGAGCTACCATATTTCTTTAGCCTGGACAGTAGAAACAGAGCTGCTGCTGGAGTCCAAGAAGTTCACACAGTGGGGCAGTAGCCCCCTTGTTTTTTTCAGTACTGGCAACTAGGTGGTCAGGTCACCAGCAGGGCGTGGTGGAGGACTGCTGGGTAGTACACATCCCCAGCGCAGCTTCCTGTCCTCCAGTTCGGTCACATTCCTGTTCCAAGTGTTCAGAAGCTGGGAGGGTAGTGCTTGTATAATACCAAGCCTTAGTTGTGCTATCATTTTGGAATTGCATACCTCTCAAAACTATGGGCTAACATAGATGTCTCTGTAAATGTTGAGAGACGATTTTTTTCAGGAAGGGAAGGGGAGACCATTGTATAATTTTCATCTCTAGATTCTAATGCTCAGGATAGACATGTATTTGTGGATCTGGCTTCTATCCCAATATTACTTCATGCATACTTCAAAGCAGTTACAAAGCTTGCTAAGGATAAAAACAACCAGTGATGATGACATCATAGGTGGGGTAGAAAAAAAACCATTCTTTAAAGTGAAAAATCAGTTTGCTAACTCTTATCCTCCAGATTTCTCTTGAACCTAATGGTTTTTATTTTGATCCAGCAATGTCAGGTTTCTTAATTTTTTTCTGAAAGATGGCATCCATATTTGGATACCTCTGGTGTTAGCATCCATATTTGGATACCTCTCGTGTTTAGAATTAGTATTGCTTTAACTGTGATACTGTTTTCTGTCCATGTAGTATGCTTATTGTTTGGTAATCAGAAAAATACTGGAAATGTGGAAGGCTTTTTAAACTGGGACTTTCCTTTGCTACTACAGAAATGTTAGTGATGTCTCAAAACTAAAAACTATCAATAGTATATGCTCTATTATTTTCAAACTTTTTTTTTTAAACAGGTCTTTGCAGAAACAGAAGCACAGAAGGGAGCATATATAGAATTAACACTGCAAGCTTATCAAGATGCATTCATTAGCAATTCTGCAGCTTCCTAAAAATACTTTTTAAATAAATTTCGTTTTACTAAATACTGGCTAGTTTTCTCTGTTAATACTGAGTGGTTTAAAAATGTCAAAATTGGGAGTTCCCTCCCTATAAAATTACTTCTTTTGTTTTTTAAATTCCAAGTAGTGCCTCTATCAGAAATGCAAAGAAAAACTTGTCACCCTGCTCACCTTCCTAGGCTACAAGGGGATGACTGAGAAGTACATCTCAGTGCCTGGCGATGGAGTTTCTAATCATGTCAGATGAGGACAGTATAACAAGAAAGGAAGAAAGTACTATGCCTCTGTGTTACCAGATGGGCCAGTCGTTGGCAACTTAACTAGAGCCCAGCTTAATGAGGTCAGACGAGCTGGAGTCTCAGACCCTGATTCCAGAAACGGGTACCTACCAGACAAAGTCAGGGCAAGGCATAAGAAAGCTACATAGAGAGGAATAATGCCATGAGGTCAAGGAAAATGGTTTAGCATGGATATTCAGTTCTAAGAAAAATGTGATTGATGGTATTTGAAAATACTTATTCAAAGAAAAGAGAATGCGGGCTGATCCCTAGGTGAGGTGTAGTTTTGGCTCAGCCTTCTAAAACTAGAATCCTATTTTCATTATGCAGAAAGGAAACTTTGAAGTATCTTCATTAATTCAAAAGATTTTATGAGATATGGTCTTAATGACAGTATGAAGAAAATCAAAGCCCACAGCAGTCTTAGTTAACAAGGAAACATTGTGATTTAGATGCTGCACATAAACTCCTCCGAAGATGAGGGCACTGTGCTCCCAGTGGGCCACAGCATCTGCATATAAAAATCTAAGGAGTTTCTCAGAGTCCAAAGCACTGTGGTCAGGGTGATGATCAATACCTGTCCATAATAATGATCTGTTTAGTTGAGTAAATGGGAAACATTATTCAGTCGTCCAAAATATCTTCATCCAGGTTGATATCTGTTGTATCAATATCTTCTAATAATTCCAAATTATCCAAATCTACTTCCAGTTCAAGTAAACTCTGCAAAGAAAAGGAAGAGGGTGACTTATATAGTACTGTGTTAAAGCAAAGTTATTAAAGAATAGTTATCTGTGATTCATGAACCAAAGAGAACTAAAACAACAGTCAAAAGGGGGCATTTTCTCATTTCAGAACCCCTGCTCTGAAACTGATACATCACTTAAAACGCAGAGGCCTGCACATCCTGCAGACATTTGTGAGGAGGGAGGGTGAGGCTGGGGTCCAATAGGAAGTTGGGTGTGATGTCCGTACCTTTTCTTCTTTGTTGTCTGTGGGAGGGGCCACAATAACAGGAGTAGGAGAAGCAGGTTTCCCATCAAGTTCCTGAAAACCCAAGTAGAAACACACATAAAAACAAAGGAATCTGTTTAGGACTTTGAAATTTTTCCCGAAGGGAAGGCAGACGAGGATTAGGAAGTGGGAAATGGTACTTAAGATCACCAAATCTCAACCAGACTTCCTCATGTCTGACTGACCTGCTGAGATACAGATCTTGAGGGCTGAAAGCCTTTTGCCTCTTCCATAACATTTCTTTCTTCATTTGGCTATCAGAGAATAAAGCAATGATGAAATGAGATATTCTGAAAGCATAATTCATCTATAAACTTGGCCTAAATCCCAGATACTAGCTCCTAATCAAACCATAGTGTATGTGGTGCAGTTCAAAACCTTAAGTCGTGAATGCCTTTCCACCCCGTAGTCACACGGGATGAAGGCACCCCACGCACTCACCGTGACAAGTGGGTATTGTTTGGCCGGCCACAGGTCAGCATGTGTTTCCTTCACCCATTCTTCTACAACGAAGGCTTCTTTTAATCCAGGAAAAAGGTTTTCATATTCTGTTGGATCAGCAAGGGATTCTGCTGCTTTCTGATTGACTTTTGAGAGATTTTCTCTCCAGAGTTTCACCACCCTATTACAGATATCATAGAACCATTGGGAGACTGTTAGGGGCTCTGTTTTTATCTGAAACATTTCTTCCTAAAATGAAAAGTCTGTACCTTGAAACCTGACTGGGTAAGTAAGTCCGTGCCAGGAAGGCAGCTTCTGGCAGTCGTCCAGTTCTAATCAAGAGCTCCAGGCAAGCATCAAGCCTAAAGATTAAAAAGGAGAGGCACTGTTACCAAGAATAAACGCTATAATAATGGCACTTAACACATTAAAGAAATGTGGGTTTAGTGCTGGCAAGTCAGCACTCCCTCTCCAACTCTCACACATACACCTCTTTTCTGTCACTGAGCCACTAACTTGTCATCACCAGTGTGTTACATAACGGACTCCAGGAGTGTGAGAGATTTTTCAATCTCCTTAACTTCCCTAAGAAGAATCTAAAGGGGCTTTTTTAAACAAGGAAGCTTAGATGAGCACATTTAAGGGCTTCAGAATATGAAGAGCAGAAACTCGGTTTCACAAATACAGTTTTGAGGGCAGCATCTCTAACATGGACGGTGCTGGACAATCCAGTGGTGCCCAGTAGGAAAATATCCAGGTGTCCATTTTCTTTTTTTAATTTTAACTTTTTCCTGGGTAAGTCTGATAAAGTGGATAACATGCTTTAGAACTCAGAATTTTTTGGATTTTAAAAATACCTTTTGGATTTTACAAAGTACATATACCATACGTTACATAATACCCTCAGCATCAGTCACAAACATCAATATTCTGCTATAACACATGAATACTAAATGCAATAAAAACAAACCAAGTGGCATAAAAGCAACTAATAATAATACTTAAGCGTTTAGGCCAAGTTTTGCCACCAAATAAAATATTCTCAGAATGTTTTTGGGTTTTTGAGTTATTGATAAGAAATAGTGGACCTATTCTTACAGGTACATAAACTTATACATATGTTATAAAAAACACATTCAAAGTTTCTATGATTAAGTGCGAAGTTTAAAAAGTATGTAGGGCAAAGTTAATGAATACTTTTGTGTTTCATTTCATCATATGGTCAACTAATGATCTGATATGCACTAACTGCTAGACTTTTTAATACGTGACATTTTTATGCTTTATAGCTGAAATCAAATCTAAAAGTAACTGACATCCTCATCTGCCTTATTTTTGTTGTAAGCAGATCAGAATTATTCAACTTGGGTAAAATGAACTGCCACTCAGGTACCAAATGAAGCAAGCAGCCCAACAGCCTCCTGCCTTCATTAAATAAAATACCTTCGCCAGTAAGTGGCAGGGCTGTTGAGAAAGGGGTTTAACGTTTCTCCCGGTTGAGCCTCCCTGAGCAGCTCATTTTGCTCAAACATCAGCCCTAATGTTAGTGGTAAGAGCATCCTTTGCTGAAGAGCATCCTTTGCGTTCTTCCAAAGCAGCACTGTCCCCCTGCCTGCTCCCGTCAGCAGCACCACTTGGCCAGGCATCAGCGCTCTCTCCAGGGTTCCTTCTTCATGTTCCTCTCCAAAGACCACCCCTGAAGTCAGTGCTTTATTACTGTGCCCGCCTCTTTTAGACCCTGGGTTAATACTTACTTGCCCTGTAAAAAGTAGCTCATGAATGCCACATTATTCTTGCCGTCTCTCTCCGCACCCTCTGCTAGCTTGTTCACCATAGTAGCATTTCCAGAGGCAGTGGCCAAAAGCAACAGACCCCCATAATCCTGTGCATGGTGCAGGCACTCCTGGGCTAGGCCAAACTGGCATTTACTAATGGCAAGTTCAGCAAGTTGTTTCCACTTCTGTTCTGACTGTAAGAAAAGAGATTCCACATTAAAATATCTTTTAAATAAACATTTGAATTTCCAACATCAACATTATTCTGTTAGTCTGAACATTACTGTAATAACAATTTTATATTTTCTATAATTATAAAATACATATTTTATGTATACTGAGCTGTGCTTAAGTAGGTTCTATTGAATTAAGAACGGAATGACAAAATGTATAATGAGGAAACTGAAATTATTCACGTACATAAGATTAATTCAAACACAGATTTAATGCATGTGAATAATCACCAGCCCATGATGCTTTTATTTTGTAATTACACAGTGAAACTAAAACTAACGAGTTTCAAGGTAATCAGACTATTTTAAGGAACGATTTAATACCATTTTTTGAAAGCAGAAAAAACTTTTTATGTCCTTAAATATTTAATAATAAATATTATTTCTGTCATTTGGAGCTTCTCAGAAATCAAATAAAATGCTGCTCATTTGGATGATCTTAACATAGCTAAAATTTATTTAGTGCATCTGAAATGAATTTACCAGTAAATGCTAGACTTAAACCACAACTGGGAGCCCTCCGTATACAAAATATACAACGATCCATAAAAATGTCATCAAACTGTCTCAAAATGTCAGAACCCTTCTTTAAAACCAACATCTTCCTCACTAGTTTGGGATATTGGCAAATTACTGCTGTGTCTGCATCCTTTTAGAGTTCCAGACTCCTTTATCTGCTATCTTCTAGCTTTCCTTCTCTTCCAAAACAGATTTCATGTAAGATTAAAAAAACCACACTTTTTCTTAAATTAGAATGCTAAGAATATATTAGTAAGAATATAATAATATATATCTCCAATATAATCCATTTAATATATGCAAAGATGAACGTAATTCATTTTTTAAGAAGACCAAAGGAAGGCAACAACCTCACCAAAATGAGTCACTAATTTGCATTTCAGAAAACTTTAAAACACAACTTATAGTAAACATGTTAAGTACCTACTGACCCTTCCATCAGTTACAAAAAATCATAAATTAGTACATACCTCTGCTTCCACTGCTAATTGGTACGCAATTTTTAGTTCTCCAAGCTGAAGAGCAAGTTCAAAGCGATGCTCAGGGTCTGTGGATACTGTAAGAGCTTGCTGCTTGAAGCCCTAAACAGACAAAATGCGTGTTTATGTACAGAAAAACCTGTGCGTGTAGTCTACATACACAGTGCACACACATGGCAAACAATCCATTGCTCTCTCTAACTAAATAGGCTGCTGACATTGGAAGCCCCATTACTTAAACAAAGTAACAAATAAAAAATACTCTTCAATTAGAAGACAGAAAAATTAAGGGGTTGTTAAATTAACTGGGCAGACAAAATTCAGTCACACAACATCTACTGTTTTCTAAGCAGTGGGAGCTGACCAATGCTTGATAAACTCAAGTAAAACAACAACCAGTAAAATTTAGAAATGTAAAAGTAAACGAATGTCAAAAAGAAAAGGATTTTGGAAAGTTGACTGAACAAGAGCCACTTCAAAAAGAGAAAGACAGACACAGTGGTGTAAACCTAGCTGTCCGTAATCTCCTGAGCTGGGCCTTAGAGATCTAGTCCAGTGCCTCAGAGAAAAGGAAGTCGAATGTAAAACCTTCCAATTTTCTATCATCTGCAGGTCATTTAGCAAACATTTTGCTTTCAGGTCCTGATATTGATCTGGTGTCATTACCTATGCCTTTACTGTTGGTCTCATGTCCAGTTTACTCATGAGCAAGTATTCCAGAGCACAGAAGTCTAAAACTGCCTTCCCATGCTCCAGTCATCAGCAACAAGCTTTTAAACCAACTACTGTAATGACTATATTAGCCTCTCCCTCAAGACAAACAGGGCTGATGGGGTCTGCCCTATGGGCAAGTTCTTCAGCTCCAGGGATGTGGTATATGAGACAAAAAGCTCAAGCTGCAGAAGACTTCCTCAGACTGAGAGTGAATGCTCTGTTAGGGGTGGTCAGGATGGAGAAGCTGGACAGCTGTCTGAGTTCTGTCTGGGTAGATATTCAGTACTGCTGTATCACTGTGTTTAAAATAACTTCCCAGACTATACAAGCTGCCCCTCCCTCCATTCTCCCAGGAGTACAATGTAACAAGGCATTCTGAATAATCTGCATTACTCCCTTTCTTCCCTAGCACTGATGTAGACAATATAAAATCCAAGAGTGGAGGATGGAAGATCTATAGAACTAGTCAGATATAGGTGAGGGCAAAGCAGATGAAATGAGGTGGGCTATATATACACTTACTTTTGCTTTCCTGCAAATCCCCACTGAAATGACACTTAGGCGGTTCTTTTTTAAAAGCATAAACTCCCAAGGACACACAGAAAGGCAGCAGAGACATTAGTAACAATTTTGGAAGCTTGAAAGCTGGTGGAGGAGTACAAACATTCAAGTTAAAACACGAGAGAGGACTAATCCCTAAATCAGGAGTGAAGACAGCAGAGAAACAACCTGATTCACACCTCAGAATCCCCAGAGGTGTCTCGTGAAGGGTAGTGCTAAAACCAGCAAATAAACAAAACTGCCTGAAAGTCTATATAAGAAGCAGTTAGATACCCCAGGTCCCCACTCCTCTCCCTGCCCCGACCTCTCGACACACACAGAAGACAGGAATCTTGTTCTTTGGAGAGGGTAAACTAGAGGGTCTCCAGTCTGAGGGATCCCTGCACACCCAGAAGGGGTGCTCAGTGGCAAAAGGAAAACAGGAGATTATAAGAATAGATGTTGAGACTAAATATCTGAAATACTAAATACTGAGACACCAAGCCATACTCTGCTCAGCCCGCACAAGGATGGTGATTGGGGAGCTTCTCTGTAAACTAACCAGTCAAAGGGGTAAGACTTAAAAATACTAAAATGTCAACGAGGGCCATATGCCAGCCTGAACAGTGCCTGGTACAATACTAAGTGCTCATTAAATTCACTAAATGAATAAGTGAAGAGTCATTAAATTCATTAGATGAAGATACTGATACTGATTGAGGCTCCCCAATCAAAAGGCCCAGCCACATCACATATTTTTAGTCCAGCCAATAAATTCACCCATAAACTCAGATCTTTTGACCTGCTTCTTAGACCTCCACTCTTAAATGAGTGCCCAAAGATCATCAGATACCGGAGGAAAATCTTTAAAAGGAAAGACAGAGATCAAAATGAACCAATAACAGCAATCTGAAGAAAGCATACCACATAAGGGGAAAAGAAAACGCAACAAAACTATCATTCATACCCTTACAGAGGGTATGAAGACAAACTCTGGTCCATAAACAAGATTTTAAAAGTCCAAGAATAACAAAATGAGAAAACCAGTGCAAGAGGTCCAACATCTGAATAACAGTTGCACAGAGACAATATAGAAAACGAAGGAAATCAACAGAGAAATGATTCAAGAAAATCTCTCAAAAATGAAGGAATGACCTATACACTAATGATGAAAAATCTGAAAGTGAAATCAAGAAAACACTCCCATTTACCACTGCAACAAAAAGAATAAAATATCTAGGAATAAACCTACCTAAGGAGACAAAAGACCTGTATGCAGAAAATTATAAGACACTGATGAAAGAAATTAAGATGATACAAACAGATGGAGAGATATATCATGTTCTTGGATTGGAAGAATCAACATTGTGAAAATGACTCTACTACCGAAAGCAATCTACAGATTCAATGCAATCCCTATCAAACTACCACTGGCATTTTTCACAGAACTAGAACAAAAAATTTCACAAATTGTATGGAAACACAAAAGACCCCGAACAGCCAAAGCAATCTTGAGAACGAAAAACGGAGCTGGAGGAATCAGGCTCCCTGACTTCAGACTATACTACAAAGCTACAGTAATCAAGACAGTATGGTACTGGTACACAAACAGAAAGACAGATCAATGGAACAGGACAGACAGGCCAGAGGTAAACCCACGCACATATGGTCACCTTATCTTTGATAAAGGAGGCAGGAATGTACAGTGGAGAAAGGACAGCCTCTTCAATAAGTGGTGCTGGGAAAACTGGACAGGTACATGTAAAAGTATGAGATTAGATCACTCCCTAACACCATACACAAAAATAAGCTCAAAATGGATTAAAGACCTAAATGTAAGGCCAGAAACTATCAAACTCTTAGAGGAAAACATAGGCAGAACACTCTATGACATAAATCACAGCAAGATCCTTTCTGACCCACCTCCTAGAGTAATGGAAATAAAAACAAAAATAAACAAATGGGACCTAATGAAACTTCAAAGCTTTTGCACAGCAAAGGAAACCATAAACAAGACCAAAAGACAACCCTCAGAATGGGAGAAAATATTTGCAAATGAAGCAACTGACAAAGGATTAATCTCCAAAATTTACAAGCAGCTCATGCAGCTCAATAACAAAAAAACAAACAACCCCATCCAAAAATGGGCAGAAGACCTAAATAGACATTTCTCCAAAGAAGATATACAGAATGCCAACAAACACATGAAAGAATGCTCAACATCATTAATCATTAGAGAAATGCAAATCAAAACTACAATGAGATATCATCTCACACCAGTCAGAATGGCCATCATCAAAAAATCTAGAAACAATAAATGCTGGAGAGGGTGTGGAGAAAAGGGAACACTCTTGCACTGCTGGTGGGAATGTGAATTGGTTCAGCCACTATGGAGAACAGTATGGAGGTTCCTTAAAAAACTACAAATAGAACTACCATATGACCCAGCAATCCCACTACTGGGCATATACCCTGAGAAAACCAAAATTCAAAAAGAGTCATGTACCAAAATGTTCATTGCAGCTCTATTTACAATAGCCCGGAGATGGAAACAACCTAAGCGCCCATCATCGGATGAATGGATAAAGAAGATGTGGCACATATATACAATGGAGTATTACTCAGCCATAAAAAGAAATGAAATTGAGCTATTTGTAATGAGGTGGATAGACCTAGAGTCTGTCATACAGAGTGAAGTCAGTCAGAAAGAGAGACAAATACCGTACGCTAACACATATGTATGGAATTTAAGAAAAAAAAATGTCATGAAGAACCTAGGGGTAAGACAGGAATAAAGACACAGACCTACTAGAGAATGGACTTGAGGATATGGGGAGGGGGAAAGGTAAGGTGTGACAAAGTGAGAGAGAGGCATGGACATATATAAACTACCAAACGTAAGGTGGATAGCTAGTGGGAAGCAGCCGCACAGCACAGGGAGATCAGCTCGGTGCTTTGTGACCGCCTGGAGGGGTGGGATAGAGAGGGTGGGAGGGAGGGAGATGCAAGAGGGAAGAGATATGGGAACATATGTATATATATAACTGATTCATTTTGTTGTAAAGCAGAAACTAACACACCATTGTAAAGCAATTATTCTCCAATAAAGATGTTAAAAAAATAAAAAATAAAATAGTGCCAACTTCACAGGCACTGTATCAGAATTAAAAAAAAAAAAATGAAGGAATGAGTTTCCAATTAAGAGAGCTCATCTAATACCCAGCAGAATGAACAACTGACCCCTACACCAAGGCCCACCATCACGATAACATTACAGAACAACAGGGATAAGATCCAAAAAACTTCCGAAGAGAAATAAACAGATCAGGTACCAAGAATCAGGCATGTAAATGGCTTTAGACCTCAACAACTAGAAGCTAGAAGGCAGAAGGCAAAATAAGAGTTTCGCCTTCAAAATTCTGAGAGAAAATCATCTCCAACCTAGAATTCTATATCCAGTTAAATAGCCAAATATGTTTTAAGGTAGAACAATGGCACTTTCAGATAATCAAGGTCACAAAAAAATTTACTTGCTATTAATAAATAACCCTTTTCTCAGGAAACTACTGAAGGACATAGTCCATCAAAATGAGGGAGTAAACCAGGAAAGATAGGGAATATAGGAAACAACAGATCCAACTCAAGAGGGCCAAAGGGAAGCCTCAACACGATGGTGAGGGGATATCCATATCCATGATGAGGGCAGAAACAAGTTTTGCCTGAAGCAGACTGAACATACTGAAAGGAGATTTCAAGGAAATCTGGAGAACCATCAGAGTAGGGAGAATAAGCCTAAGCACATAGAAAAATAAGCAAAGTTTTAAAAAAAGAAACAATTATTAACTCCGGGGAAAACAAACAACTGCAAGAAGAGAAAGCTATTGCTATATCACATGGCTCAGCTATGAACAGTGTTTACACAGCCACAATAATATAAACAATGGATACCAATTTAATCAAAATTATGATGTAACTATATTGGGAGGATAAGGAATAGGAATGTGGCATGTATGTAGTAGAAGCAGGGGGAGTGAAAGGTAAATTCCTCATCTTGTATAGAGTGGAAAGTCCCAAGAAATGCCTAAAGCTGAGAAACAGCAATATAAGCATGTTAGACATGTGGAAATAAATGCCAACAGACTCAGCTAGAAGAATTACAAGTGATTACCGCTAGGGAGGAGAAATGAGAGAGGGAGGGCTGTTTTTTTCCTAAGCCTTGCAAAACGTACTTTGTGCACATATAACTTTGAATTTATACTAAAAAGTGCTACATTAAGGAATAGGCTTATCAGTAATGGTAAATTTTATGTATATTTTACAAAGAGAGAGAGACAGAGAGAGAGAGAGAAGCCAGCTAAGACAGAGAAAAATGCAGCATAGAAATGAAAATATTGATAGAACGGAAAAGAAGTCTACAAAAAGGGAAGACTAGTAATCACCTCCAACATTTAAAGAGGATGTGAAGGGCAATGAGAAAGGAGGAGGAGGAGTGTAACAAGTGACTTAAATTTACAAGAGAAATTCCACTGCCATAAGGAAATCAGTGGCAGTTAAGAAATAAAGTTCTTCAAATTTGTATTAACATTCTTTCAAATTGCTGGTTTTCAAAAACACACACAAAACAAACAAACAAACCCCCACCCCCTTACCTGCTTTTCCAAGAAGTGAGCAACTCTGGTCCTCTGCTCTTTGGGAATGGTCGGAAGGACCTTATCAGCCATGCTGAAGTCTCTCCGCATGACAGCTGTCTGGTATTCCAGCACTGAAACCAGCAGGGAGTAGCTAACGATGTTGAGTTCCTTATCCCCCAGATAAAGCCTGTTGTCTTTAGGAATATAGCCCAGGAGATACATCGTCCTGTAAGAGAAATGGAAACTAATTTAGAACTAAGCCCAAGTCAGTACATACACACACTCTCTCTCTCTTGCAGTCACTCACTCACTCTGCCTCTTGCTCAAAATCTTTCCATTTGATTGATGCAATTTTGGTTAGCAATTGCCATCTATTAAAACGATAACACTGAAAAATCAGGCCTATCATTGTTAAAAGCCAGCAATTGGTTTTGTTTATGTTTAAAAAGTATGCTTTTAAATTTAGGATGCTAAAGACAAAAGCAAAACGATACTCAGCTACCTGTCCAAGTGGGCAATGGTGACTATTTCTCCTCCGACATAATAATTTAATCTGTTCACAGAACTTGTGTAAATGAAGCAGTCGCCTACCCACAGCCCGGTTTTCACGATTTCCTGAATCTCACCAAGAACCTGCAGGAAAAAAATAAAGTCTATTATTATCTTATTCAGCAACAGGAATCCTGTCAATGACAAAAAACTGAATTAGGGGTGATATGTAAAATAAGAAATGCAAAGAAAGAATCCTATTTCAAGAAAGAAAATCTTTCCTTGGAATTTCTACTTTCTTCATTTAAGAACAGATTCCTGGATGAGTATCTGTACTGTAAAATCTCACTGTTGCGTCAAAGCTGTAATCTAAGAATGTGTTGATCTAAACTCCTAACATACATGAGACTGGCATAATAAGTATTTCAAAATGTCTTCCAAGACACCTCCACAATGGACGATTTATCTTTACATTTGAGAGCTCATTTCAAATAACTCTGGCTAAACTATCTTAAGACCAAAACACCTTCTAATTTCCTTACTGAAAGATAATCAAAGTTAGTCTAAAGGTTTCCTAAAATCAAAGCACAAATTTCTTTTGAACAAATGCTTTCAGACCCTGATCTCTGAGCCAAGATTTTAATTTTCACATTTTACCGTAACTCCTTAAACGCTTATTAGTCTCCCCAAACCTACTTTATAGTAAAATGTTACAATGAGTGAAGTTCTGCTATAAGAATATAAATCATTTAAAAACAAAGCTGAAGTTGTGCTGATGCAATTACTTCAAAGCCATCTTCAATGCCATCTTCAGTAACTCCCTCATGTGTTTCCTGTGCAGCCAAAACTTTTTCCGACAGATATTTAAGGATAAAAAATGACTCTTCAGTGGCAATACAGACTAGCTCTCCAGAGTCAGACCAGAAAATCTGCAACATGACAAACAAAAACACAGATAAATGATTTCGGATTTCTAAGTGGGTATGACAAACTGCATACACTTTGTTTCCTACAAGATTTATCTTCCTACATTAAGATACTAAGTATACACTTAACAATTCTGTCATGTATATACACACATATTTGGGAGGGTGGACAGGGCACTACTGTTCCATTCATAGAAATGGAAAGACCTAAGGGAGGCAGCAAGGAGCGCTGGCAGTGCCAGGTGCGCTGAGATTCAGAGGAGCACTAGCCTGTTCCCTATTGCTCTAGAATAGTGTTTCTCACTCTTTTTTTTTTCCCATTATGACCCCCACCCCAAACTTCTTTTAGGCATTTTTTTCCCAATCATCTTCCCCTGAAGTTTTAGTATCACAGATACTATATGTTTATACATATATTAATACATAAACATATACATAAGGTACACAAACACATAATGTGTATGAACATATGAGCATCTATGCTTTGTAGATAAAGAGAGTACTTTTTTTCTTCAGTTGGTTTCAGGAGCCAATTTCTTCCCCCTAGGGGACGACGTCCCCCTGCTGAAAATGCATGCTCTAGAAGACAGAACCAGGACCCAGGGGAGGTGGATTTGCCTCCACAGATAATTTCCTGACAGTTAAAGCTGTCAAAGAAGCAGGCAGATCTAAAGGTTGAAAACTTTGTCACTGGAGAACGGCTACCTAAATTTTAAACAGCCATTATCAGGTAAAGTATGAAAAGGCTTTCTGAACTGAGTGGGAGACTTGTAGGCCCTTCCAGGTCAAGAACTCCCTGGCTACTTATCTTCAAAGCATTAAAGCCATTTAAAATATGAACAGCACTTGGCATCTGTATAACTTTTTATACTTTTCAAAAAGCCCAACATCTACTGCCTCACTCAAATACCACGACTCTCCTTTTCTAAGCAATCCTGAGGTACATGGCACTGTGTCCAGCACAATGGAACAGGGACAGCAGGGTATAAGGATGTTTTTTGGCCTCAGGGACTCAGAGCTTGTCACAAAGATGTACACTCCAAAAACAGCAATGGAGGGAGCTCACGTGTTTGGGCTGAATTTCAATTCTGCGTATGAGTTCTGTATTGTCCCAGTCATAGAAAGCTAAGCCATTTACAGATCTGACTCCCAGTAAGAAGCCTCCATAGATACCTAAAAAGAACAAAAAAAATTTTAGATCTTTAGATGTTTTTGAGCCATTACAAAGCTTCTAAAATTGTATCATATATAAACAGCACTCACTTTCAGCTCCAAAATCTGGTTTAAATGATTTTTTTTCCTTAAAGTTCTTAAATATCTTTACAACACTGTTGCTCTCTCTTATTGCATATCTGGGGGGTGGGGAAAAAAAGGAAAGCAAACATAGCATATTATGTATATACTAAACAGCAATTCCACCAAATGTTACAAATATCTTCAAATACATATGTGAGTAGTGAATTATGCAAAAATATTAAATAGTTGAAAATTCAATATTATATTTTTTCCTGAGAGATCAGTGACCTGCTTACAGTTGGACAAATAATGAATGGGTTTCACAAGGTCTATTACACAAATTACTAGGGCTTACAAACTATTTTAGAAGCTGAAAAGATCCAAATGTTCCTCAACAGGTGAATAACTAAACCAACTGTGGTCTGTTCCTACAATGGAACACTACTCTGCAAAAAAGGGAACCAATTACCCAACCATGCAACGACATGGATGAATCTCAAAAACATGAATGCTGAGCAAAACAAGCCAGACTAAGAGTGCACACCACACAACTCCACTGACATGAAACCCTAAAGAAGACAAATCTAATCTACTGGGGAGTAGGGGCTGGGGTGCTGACTGCTAAGGGACACAAGGGGATTGTTTTTGAGATGACAGAAATGTTCTATATATCTTGATTGTGCTGGTGGTTACGGATTATATCCATTTGTCCAAATTCACTGAAATATACATTTAAAACAGTGCATTTTATTTGGTATAAATGATTCCTCAATAAAAGTAACTTAAAAAATAAAACTTTTATTATAAAGGGGCTCATTAGTCAGCCATGTTTGGCAACAACTTAATAAATCATATATACTCGGGCCTCTGCCTTGAAAAGGGGCTGTGGTTGGATATTTGGGAGTATATGAGGAAGTGATCTGACAAGTGCTTTGCTCAAGACGGGAAAGATGCTGAACAGGGTCTGGGCTGGATAAAGCTGAAAAGAGGAAACTGTCAAAACAGAGAGAGAGGTATGTTGAGAGAGGTAAGGTGACCATGCTTAAGATGGTAACTAAGTACCTACAAAGTACCTTTTAGTATATGGAACTGTGCATGAATGAGTTTATTTAGGAAATTTATGAAAAGATCTTACCTTTCAGTAACCTTTTTGTTAAAAAATAAAAAGCATGCATCTTACTATGCAACACTGAGGCTTATGTTACCCACTGCTGGCAGAAGAGGCAACACAAAATATGGGGAAAACAAAACTAAGAAAACTGTAAAGATGTAATTCAGTGTCTGAAAAAAACGTGTAAGCCCCGAAGTTTATGACATGCACCAAACAGGAATCAAAATGGAACCGATCAGTGACTATAATAATTGAGACGTAAATTTTTCCTGTTTTTAATGAGACTATTTTATGAACATTTTGAATTCTGACAGTATTTGTTAAGAATGGGACGTGAGTAAAGAAATACTTTTATTTGAATTACGCAGCTAAATGTGGTTTTTCCCCTTTTCTCCACTTTATTTAGAGATGTATAAAATTTGAGGATTCTTAAAGTTTAACGGGGAGGGGAAGCTGGGATGAAGTGAGCGAGTAGCACTGACATATATACACTACCAAATGTAAAATGGATGGCCAGTGGGAAGCTGCTGCATAGCACAGGGATTCAGTTTGATGCTTTGTGACCACCTAGAGGGGTGTGACAGGGAGGGTGGGAGGGAGGCTCAAGAGGGAGGGGATATGGAGATATATGTATACATATAGCTGATTCACTTTGTTGTACAGTAGAAACCAACACAACATTGTAAATCAGTTATACTCCAATAAAGATATTAAAAAAAAAAGATTCATTGAGGTTTTCATCAAGATTACATCAGAATTTAGCATCTCTCCCCAGTAGCTCAGAAAAGGGCAGCTGCAGCTCAGGATGCCAGGTGCTGGGGAGGGCCTGCCATGGTCTTGATTTGAGGGCCTACTTTGCCTTCAGCCCATAAGTACCAAGCCCTGCCATGGGCTCCACCAAGGAAATAGGTGCTGGGTCCCCGGTTTAATGTGATTATTATATCAGATTGAGTGCCCGCTCAATACTGAACACAGAAAAGGCAGAGGCAGCTCAGGCTGCATAGCTGCCCCTGACCAATCTTCCAACACAGCTCTGGTGAGAACTGTTCTTTAACATGGTGAAGAACAGCCTACACTGAGCCTTGCAAACCTCTTTAATACAGCTGCACAGAGAACACACATTGGCAATCAGGGCAAGCTGGATATGACACAGCCAAAACTTACTCTGAAGAATCGTGGGCCCACGCAAACTCCTGGGCAGACCCAAAGCTCTTGTTTCTCAGTGCCATTGCTGTGTAGATGATATACTCGCCATCACCACACACCACAACAAACCTAGAAATTATAGAACCCAGGGAGGGAAGTACAAAGGACCAATGACATGTAAAATTTAAGTAACAATGATTCATCTTTATGGCGAAATATTTCTAATAACAAACGTTATTTCAGTTGACTGTTACAAATGAACCTATTACCTTTTAAAGTTATATATTTCTCTGAATATGGAGCTAGACATAAATATTCCACCCAACAAATCAAAAGCAGATTATGAAGAGGGGGTTACTACTGAAAATGTTACTGCAGTGGCCTCTCTTACAAACAAAGGGTCAGGAAGATGAGAAAGGGTGGAGGCACACAGGGGAAGATTCCCCTAATTCAACGAGCACCTGTTGAGCACCAAGATGCTTGGCAGTTTGCTCATTACATTTACACCATAGGAAGGCACTACCTTGTTGCAAGGCTATCTTCATTTTAAAGCTGATCATTCAAATGAATAAAGATATCTTACCCCGGTTTTTAATGACTGTTAAATTTATCAAAATAAACAGGATATTTTAACATTTAAATATAAGAAAAAAAGAATGTTCCATAGTCAAAATTTTCTCAATAGACATATTGGCTGTTATTAGATTGCCAAAGGTGAAATGTAAAACTTCAGCAAGAAACATTTTATGATATTAAGGGGAAAAAATGCAATGCATTCTTAATCTTCATAAGAAAATTTTATTACAAGTAATTATGGATACCATTTACTGAACTAGGCAGCATACTTGGTTTATATACTCTGTCTTTTTTAATACTCAGGACAGCATTATAAAATGCCAAGAT
The DNA here is from genome assembly GCF_003031525.2 of Neophocaena asiaeorientalis asiaeorientalis. Classification (NCBI taxonomy): domain Eukaryota; kingdom Metazoa; phylum Chordata; class Mammalia; order Artiodactyla; family Phocoenidae; genus Neophocaena; species Neophocaena asiaeorientalis. The sequence goes on from NW_020175528.1 coordinate 326,011, forward strand.
CTATTGTAAAATAATTTTTAAAACTCACAGGTTTAAACTTATTGTACTAGAAACTCTCCTCTCACAAGATGTTCAGTGCTTTACAAATCTTAAGGGAGAAACAGAGCTGACGATTCAAATTACAGAGAAGAAGCAGAATTATTAGCAGTCCCCAAATGTTTTCAAAAGACAAAGACCTCACAACTCTTCTTCTTAAGAGCAATGAGTCAGCAAGTATTTAGAGAGCACCTACTAAGTCTCAGGATAAGACATGATTCTATGCCTTGAAGGAGCGGAAGGACACATACCAACACATCTGAAATAAAGAGTCAACACAAAACTATTCAACTGTTCAAAACTGCGTGGTGGGATAAGGCCAGGAAGGCAACTATACTTCACCTTGCATGTCAACCCGATGAGAAGCATGGCTGTCTGCTGCTGTGTTGAGGACTGTGAGGCCACGGCAAAAGCTCAATGAGGAATGCCCACCAAAGGGCAGGGGTGGGATATGCTGTGGATATGCAAACATACACAGAAGCCCAGAGAGAGATTTTGGTGGTGGCTTACCGCCCATTAGGATTGTGCTGGATAGTCTGAGGGTATATTTCACAACTGCCCATATCCTTTACTGCCAGTGGCAATCTTTCTCCATCTTTAATTTCAGCATCTCCCATTGCTTTTAGGTTGGCCTGCTGGACTTCTGAATGTTTGGCCCAAATTATCTTTCCATTGGCATCCATGGACATGGCAGGTTCCTCCCGACCAAGCTGGAGGAATGACAAATGACTCTTAGCAATGAAAAGGAAAACAAAATAAAACCACAACAAAATAAAACCACGATAAAATAAACATTTTCTATTTTCATTTAATGGAGGGCTCCTTTCTTCCACTTAAAATCTCCGGTGCTAATCTCTTGAGCTTAATGACAGAAATGCCAGTTTAACAAAACTGGTGACTTGGAAGATAACTGCTTCCCCTATGTCCATCTATTCAGAGACAGTGTAATGAGAGATTACCTTCACAATGATGCTCCCTTCATCATAGCCCAAAGCAACGTTGTTGGACCCTCGCAGGCTGGCCACACACCATACCCTCTCCATGCCATAATTCAACGTGCTCTCAAGGCGATAGGTGCTTGAATGCCAAATACGCACGGTTCCTGAAAAGAACCATGTGAATATGCCCTTTTGATTTGAACATCCAAGAATGAACTGTGAGGTGAACCAGCCACATGGAAGTCTTTATATTCAAGCAGAACACACTTCCTGACAGCTTAATTTCTTGATCTATAGTCTGTGATTTTATAAAGCAACATAAATAAATAATAGAAAATTTATAAGAAACTAAAACTAAGAAATGTGATCTTAAGTGTGAAATAATGACAGGATTCCTGGGTACAGTGCCCACTATGTGCCAGATGCTTTCTATACATGATTTCTTCACATCCTTTCACTGTAATCCTATGAGGCAGATATATCTATGCCCATTTCATAATGTACCCAAACCACACATCTATGAAGTGGCAGAGGCTGAATTTGACCCCGGGCTTTTAGACTCCAAAGCACAGGCTTTTTCAGCTTTTCTCTAGCACTCCTGGGTGTCCTCTTATTTAAGTAACAGAGTCAAAACACATTAGAATGATGCTGATAATAATGCCCCTTTACTCTTTTATAGCTTAAGTAGTCTCTACTCTAATAAAAATATCAAAATCCTTTGAAACTACCAATGAAAATGCAGGGCACTAGCCAGCTTAAATATCCACTTAGTAATGATATTAAACACAGGAATAAATATTCATTTCTAACTTACCATCTTCTGAACCTGTGATGATAATTGGCAGCTCAGGATGAAAACTGGCACAAGACACATTTTGGGCGTGTCCCTCCAGTGTCTGTACACATGTTTTATTCTGTAATCAGTACACAGAAAACACTTTTATTAGTGGCAAACAATAACTCATCCTTAATTTTCCCAGTGCACAGATACATAATAAATAAGAGCGGTTATGACATCTTAACAGTATTCAATACAGAGATTTTTGGAATAGAACCATCTTACCGTGTACACATTTTCTCTATTTGATAGTACAGGCAAATGTAAATGTAACTATCACATTTAAAGAAGAAAACACAACACACCCCTGAAAGATGTGGTCTTCATCTAAGTGTCATTCCCTCAAATTCCTAAGATAATGTCTTTAATATTTTTATCCTGTATTTAAACACAAATCTGAGTATCTCAGTACAACTGGTTTCTAGGCCTCATTTTATTAACTGTTTATTGAAATTTTGATGTGAGAAACAAAAAAATAAAAATTTAACATACTCTTGGAGATAAAAAGTGTAGTAACAGGGCTTCCCTCGTGGTGCAGTGGTTGAGAGTCCGCCTGCCGATGCAGGCGACACGGGTTCGTGCCCCGGTCCGGGAGGATCCCACATGCCGCGGAGTGGCTGGGCCCGTGAGCCATGGCCACTGAGCCTGCGCGTCCGGAGCCTGTGCTCCGCAACGGGAGAGGCCACAACAGTGACAGGCCCGCGTACCGCAAAAAAAAAAAAAGGACCGTGTACCGCAAAAAAAAAAAAAAAAAAGTATAGTAACATACCTAGGTTTACAAGAGTCTTTGTGGCAAAATGATTGTACCATGGTGATGTCATGACATTATTCATTTGTCTGCTAGTTTTCAAATATAAATGAAAGTCTGAGACCACATTTTAGGTGCAAATTCTGATGCCTTATTACGCTATAACAGAGTTCAACAACCCAAGTTTGAACTGTCCTGTAAGAAACAGTAAGAAGCATATCTAACATATGGCAAGTAAGTTATGAAAAAACTGTACCTGATAGTCCCATATTTTCACAAGACGGTCATCTGCACCTGAAATGAGGTATGGTTTGTCGCCCCCACTGTAGTAATCAATGCAGTTCACACCTTTTTCATGTCCCTCCAGAGTGAAGTTTGGTGACGAGGAGCCCAGCTGCCACACCTTCAGAGAGCAACAGCATCTGCCAGTCAATATGGGGCTTTGCTTTTCAGAAGGCAGCTCCACCACACCCCCGACAGGTCATATAAATGCCAAAGCTGGGGGACGGGGCTGAAGAAAGCTCATTTTTTCACCCACTTGTTTTTGTTTTTTCTCACTTTCCTTGAATTTCCAGGGGGCAGAGTCACTATAGCATTCTCTGAAAAATGCCGATTTCCAGGCTTTATCCCCAGAGATTATGACTCAATGGATCTACAATGAAGCCCAGGAATCTAGGTTTTTTTAACAGACACCCCAGGTGTCTTGACTTTGAGAAACACTACTTTAAGGGCAGGAAATGACTTCATGAGAGATTTAATATAAAGCTAATGAAAGTGGACTTAGTAGGACGTATTAAAAGGAGAAAACTACTGCTTAGTCAAAAAATTAAAAGTATGGAAAAGTAGTCAAATATTACTACAGCACTGGTATTGAGCTTTACCTTTACAAATATTTATTTTGTATGCCTACTACATGGGAGGCCCCGTGGGGAGTATAAAGATGTGTAAACAAACTTTACTAGAGCCAAAGATAGGATAATTTTTGTCTTCAAGACATACCTAATTTAGTGAAGAAAGTTTAAAACTAATTTCAAAGTTTCAACCTATGTCAAAAGCAAGGACAATCCAGTGAAAGGAAAAAAAATAAAGTAAGCCGAAGTCCTAAGATATTCAACATATAACATTTAATAATAAATTGCCAGACAAACAGCATATAACATTTTATAAAAGTTAAAGGAAAACTAATAAAAATGTTATATAGATGTAAGCCTATACATGCAAACAAAAGTTTATGTAATGTATATTTTAAATCTATGCATACAGAAATAATTTAAATACTACAGTGGGAAAAGAAACGTATTTACACTCACTGCAACATGTATTAAGCATCTAGTATAGGCAAGGCACTGTGCTGCTTGCTAACGTGTGTCTGTTTGGGGGAGGGGGTAACACACAGTTCCTGCCCCAAACGTCAACATTTCAGGGATAAAAATTTCCGGAGACACGTTCATTGTTATTCAACATGAAGGTCATAATAGAGGCAAAAAAGCGATGGAAGGAACGGGATGAAAATGACTGGCTCTGTCTAGAGGTGAAATGTATGTCTGAAGAGAGCTTCTCAGAGTAAATAACTGTGCTAAGTCTTGAAAGATCAGTAATTAATTATCCAGAGGAAAAGAAATCAAAATGGCAGAATAAAGAATACTGCAGGCAGAAGGACCAGCTGAATTAGGTAAGGTTCTGTGAACATTCAGGGCTTCTCTAGAAAATGGTGAGTAGACCAGTGTTACTGGAGATATCTCATAACATTAGCTAAGGCTAGTCCTGGAAACGCTTGTATTCCACACCAAGGCATTTGGACTTTATCCTTAGACCGGGAACTGACAAGATGGAATCCATGTTTTAGAAAGATAACTGGAAGCAGTATGGAGAAATGAAGTAAGAAAAAGAATGGAGGCAGATGACATTTAAATATAAAACAGATTAATAATCAGCAGAAGTCAACAACAAATACACTAAAGGAGAGGAAACAGTGACCTCGAGAAGATACAGGCATTTTCTTATTCTGGGTGTGCAGAGGTTTAAGAAGTCTTACACCATATTGCTTCCACGTGGAAAAACACTCCTTCATTAAGGACACTGAGCTGCCACACTGTTCTTCTCAACAGAATATGCCCTTCTGGTTCAAAATGAGAAGTCCTATTTTGCTTCAAAATGAGCTTTTGAGAGAAACTTCTCAGGAATAACTTTCTGGGCAGCCAGTAGTAAAATACCTGACACAACTATATGTCACCAAGAATCATAACTGACACCAACAGCAGACATCCTACCTTGATAGTCCTGTCCAAAGAAGCGCTGGCAAACTGATTGTTATCTTTGGGGTTGATCACAATCTGCATAACGTAATGGGTGTGTCCTTCAAACACTTGTGAGCAAGACCATTTTTTATCCCAGTCCCAGAGTTTAATAAGCATGTCATCTAGACCAAAAGAAAGTCTCCAGTTAGTTGCAATTTCTATTTCTTTCATTCAGAACTAAGGTGCAGGGTCTCTGTGCCTTTTAAGGCAGCCAATCTAACACAAAGCACATATTCCATGTCTTAAAGAAACAGAATCGGAATTGAACAGATTTTTCAATAATGCTTATTTATTCTAAGAATAAATTTAACTCTCTAAAGAGTGGAGATAAAAGAGAGAGATTACTAATAGCAAATATACAAATTTCATGGAAAAAAATTTAGGACAGACTCAATGGGCTTTACAGAATGATGAAAGAGGAACAAGTCTGATTAGAGTCTAAGTATGAACGAATAATGATGGCAGTGACTATTTCAGAAATAAGCATTTCTCTTTTAATACAAGATTGGTTAAAAAAAAAAAAGTTCTGAGTTACTTCTCAATCTCTAAATTAAAATGTTTCAAAGAGCTATTACCAGTTCAGTGCAACTGGTTTTAAATGCCTTCCAAAAGCGCCACTGTTTTATACATAATACCAAGGAGCAAACTAGTCTGAGTATAAAGATAAAATTGACTAGGGTATATGGCAATCTGCCAAAAACTCACTCAATCAGCATGTAAATTAGCTTTCTGTTCAGCAGACTTTTCAGCATCTAGACCTTCAGGTCTTCCCTGACGGGAATTGGAGCAACTGCTATACAAATCCTAAGTAGAACTGATATTCATTAAAATACAAAAGTAAGCAGCACTGACAGCACGTTAATGGATTTAAATAGTTTAAAGGCTGCTTGGAATTAGAACTCTGCTTGTAACAGCAGTAAAAGAATTGCATGTCTCACTGAATGAAAATGAATTACTCAAAGAGACGCACATGACCAAAAGGGGTCATCTCTTACCGCTGCTAGTTAGAATGAAAGGCTGGGTTGGGTGAACAGCAATACAGCGAATGTAGTCTGAATGAGCTTCAAACATATGAACTCTCTCCAGAGTGTTGTAGTTGAACACTCTAATCTGCATGTCATCCTGGAAATGGAAAGTTTAACACCATCATTACTGTTATGAAGTAAATTACACAACAAAGTATATTATAGGCTCAGGGTATAAAGCCCAGGTTCCAAAACAATGCACTAATTAACAAAACAAAGCAAGAGCCAAAGCTCTTTGACTCGCCGCCGCCAAAGCAGCCACTGACAGGTTCACGGATGGGTTAGAAGCGCAGGGAATTACTTACCGCCCCCGTCACAGCCCAATTCTTCCTCGCAACAAACTTGGCAGCTCGAACAGGAAGATCACATACTTCAAATGTTTTCACCAGTGTCTTAAAAATTTCACAAGAGTACACTTTGAGTCATGAGAAAATAACTGAAAAATCTATCCTGTTATATTTAAAACATCCGATTTTTTATATCACTACTAATCATAAAATGTTCTCAGGCTAAAATATAAAAGTGCAACAGTCAAATGAAAACAATAGACCAAAGATCTTTTCTTTAACATATTCAAAGTGCAAATACTTATAAATGACAAAAGAAAGCAAATGTCAACAAGATGAAGTTCCCCATCCTCTGTGCTCCAGCTTCATCCTTGGCTACTCCCAGTGCCTTCTTTGCTCATGTTCCCTCCGCCTGAAAACCCACCCAGAGGACCTTATACTCCACTTTCACAACATAGCACCTTCATAATTACGTGTTTAATGTCAATCTTTCCTGCTAAGCCCCCTGAGGGCAGGAATCTTGTTCACCACTGTATACCTAGAGTCTAGAACAGCTGCTGAAAAACAATGAATGTGTAATAAGTATTTGTTGAATGAATTAGCCCCTAGTTTTCTCCTTTTAAAAATTAAACCCATAAACCCGTAAAATAAATTTATAAACAAGATACAACTCTTTTGTACACTTCAGCAATATGCTTCCATACAGATGCCATTTCCTTTTAGTGAAGTACGAGAACACAGTGATTCAGGTGTCCCTTAAAGCTGCTCAGAATAGAATTATATACACAGGATAAAGGTGGAAAACTAGGAGACTCTGCTAGAAAGAGCAGGGATGAATGCATCTCTTTGTCCTCCCACTCTGATGCTTTGTTCTTTAAAATTCTGAAAATCAAACTATCACTTTTCAATCTCTCCTTCTGTACGAAAGAATAATGAAAAGAGCATATTCTGATTGATTAACTATGTGCACCAAATTTAAAAATAGGGACTGGTTCACAAGAACTGTTGAGCCCACTCTGGCTTCCTGAGCAAGACTTCAAAGATTCTTCAGTCAAAGGCTGAATGAGTGGGGACATAAGCTCCAACCTGCACGACCACTAGCAGCTGACTGTGATACAGACACTGCAAACAGGTAGAACATGCAACCTCTAAGACGACAGACAAATCCACGAAAGCTCGTGAGGAGCCAACAAATTCAGGGATCTGCTGAGCAGTAAAAAATAAAGCAGCTACAGAACTAACAGTCATGTTTCAGGTCCACGTTAAGTGCTGTGGCTGATACAAATGACCTAAGGGATGGTCTTCCCACTCCAGAAGCTAAACAAGCTAAACAGGAGGAAACGCTACACACTCAACATGTAAACCAGCAGCGAAATGTAAGAAAATAAAGAAACACTTGTATGGGGCCTTATAGGTCTCCTACACAATTTTATCAATCTGATTTAATCCTTCTGACAATCCTGCGAAGAAGGCAACATATCATCTTCATTTAGGTAAGTAAACCGAGCCTCAACGTGGTTAAAAGGCTTGCCCACATCATTTAATTAGCAGGGAAACTATGTAGCAGTTTCCCACTAGCTGTCTATTTTACATTTGGTGGGGTATATATGTCAATGCTACTCTCTCACTTCGTCCCAGCTTCCCCTTCCCCCACTGCGTCCTCAAGTCCATTCTCCATATCTGTGTCTTTATTCCTGCCCTGCCACTAAGTTCTTCAGTACCAATTTTTTAGCTTCCATATATATGTGTTAGTGTACAGTATTTGTCTTTCTCTTTCTGACTTACTTCACTCTACACAACAGACTCTAGGTCCATCCACCTCACTACAAATAACTCAGTTTCGTTCCTTTTCATGACTGAGAAATATTCCATTGTATATATAACATACTGATTTTTTAACTGCTGCACCCATCACCTCAAAGAGTATAATATCTCCTTATTTGAAATTCAAGTACATTTGAATTTACTTCCAAAAACATTTTTTGGCTCTTTCAAGAATTTTGCTCTCAATACACAAGTGGCAAGTAACTTCTGTTGGTGATAAAAAGAGGAGGAAAAGCAGGAAGAACCAAAAATAGATCAACCATTCAACAAAAACTTACTGAGTATCTACTATGAGCCTGTCTGCCAGGTACCCACTTGGAATAACAACGGGAATTAACACTAGGATAATCCCTGTCCTCATAAAACCTCCATTTTTGAAGGAAAGAAGGAAATTAAACAAAAACTTACCAATGAGATGAATTATGAAAGGGGAAGTAGGTGGCCCTGCAGGAGGGCACAGAAGGGTACAGAAAGAAAAACGAAGCAAAGTAGATGACCCAGATAAAGCAGTTAATGTTACAGTAAAGCCTGGAGAAAGATAAGGGAAGTACACCAGGGCGTTAGAGCACAACTATAGTGAAATGACAGAGCTGAGAAATGGTTAAATGGAGCTGACAGAGGGGACTCCAGGGGGCATCAGGAAGCAAGGTGGCGGTGGAGCAGGTACCAGTGTATCTGCTAAGCATAAAATCTGAAAGGTTTTAAACACGTGGAGAGAGTAGATCCTCCCCCCGACCCCACCCACACAAAAGCAGTTAACAAGCATACTCTCCGCATCAAGGCAAAAGGAATTCACAAGATAAAGATTTGAAGTTGCTGGACAGAAATTCTGAATTAGTGATATACTGATAAAAGGAAAGTTTATTATTCACTAGGTCAACAAGTAATTACTGAGCCCTTACTGTGTGTCAGGTAATGTCATAGGCACTGGGATACAGCAGAGATCAAAGTGTTAATGTGAATAAAATGTCACTGGTGGGACTTGGCTGACTGTGTAGTCCTTACTGTTTCATTAGAGTGATATAAGCTGTAAGGGTGTTTTTAGGTTTACTCCTGAACTTGGTTCCCTAAGGCCTATTTTTGCCATCTTAAGTCCCTCAAATGTGAATTTTATCTGGATTTTAAGAACTTAACCTTGGATGTTGGGGATAATTACTGTATAAATAGACTCAAAACTGATATGTTCTGTACTTTGAAAGAAAAAGATTAAGGATGGCCAACAAAGACTGGAAAAGATAAGACAAACTAAGCTGAAAGACCTATTATTTACTCAGATGAAAGCATTTAAGGGAAATAATCTGTAAAAGGCACATTCTCATGTGTAATGAAAAGCTGACTACAAATCTCTCTCTGATATAATCTATAATTTGTATGGCTGACTGGAAGTTACCTGCATCATGCATTACAGTGAGCACTTGGGGAAAATTTAATAAAAGTAAAAATCCCATTCTTAAGATGGTTAGAATACTCACTGAATGGAAAATTAAGTACCATTAAATACTTTCATCTAGAGCAAGTGATCTTATATTGGTGTCAGTTTCCTTAACTTCAAAGTAGAGCTAATACTACCTATCTCAGAACTTAACACTTAAATATTGGATATAATGAGCCCAGACAGTTTTTCCCACAAGCTCTACCCTCATAAATGTTAGTTTATTAAAAATACTTCGTACCAATTTTATTTAAGAAAGCTGTAGGCCTATACTACTGAACTCTGTTATATTTCTTCTCTTTCATTGTAAACAGATTAAGATAGTATTTCTAATAAAGTCTTTAAAAATTCCTACCTGTGTTTCATGATTCCAAACGCACACACTGCCATTGTAAAGACTCGCCAACATCCACGGCTCTGTAGGATGCAAATCCACACTCTTAACTCGATCAGATCGAGCAGTTAGCTTTCTCTTGATATCCAGTCGCAGAGGCTAAGGACAAACATAAAAAACAAACTAACATTAAATTGCTATGCCAAATAAAACATGCTTGAGATCTTAACTAAAAACAGTGCATTAACATGCCTACAAAACAATTCAGTTTTTACTTTGCTAAATTACAGACACAATTTGAAGTCTAAAGCACCTACTTATTCACTCATATATACAAAAAAATATGAGTATTTAAGAATTTTTAATTTGTAGCAGGACTTAAACTTTTTGGTCTTAGGACACCTTTACAGTCTTAATTTTCGAGGACACTAAAAAGCTTCTTTTTAGGTAGATTATATTTAATATTTACCATGCTAAAAAGTAAAATTGAGACATTAAAATATTTGTGTATTAATTCATTTTCAAAAATGAACTAAACCCATTACATGTTAACTTAAGTAAGATATTGTTATGAAAACTAACTATAGTTTCAAAAGAAATTTAGTGAGAAGAGTAGCAATGTTTCACATTTTTGCTAAATTCTGACTTAACAGAGGACATTTGTTTTCCCGTATCTGCTCCGGCCCTCAATATGTTGTGATATATTGTTTTGGTTGATGTATATGAAAAAAACCCAAAAAAAACAAAACTCAAAAACCTGGCTCACAGATACTGAGAACAGATTGGTAACTCCCAGAGGTGGAGTGTGGAAGAGGGAGAAATGGGTGAAGGGGGTCAAAGGGTACAAACTCCCAGTTACAAGGTAAGCAGGTCATGGAGATGTAATGTACAGCACGGTAGTTAATAATACAGTGCTGCATATCTGACAGCTGCTAAGAGAGTAGTAGATCTTAAACGTTTTCATTGCAAGAAAAAACACATTTTTGTAACTATGTGTGGTGACAGGTGTTTAGACTTATTGTGGTGATTGTTTCACAATATACACAAATATCAAATCATTATATTGGACACCTAAAACTAATATAATGTCATATGTCAATTATACCTCAATTATTTTTTTAAAAAATTGAGTTCTTCAGAGAAAAGTATTAGATTTATTTTGGCAATAATATCAGTAAATGCTAGGCAATGTAATGTGGGATCAATAGGGGTTATATCCATGTCCACGAAGGGCTTTGGAGCCAAATGGGAATGTTTATAATGTTTTAACGTATTTAAGTTACAAGAACCAAACGGAAATTACAATTTTAAACCGAAGCTAAAATACTCTCTCGAGTCATAAAATACTAATAGTTTAAAACAGCCTTCTTCAACCTGGATTCCTCATCTAAACCACAGAAAGAAAATGATCTGAATAACTACTTTCTCAATTCTCCCAAGGATACCTCTCTAGGAGAAAAGTTAACTCATCATATATAATGATGGCTTAGGGCAGTAGTCTTAATTCTCTCTTGGAAGCAGATCTGAGGAAGACTGATTTAAAATATATTTCTCCTTCAACAGGTTTTACACACAACCTAAAAGTTTATTTGGCAAGTTGCGTTATCATCCAATTTTTATTTTTGCGATCTTCCATGATGATAATGAATTGGACAGAAATTTAACGTTACTTTTCTACACAAATGAAGACTGCTACATTATTTCCGCAGAGATAATTTCCTGAGACAAAGCAAACACCTCACAAGGCTTTTATTCATCGTTTTGGATCTCTATCAAATCTGGGTCACTGACTGCTTCGAACCTTGCTCTGACTTCTATACAGGCCTCCCTCACTTTTGGCAACAACCTACACCTCTTACTTCCCTTTAAAAGATCCGAGTTCTCTGGCTCTTCTCTACAATAGCCACAAAAATGTTTCCACTGTCTTACCTTCTTCTCCATCTCAAACTTGCTACTTTCAAACCATCATCTTCACATACCTTGCTGAAGCAGGACCTCTTACTTCACCCATTTCTGAATTTTGTCCCATTAATTATCATCACAAATGTTAACTATTTTTTTCTGGTCTCTTCAGAGTCAGCAAACATTATGTGTCTATTATATGCCAGGAAGCACGGTGGAGGCTTTTTCCTCTAGTAAATGAGGAAACTGTACACTTATAAACTATGTATATTTTACCATTAAAAATATTTTAAATGCTTGATTACTGAGTAAAAGTGATGCTTCAGGAAGGTGGTCCAGGGGACTGAGCAACCCCAGTATAACTCTACATACCCCCAATCTCAGTTCAAAAAGTACAGCCAAGAGCTCCTGCTGTATTTCTCCCAAGATTTTAGTGCCTACTTTGAATGAGACATTGTACTAGGCACTGTGGAATACCAAAACGAGTAAGGTACTCATACTGCAGCCTTAACTCTAAATGTCTCCTTATATCTCCCAAAAGCTGGATGCATTTAGGACTCAGCTTAAATGCTACTGCCACTACTATGATCTTTCAGATTACCCTACCAGAAGCATCCTTTCCTACGGGATCCTACAGGTTTTAATTTTAACATTTAACATCTGTGCACATGTCTGTTTTTGCTTTCTAGAACAGATGCTACTTAAGGGCAGGGTAACTGCTTATTCATGTGTTTATCTCCACAGCATCTTATATATTTGGGTATAGAGGTTTAAGTACAGACAGTATAATCGAGGTCTAAAGAATCATGATGGACTCAAACTTCAGTTCCACTACTCATTTCAAACGTACAACAGTGGGTAAATTTACTTAACTCTCAGGTTTGAAAAATGTAAAACCATTGACTATTATCTACCGCTTAGTATAATGAGAATTAAATTCAGTGTTAAACAGAACAGTGCCTGGCCTATTGTAACCACTCCATAAGCATTTATAATTCACTCTCCCAGCTGCTATGAGAATTAGGCGGCAAATGTTTAGCACAATCCATGGCACATAGTAAACACCCTATGGTAAATGAGTGAATAAATAAATTCACATTTTGTAGTTATATAAAAGATTTTAAATGTGTTAAAGAATGAAATATGTAATTATAAAAATACTCTTAAACATTGCAAAAGAAAACTAAATTAGGCAGATGCAAGGGCTGTTTCCAAAAATGTCCAGTGCTGAAAGCACAGCACACCCCAGAGCAGGTGGTTGGTAATACGAGGTGGCATAAATAAGTGACTTCAGTATTGTTCAGAGGCTTTTAACCTGGGAACCCAATAAAGTTCATGGATGAGGACTGGGGGGGGGGGCGGTATCTGTCAGTGAACCCACTAAAACACAGCGTGTTTCTCTATGCATTTTTCTGGAAGCATCCATAATGTTCACAAGTTTCCCCAGGAAATCAACTTGCTGTAGTTAAAACTCTGCAGCAATGAGCCTTAAACTAACTTGATTTTAAGTTTTTATTTATTTTTTTCCTTTAACAGCAAGGCGAGGAACTTGGACTTATTAATCCCTACGGTCTTCAAGCTCCAAAATCCTTGAACCTGTGCTTCCTAACAAGTGAAGAAAAGCAGGAAAATGTTTAAATACAAAATATTGAATTTCTTACATCTTTTTGGAAAGAAATTCTCACACTATCATACTGTTTTTCTTACTATTATAACTCTTATTGTGCAAAAGTATTTTAGAGCATATTTGGGGGTGATAATAAAAAATGCTGTCATGACTGTCATTCTTATCAGCCGCTATATTTGCAAATGAAGAAAAGCACGCCAACCAGTTTTATAAACAACTCCCCAACTCTTCGTTTCTCCCTAGAAACTTAAGCTGGGGTCCCAAAGCATCTGAAATTCCACTCTTGACTCTATGCATTTTATTTACTTTTTGGGGGGAGGGGGGCTTGCCTCTTTAAGTTCGTAGTTTGCGGTCAGCACATACTATACCAGAACAAACCCAACATGACTGCAAAATCAGCTGTCGTCGTTTTAAAGGCACAATGAGGCAGTTTCGCCAAAGCCTTCTACGGAGTTCAACGTTTTCGGTCTCTTCTATTTCCCTACACCAAGGATCCCGCTGCAGACCGCACGACCTCTGGCAAACGCCGTAAGCACCGGAGGAGTCAGGGACCCCTCAATTCCAGGCACTGCCTCCTCAAACCACTCCCTCCCAGAGTTCAAACTGGACCAAGACCCCGCAAGGCCTGAGGCGGCGGCCGCAGCGGGAGCGCAGGCCGTTGCTGACTACGGTCCTCAGGCCAGGAGCCCCAGGAATTGGCCTTGGCCGCAGGGGCCCCACTCCCTCCCACAGGGCCTGGACCTACCATGGCTCCGTTGGTCCGAGCCCGGACGCCTTTACTCGGTGCAGACGAAGCAGTCCGGGAGAGACCCACCGACCAGCCGACCGGCCGACTGCTTGACGTGGAACTTCCGGGAGGAGTTCTCGCGATAGAACTCGAGTCCAGGGCCCGAGCGCCTGCGCAAACGCGGCGCGGGGGGCTGACGTTTCCCAAGCCCCGCCCCAATTTCCAAGGCAACAGGGCCTCCTAAATGGCCTAGAGCCCACCTGGCGCTGCTGGGGAAGTGGGGGTGTGGCTTCCACTATCCGCTACAGTGTCCTGTGGCTGCTGAGCTTGTACGAGAATCAGAAAACCGCGAGTTAAATGAGATGAGGAAAAGCGAAATGCTTCATCCGAATGCTAACGGCCGGAGAAACTCCCCTATAGTGGAGTTGTGTCGCAGGGGCTGAGAAGCGCTGTGAAGCTTCCTCTGATTCTGGCTCTGAGGAGACGGCGGGGAAGAGAAGGGAAGGCGAAGCTAGGCTCTAAGCCTACTGTACTCTGGTGGACCTGAGAACGAGGCCCAGAGAGTCCTCTGCGGGGCCTGCTCGGGGCCCTGATTAAGGCTGGAAGGATGTGGGCCGGTTTCTGGGCTGAGCTTCAGGCATTGGTGGTCTGAGGGCTGCGAAGAGTCTTCAGCTCTGGAGCTCCCCAGGATATGGGAGTATCCGACCCTGCAGGATCTCCTTCTATTGAGCGTCGACCGCGTTGTTCATTCATTTATAACTATTTATTGATCTTCGGCTGTGTGCCAGAATACTTTCCTCTCAAATCTTCACAATGAATCTGAATTATCTCCATTTTACTGATGAGGAAGCCAAGGCTCAAAGAAGTTAAGGGTCCCCGCCAAGGCCACACTAAATGGTAGAGTCAGGATTTGATACCAGACTGATAAGTCCTCCAAGTCCTGTGCTCTATTACACCAAATTATATCTTCATTAAGGTAGTTGAACTCTAGAATAAGGACCTGAGCCATAGCGGTTGCAAAGTAAAGTGCTAGAGCATTTGCCTACCCGCACCCTTTTCTCGCCTTTTTATTTTTATTTTTTTAAAATTTTGTTTATTTTTGGCTGCGTTGGGTCTTCGTTGCTGCACCCTGTCTTTCTCTAGTTGCGGCGAGCGGGGGCTACTCTTCGTTGCGGTGCTTGGGCTTCTCACTGTGGCGGCTTCTCTTGCTGCGGAGCACGGGCTCTAGGCACGTGGGCTTCAGTAGTTGTGGCATGCAGGCTCAGTAGTTGTGGCTCGCAGGCTCTAGAGCACAGGCTCAGTAGTTGTGGCGCACGGGCTTAGTTGCTCCGCGGCATGTGGGATCTTCCCAGACCAGGGCTCAAACCCGTGTCCCCTGCATTGTCAGGCAGATCCTACCACTGCGCCATCAGGGAAATCCCTTCCCACTTTTTAAAATAAATTTATTTATTTTAAAATTTTATTTTATTTTTTAAACACCGTGGGCCAAGTAACACTTGCCCTTTTGCTACATATAAACGTGTACCTCAGGCCTGAGAGTAGCCTTGGGGAGTTTTTAGACCTCTAGATTATCAGAAAAAATATTCAGAGGGAGACATATGGACTCTGCATCAGGTAATTTGCCTTCAGTAATTTGCCTTTAGCAGGAGTTTGTTGCCAATGTGACCTCTTTGTGGGTCTTAGTTTTCCTCATCTTAAAAAAAAAAATCTTTGTACACCGCTAGGCACCCAAGATGCTGAGTCCCGTAGTATCACACTAACTTTGACTATATATTTTCTCATTTTTTTCCATGGCAGTTAACCAACATTAAGTTCTGGAGCTGTGCCTTATAAATTCATTCTTCTTTCAGATATTACATAATGAATTTGTACTGTATCCAAAGCACTATACTAGGTGCTGCCTGGAGATTATACCTGTAAAAATTTAGTCTTGGATTTGGGTTGAAAGAAATTTCACTTTAAAGAAATAAGATTCTCAAATATGAACTAATACATAAAATAACATTAAATATATGTGTGTATATTCCTGTGTGTTCAACTGTGGGTTTAAAATAAAATCTTTTGTTTACTCTTCAGTTTAGAGAAGACTAGAAGGTAGAAAAATAAGTCTGGGAAAGAAAAGAAATATGGACAAGCTTAGCAAATTGGGAAAGGATTTCCCAAGAGTTTGAGTGCAATTGATCAACAGATCTTAAAGTCTTACCTGGTCAGTTTCTAGGATGACTGTTTCAACCCTGTCTTTTTGCTGCTGCTGGGAGAATTCCAAGTGGAAGTTCAGCCAGCAGTGTCTCTGTCAGTACTCTACATACACCCTTCCCTCCCTATTCTATTCCCACCCTTTCATGAGAAGTTGAGGAAGTGAAAATAATTCCTTGAGGAAAAGTCTAGTTGGTATTTTTAAAATATATACATGTCTCATCACTTAGCAAAGTGGTGAGTAGGAGAATGAATAAGAACCTAGTTTCTCCCTTCAAAAGGGCTACAATTTATAAGAAGTACCAATAAAATACTCAGGATAAAATAACCAGCTGGGGAGATAATTTTCATAAGGGAGGCAGAATTTGAGGTGGACCTTTGGACCACAAAAATCCAGTTTGTTTGGAAAATGGTATTCATATAGAATGGCAGTGAGGGAGAAGGCTGGAAATGAAGGATGGGGCTAAAATCTGCAAATTTACTTTAATAGGGAGGAATCGGGCTTTGATTCAGTAAGCACTCGGGAAAAATTAAGCCAGAAAAAAAACATGTTCATATATGCCCTCTATAAGATTTATCTTTTGTTGATGCGTATGAAGAAATAGATTGGAACAGTGAGATACTATACAAGTTTGGAGGAAGTGGGTGTGGAAATAATAATATTGAATAGATTTCACTGAGTGCCCAATTTTGTACCCAGCATTGAAATATGCACTTTGCCTACTGCAATTCATATAGTAATACTGAAAGATAGCCATTATTTTCTCCAACTTATAGATGAAACACTGGGGCCCAAATGAGTTGAGCAAATATGCTCCATGCCACACTGCTCCAGAGTTGGTGACATACTTGAGATCTGAACCCAAGTTTATCTCCAAAATGAATGCTCTTTTTACTGGACTGTGAGTTCTTCCTTTCTCACTAAGAAGCTAGAATCAACAGGGTACACAAATAATTTGCATTTGTTTTGTGAGTTAGGGAATTGGGAGGCATCCTAATGCTCATGTTTTGAAAATAGTGAACCCAGAGGAATATCTTTAATTAGGGGAAGAAGTGGAGCCAGTAAATGACACAGTAAAGGAACAATTTGAATAAGGCAGCAAGGAAAACTGTATGCCACAGAAGGGAAGGGAGGTAGAATATAATAGGGTGACTAGCAGTGTGGATGGCTTTAGAGAACTTAAGGAAACTTGGTGTTTGGAGAAAAAAAAAAAACTATTGTCAGTGAATTAGATGATTATGAGGACACTAGTAGCCTTAAAAAAATTTTTTTTTTCAGTTGAGTAATGCTAGGGGAAGCAGGTTTGCAAGGGATTAAGAAAGGATTGGATGATAAAGAAGTGGAAGTGGTGGGTATAAACTATTTTACCAAAAGTTTAGTCATGGAAAGACAAATGTTGATGTCCTACGGAAAGTGGATTGATTGCTCCTATATTTGGGGTATAGCTGACGTTAATTACTTCATGATGACACTCCACGTGGATGCATGCAACTGAATGGACCTTTACAGTATGAGTTAGGAACTAGCCAGACAAGTGTCAAGAGGGTATATGTAGGGCATTTTAAGTGGAGAGACTTGAGAGTTCGATTTTTCCAGAGAACTAAAAGTAGTTTGGCATGCTTGGACCAGAGAGTAAGAAGGGGGAGGAGTGAGAAATGGGACTAGAAAGATAGATGACGCTCAGATCCTTGAAAGTCCATGATTGCCAGTTTAAGAAGTCTGGACTTTACCCTGAAGGACCTAGGGAAGCACTGAAGAATGTTAAGTAGGGTAATCTTCACGCTCTAGTATTGATTCATCATTCCATGTCAGTTACTTTCCCTATTAAAGGAAATGTTAAGGTTCTCAGCTGGATTTCTGCATGAAGTGAATGAAAGTGGGAGTCTTGACCACATAATCACATACTAACCAGCAGGAGACTGAATTGAATTGGAGAACCACTGAGTTGTCTTCCAAGAAGAATGAAGCTTAATAAGCTTGCCTGACAGAGGCAAAGCTTTGACGGATTGCAAAAGCACTGATCAACTACAATGTGCTGTACACTTTGTATGATTACGTCCTCAGAATTTAAAATCTGTTCAATTTACTCCGTGTGAGTTTGACATGGGATTTGGGATAGAGGGAATGTTCACTTTTGTGTACTTGAGAGTGTAAATATCCAGATTGTTAGTCATGTTTTTGACACGAGTATATTTTACCTTCTTAAAAATGGCATTCACCCTATGTCTCTTTAATAAACCTATTTAGAGGAGGCAGGGTTTAAAGTGAGCTTTGAATGAATGAAGGCAGTGATTTCATAGGTAGCAATTGCTACACATTGTAAATATGGCAGCAGAGTTTTGGGACTTGGTCATTTAGTGACCTCCATAATGGTCCACACCCTGGACATTCTATATCCAGCTCTTCACATGTGGAGTGCTAAGACAACCTGTGGTTAAGTCATGCCCAGCAGGTTCTGGAGACTTCTTTGACTCAGGGTTGTCTTGTGGAATGAACTCTCTGGGTCTCAGTTTCGTTACCTACAAGATAATGTTGGAAAAATGAACTCTAAAGTCCCTTTCTACTCCAAGTTTCTTTAGAATTTTGAGTCTGTGATTCTATATTTTCGTCAAATGAAATGGGCAAAGGGCGTGGCTGCAGGATATATTAGACATTTTTTACTTCATTCATGTGCCAGTGAAGTAGTTCTTCCTGCATATTTTATAGTATGCATTGCTCTTTTTCTCAGGAAGCCACCTTAAATCAGCAAATGTTTGTTGAGGCTTTATTATGCTTGAAACAGTGCTGTATAAATTTGAGGGTCCTGGAACTCAGGGCAAGGAGCCTGATGGGTGTGAGGGGACCAGCGGCAGAGGCCCAAGTGTGCATGGTATGCAGAGGTCCTGGGGGGACATTCTCTGACAATCAATGCTTAACTTTCTTTCCAGAGAAAAGACTTTACAAAGTTTTATATAAGCAAATTGAGAGGTTTAGAGCAATGATGTTTCCTTAAGAATTATGTGCTTGTAAATGATAGTGCTGCATATAAATAAATGAATAATAATGACAGATAGCCTGGATATCTGGCACATAGCAGTTACCTTTAAATTAATTGAAAAAAAATTTAATGTAAAAGTGAAATATCTGGAGTGACAAGGCACTGCACAGTATAATTTCGATCAAATTGCCTTATTCCACTGTCTTCTAAAGAATTTGTCAGCCCAAGTTGATCTAAGGGCATTACTGAATTTGAATTCAAATGTAGTTCAAGCTCCAAGTTTTAAAGTCCTTGAGCTCTGAACTCATGATATGGTTTTGTACCTGAAGATGATAATCCAAATTATACTGAGCTGTACTGCTACAGGACTTTTCACTTGATGTCAAAGCAACTTCATATTGATAATGCTTGATCCAGTCATTAAAATCCAAATATAGGAAGAAGAAAGTGTTTTCTTTGCTAAATATGGCCATACTTTGGTGCATCTGACAGTGACAATGAATACAGAGATAACTTTATCCTGAAAAGATTTATATATAAAGTGAATGTTAATTGGATCATATATATATATCCATTCATACAGACATACAGACATACATATATAGGTAAAGTCAATATCTGAGGGAGGTAGAAAAAGATTACAGGTGCTTTTGGTTATATTTTCTAACTTTTCTATTATAAACATATACTGTAATAAAGAAAATAAATTACTTTATGCAAATATAAAATGTAGCAAAGGAGCTTTTCATTTAAAGGAAGCTTAGTTTGAATCTGACTATAAAGCAAAGAAATACCTCTTATTTTCTGCATAAATCTCGATTTTCATTTTATAAAGCCCATTTGAGGTGCAACAAAATGGTATGGTCACATCCAGGAGTGAACAGTTGCCAAGGTAGAATATGCAATCCTTGTTTGAGGGTTTTGAGAAAGGATTTTTTTGGTAAGGTGTGTTCCTGGTAAAACTAGACAAGAAGGCAGCTTTGTTGAAAGGTTTAAAGTTGCAAGGGAGAAAGGTGAGGCAGTGATCAGGGAGCAGGGGAAGGATGAGACCCACTAAGGAGACTGGTGGAAGGGCTGGAAGGGCTCATGTTCAGCAGGTATGTATTTGTATGTCAACAAATGTATTCATGTACAAGTTATTAGATAGCTGCTACCTTGAATGACTCCACCATCCTAGCTGAAGCTGATCAGGTCTCTCCCCTGGGTTTCTCCCTATTGTGGCCACGAAAGGGATAACAATTTACACTGCAATAGGCCCCCAGGCCCCTGATCTTGTGCAACAGCCAGCATCTAGTCTGATATTACACAACTCTTCTGATTGATGAGTGCTGGTGCCTGAGTACTGTTAAGTATTTTGAGCATCAACCCTGCCTGTAAGGTAAGGATAATGAACTGGTCCTTGATGCATCTATTTGAGGAATCAATGAAAGGAGAAAGCAGGTATTTTACACTGACGAGCTATCTTCACAGTAGGGCAAATAAGCGTAATTGGTCTTTGGCAGCTACTTCCAACCTTTCAGGTACCCTCTTCTCCCTTTCCCACCAACTCTGTGTGTGGTTACAAGGACTTGTTCTATGACTTTCTCAAATATTGGACTGATAAACTCATCACCTAGCCCATCACTTTAAAGTGTAATCAATCATCATGGGTTTTTCAAGCCTCTCTCAGAGTGTCCAGAATTTTATAGGGGACCACACTCTAGGAAAGGGGACCAAATTCATTTTTGAATGGCGTTTTTTTTTTTTTGTGGTTGTATATAGAATTCTAGGTTAGCACTAATTTTCTTTGAGCACATTAAAGCTGTATCAGTCTACCCTTTTCTGACTTGCTGTTAAAAGTCCTTTGTCAGTTCCTCCTTTGATGATAATTTTTTTCTCTGGTTGCTTTAAGATTTTCTCTCTGTCTTGGTTTTCTGAAGTTTCATTATGAGTTGTTGAGGCATGGGTTTTGTTTTATTCTGCTTGGGATCCCCTGAGTGTCTTAAATCTGTGAATAGGTATCTTTCATCAGTTCTGAGAGATTCTCAACCCCTGTCCTCTTTTCCCTCTTTTGTCTCTTCCTGGCATGCCAAAGTTAGAACTTTGTACCGCATTCTCCACATCTTCTCCACACTTCTGTGTATTTTTTCCATTTTCTTCTCTCAGTCCTGCATGCTGTATAAGGTCTTCTGCCCCACCTTCCAGTTCATTATTTCTCCCTCATAGTGTCAGTATGTTGCAAACGTGATTATTGAGTTTTAAATTTCAATTACTATCTTTATTTTTAGTTTGGTTCTTTTTTTCAGATATAGTATGTAACTTTTCATAGTCTCCTTACAGTTCTTTTCAAGGTTGTCATTTCCATAAACATGGAAACCTGGGTTTTTAAACCTGGCTCTAACAGCAGAAGTCTCTGTGGGTATATTTCTTCTGTCTGTCGTTTTGCTGGTTCTTGTTCCCTTTATGCTTAGTTATCTTTGATTGGATAACTGGTCACTGTCTTTAAATTATTTTGGGGGGTACTCTGAAGACTAGTGTGAATGTGTCCCCCTCCAGAGAGGTTTTATTTTGTTTTTTTCCAGGCACCTGATAACAATTTAGACCTCTTCACACCGAATTCATGGCTTAAATGCCTCTGGCCCACCCAGGCTAAGTGTACCCACAGTACAAACCCACAACAGGGTATTCTGTGGCTACAAATTCTTGAAGACTTTTTGTCCCTTTTCTTTTTAATTCTTTTGCCTTGCTTATTGCCATGGCAGGCTTTCCTGCAGTCCCTTGATGTTGAGGGGTAGGGAAGGCAGATTTAGATCTGGTTTAGCCTCAATCTGTGTGTGTATTAATTTGGGGAAATTATAAGACTTATGTCCTATAAGACTCTTCAGTTTCTGTGGGTTCCAGGCCTTTACTTGTGCCCATCTAGCCTGTTGTGGCCACAGCAGTAATGACAGATGATCTTAGGGGTTTTGATCATCCAATAGTCTTCCCGCCATTTCTATAGCAGGCTTTCATCCAGATATTGACCTGGAAGTTCTTTATTGTGTTTTCAAATCTTTGATTATTTTAAGGTAGTGGTATTTATTTAAATCTATTTTAGCAGTAGTTTTTACTGTTGTTTTCAGCAAGAGTTTTGATCTGAGTATACCAGCTTGCTATTAACAGAAACCAGAAGCCTCGAGAGAGTTTATAATTGGGTCTTAATGAAGGCATTTTGGGCATGAAAAACAAAAACGATGAGAAATTATCCCAATTTAGAATGGAGGAAAGAGATCTAGGCTGAAATGGCAAGGAGCATATGCTAACTCTATGCTTTTAAAGGAGGTGAGATAGAACCCTTCACAGTACTCCTGAAAACTGACCCCACTATGGGTGATGTGGCAGGAAAACATTTTGACATATTTGACAAGAATTTTCCCCATGTTCCTTCATGTGCCTATTTTCTGCCAGCATCTCTCAGCCTTGACTCTCCAACAACCTCTGTTCAATCATCTGTCTCAGGTTCTCCCTCCATTCTTTCCACCACTGCTGCCTCTCTCACCTGGGTCAGAATATGAGGGAAAGGTTCACAGCAGTCACTAGTATTCCCAAATTACAGTGGAATATTCTCCCAAGGGGAAAAAAGGTATATATACATGTACTTTTCATACAGTTTCAAGATTTCATGGAAACCGTGTAAAAACTCCAAGCACCAAGACTATGATACAGACAATACAATCAAATTCAATAAACATTTCCTGATGACCTGTTATGTGCTAGGAATCATGCAGAGTCCTAGATCTAGATAAAAGAGACACCATTCCTATCCTAAAGGTGCTTGAGCTTACTGTGATAATATGATAAAAACATTGTCCTCACAAACATATCCAGGGTGAGTACTCTTTAAAGGACTTTATACAATTATTTTGCCTGCTTAAAAAAAACCCACCCAAACCCAGGAAGATCGGATGCACTACAAATTCCAATTACAGCAGAAAAAGTAGGGGGCTAGCTACAGATTTTAATGGCCTGTAGCCACATGGCTAAACAAGTAAAGAATGAAGGACACAGTGCAGTGGTCACACTGCAGGAATCAGCAGTGCTTACACAAGAGGCTCCTCCCCCTGTACCCTGGACATGGAAGGCCATGTTCCCATACGGAGCTGGGACCAATGGCAGTGGTAAGAGGGCATCCATGGGACACCAACGAGAAATACAAGGTGTACACAGCCCCTAAGAGCCCTGGACAAGGAGGAACATCAGTCTTGTATTTGATATTTGGGGAGAAGGCAGAAAGACTAGAAATTTAGCCACACCTTCCAACAGTCAAGATTACAGTGAAGAGGGCTCTTAATGCAGCTTTAGAACATTTTCAGATCAAATGTGTTCCCTCTGTCTTATTCTCTACCATTTTCTTTGCAATTTGCTGAAAGGCTGATGCGTACAACAAAACCCTGAGTAGGATTCACCAGTGAGTTAAGACAGAGTGAGTTCTTTAGTCTGTGACTGCATAGTGAAATTGCATCACGCACTTAAATTTATACAAATTCAGCTATTTGATCTCAGAAATAAAAGAATAATTTAAATGATATTAGCAGTACCTCTCTCCTCTTGGAATGAACACAAGCCAGAAGTGAATCTGCCTTTCCTTCCAAACACCTCAGTTCCTTTGTACCGCCCATGATGAGAACCTGTTCCCTCACTGGATGAGAGCCTGGGGTTTAAAAACAGGTGATATTCCTATCACTTGTCCTTAAATGCAATCCATCTGTGTCCTCTAGTACTTGACAGTAATCAAAGTGGAAAATGGCTATGCTGGATTTATGGAAAGGCCATATGTCAGTCTCCAGCATGGCTCCTTTCTAAGGATGTGTTTAAGGGTTATTTTGTCATGATTTTGTATAATATGCTAAATGTGGAATCCAAACCTTGCTGGTGTGACTCTAAGTGCAAAACATCTCCTTTTTTTGTTGAGAAAGAGCAATTTAGACAACTAACTAGCACATTTAGGTTGCTAAAAGGATAGTTTGCCATGAAGAATTTAGTTTGACTATTTCAATTCAATGGCTTTTTACAGAAGACCTACTGTGTGCAAAGCATTGTTAGGTGCTGCTGGGGATTTGGTGAAGATTCCTGGTATTCAATAGTTTTAACTGCCTGTATTGAGCTTCACCGAGAAGGTGAAAACCAAAGACAAAAGGAGGAGGGTGGGATACCATCTGCCTTGGGAGATTGAGGAAGGCTTCTGGGAGGAGGAGACACTTAAGAATAGTCCAGATTTCAGCTGATGGCTAGTAACAACAGTTGGCCATCTGCCACAGGGTTTGGCGCTTCATCCAGCAATCCTGAAAGTATCTCCATTTTGTAGATGAGAAATCTGGTGGTTGCAAAGGTTAAATAACTTGCTCCAGGTCACAGTATGTGAAAGAGCTGGGCCTCAAATCCAGATGAGTCTTGTAAGGTAACAGCCCTACCTATTATAAGGATAATGTTAACTTAACCAGGTCCCAGAACACTCAATAATAAACGAGCACTTGGAAAATGGCTTCCCTTCCCATCTTTCTATATTGTGTCTCTTTACAGCATCTAGCTCAGAAGTAAATGTTTAAGAAAAGGACCAAGAAAAAATGGGCTGGAGGATGGGGTTGAGGTGTGTAGGGCAGGAAACTGGTACAAATCATTGGGGCCTGGCAGGCTGGAAGAGGACCCAGTGCAAATCCCATGTAAAGGTTTCTAGCTGGTCTTCTATTGCTAAGGAGTTGAAAATAAGATCTTCACGAGGACACCTAAACCTACTATCTATAAATATTTGTTGACTGATTTCCAGAAAAAATACACACACACACACACACACACACACACACACACACACACACTAATATATGGTATATATCTAATACACCATATCTATTTATCTATCTGTCTATCTGGATATCATGTGAGGGTAGCCATTTTTATTTTTTTCTAACTCATCTACAGTGAGTAGATGTTTGTGTGCTCAGTATGTCCTTCCCATGTGGGGTATTTCCCCATCCCCTGGCAGCTTGGATTTAAGCATGGCCATGTGGCCTCAGTACAGACTGTCAGAGTGTTCCTGTCCGAGCTGAATCTTGAGAGACTGGTCAGCTGGTGATAATTCACAGTGGAATCCAACAGTATAGCGGGCATGTCCAGGGTGATAAGCTGCAGTAGCACCAATGGACAGGATGCAGGACCATGATGCCTACGCAGTGCCCATGGCACTATGCTACATACACAGATCCTTGGTGGAATCATGGGTGGGCCTTGTTCCCCAGCAAATACGCATCTGATACAAACCTAGAGTTAGTGTCTGTTGTTTCCAATAAAGAGCCCTGCGTAGTACAGCATCCAATAACCTGCCCACAAACAAAAGATGGTATGGTCCTCTCAACTGTAGTTTTGAAACCTGAAAGAAAGCCCCAGATGTCACGTTGATTTTAACAATAGCCAAACCAAGTTTGGGGTAGCAAGTAGCCATTCCAAATTAGCCCTGGGTTTGGTTATCATTTATGGAAATTATGCTCTTCTCTCTCTTAGATATATGGGTGGTAAGGAAACAGTCTGAATCAACCATCAAACCAGGCCTGACCCTCGGCTCTGTGTGGCTCAGCTGATTTCTTGGTTGGTTTCTTATTTTATCAGAAGCCAGGTCAGACTGTCCAGGTGCAATGTTCATAAAAACCAAAGCCTTAGTGTGAACATTTTCTGCAAGGTCAGAGTAATTTACAGTCTGTCCAGAGAAGCTTTTAGAGATGTAGAACGTGATGTTGAATGTGACTGTTACCCACAATGCACTCTCGTTACCCTTCCCTCCTATTAGAAACTGATTCTGGCATGGTTCCTTCGGGTGGAAAGTGACTTTTCAGCAATTGCTCTTTCTTTTTTCACACATTGGGGTTCCCCCAACCAAAGTATTAAAGCCTCTCTAACGTTCCTTTAGGAAAGGTGAAATACAGTTATCACCAACATTCGGAGTCTTGTATCTGCCTGTTATTTCTACTGTGATTTTCTCCTTGGACAATTAGCAATCATGTAGAGTGGAAGAGCTTTTCCTCAAATCGTGGGCTTGACTATTCTCTATGCCAAGTGACCGTGAAGCCAAACAAGGCACTTAGCCCTGGCCATGGTTTACAGCATGTGTCTCCTTTTCTCCCTACCCCTGTGGATCTTCCTCGCACCTTAGGAACAGGTGACACTGTCACCCAACTATTTGTGACAACTTGCAGCTTGACTCTAGACAGGTCCAGAGAACACACTGGCCCCTTTCAATAGATGTGTTGAAGCTGACATAGAGGGCAGTCAATTCATCTTTGTATATGGCTATTAGAGTTCCTGTAACTTTCAGGGTAGGGTAATGTGATTGTTAATTTCATGGGTCAACTTAACAGGATCATGGGTGCCCAGCTATTTAACTAAACATTATCTTGGGGGGAGGCGGTGTCTGCGGGGGTGTTTCCAGATGAAATTAGCATTTGAGTTGGACTGAGTAAAGCAGATGGCCCTCCCCAGTGTGGGGCAAAAAAGTGGAGGAAGGGAGAATTTGCTCTCTGCCTGTTAGAGCTGGGACATCAGTCTTCTGCTTTTGGACTGAGACTTAGACCTTTGGCTTCCCTGGTTCTCAGACCTTTGGACTCAGATTGAATTACACCACTGTCTTACCTGAGTCTTCAGCTTGCAGATGGCAGATCACAGGACTTCTAAGCCTCCATAACTGTATTCCTCATAATAAATTTCATTTTATGTATATATATATATATATATACACACACACACACACACACA
>NW_020175528.1:353000-370446 GCF_003031525.2 Neophocaena asiaeorientalis asiaeorientalis
AAATATATCTTTTTATATATATATATATATATATATATACACACACACACACACACACACACACACACACACACACACACACACATGTATTTGTCCTGTTTCATGAAGAACCCTAATACAGGTGGTGTCTCTTAATAGTGCCCATAGTGCTTACTTCCTGATATCATGTTTTTTAACCTGCTTAAATTCATGCCCTCTTTGGTTAAATATGAAAATTCTCCCATACCATATATTGATCATTACATCTTTCACAGATTCCCGGATGTGAAGAAGATGTTAAGTTTAATTTTCTTTAAACCTATCACTTATTTTAAAACTTCCCAAATATGGAAGCATATTGAATAGGCCTTTTAGAAATAAAGTAGATTCCCTGGAGATTTGGGTCAGCTAGCATAGGGAGAGGCCCTTGGTTAACAGTTATGGATTATGGCAAACCTGCAGGGCGGTGGATCCAACAGCCATTCTCAACCTTCTCCTTAGAGCCATCCACTTGAAACAGTGACCAGATTTTCCAGATTTCCTTGCAGTGAGGAATGGCCATGTTACATATTTATTGTACCAGTGATATGCAAATAGAAGTCTGCCAGGTTCTGAAGGTTCTGGGAAAACCTTTGCTTTTACTAATAAAGGGGACAGACATAGCTGGCTCAGTCTCTTCACATCTTCCTCTTAACTTGGGGAAGTTCGCCACCTCTAGCAACCTCAGCCTTTTCAATGTAAACTGATAATAATACCTAACTCATGGATTGCTGCAAGAGTTATAAAGATAATATATTTGAAATGAGGATACCATTTTAAAAATATTAACTCGTTTATTTTGCACCTCATTTTTCCTTTTTTGTGTGTGTGCTAAAATTCCCCACTGCCATCCTCTTTTTTGTGGTCAACTATTCTATGATTACTACCACAGGGATGAGATGTACTGTATAAAAACAGAAGTCCCTTTTAGTCACTGAGTAGGTGTAGATGAGAAAAGAAAGGACACAGGACATAGAATATAGAACTCAACAATTTGGATGTTTTAAAATTTGTAAATATCAGTACTTGACTTCCACTTCCAGGAAAATTAAATAGATGGATTTTTCCCTAGTCTTCTCCCTAAGTGTAAGACACCAGCTAGGGACCCCAAGACCCGAATAACGGCACAATGGTGAGTTCCCTGGGTTCTCTCTTTGTATTTACTATACATCCCAGAATTGGAGCTGAAGAAACCAGCAATCTGGAAACACTGATGGGCACAAACAAACAAACAAAAAAGCCCAAATAAGAGCCTGTTCTTACTAATCAGTGGACCAGGAAAGAGGCAGTCTAGAGAGACAGAAAGCTTTTAGATGATAAACACTCAACTCTAGCCAAACACCGCAGAAAAAAATGCTGCCCCACCCCACTCATGACAGCAAAGACCAAGTAGTGAGCCTAGACTTCCACCCTGGTCAGACTATGATGAGGTGTCCCAACCCTCTTGCTGCAGTGGTGTCAGAGAAGGCCAGCACAGAGCTGGATCCTTCGTTCCCACTGGATGATAAGGAGGCCCAGCTCTCCACAGTGTGGAGACAATGTGGGAAGCCTGGACTTCCCCCTCTACCTGTTAGTAAGGAGGTACCCCTCCATTCTGCTGGAGTGATATCAGTGGAGGGTTAGCAGTAAGGTGACCACCTTCCCCTCCCCACCCCCGGGATGTTAGTGGAGGTCACGTGGGGAAAAACAATGAGACACTCTTACCCCTCCCAGATAGAGAGGTATCAGTGGAGGCTTAGTGGGGCCTCCCTCCACCTAACAGTAACAGGGAGCTTCCCCCATCCTGCTTTTAGGTGTCAAAGGAGGCTACATAGTGAACCTGAACTTCTGTCTGCATCTGGCAATGAGATGCCCCTCTTCTCCCCCCATCACTAGAGCAGTGTCAGAGGAAGTCAGCTAAAACAGAAGGTTCAAATAAGGTAAAGAGTCAAACATAATACCCCAAATGTCCAGATTCCAAATGAAAATCACTCATCATACCAAGAACCAGGAAGATTTCAAACTGAAGGGGAAAATACAATCAGTAGATGTCAACACCAAGATCCCAGAATTGTTAGAATTATCTGACAAGGATTTTAAAGCAGCCATCTTAAAAATGATTCACAAGCGATTATGAACATGCTTGAATAAATGAAAAGTAAAAAGACAGTCTCAGCAAAGAAACAAAATATATAAGAAGAAGAATATTTGTGTTATCAGAGTCCTGGAAGGAGAGGAAAAGGAAGATGAGGCTGAAAAAATCTTCAAAGAAATAATGACCATAAACTTCCTAAATTTGGCAAAAGACATAAACCAACAGATTCAAGAAGCTGAGAGAACACCAAACATGATAAACCCAAAGAAATCCATACCAAGACTATATCATAGTCAAACTTTTGAAAACTGAAGACAAAGAAAAAAATCTTGAAAGCAGCAAGAGAAATGCAACTTATGGGGGAAAACCATCTGGAGGGCAGATTTCTCATCAGAAACCATGGAGGCAAAGGAAGTAGCATAATATTTTTCATATGCTGAAAGAAGGCACTGTCAACTCAGAACACTGTACCAAGCAGAACTAACCTTCAAGATTGAAGGGGAAACTCAAGACATTTGCAGATGAAGGAAAACTAGGAAAACTTGTCACCAGTCGACCTGCTCTAAAACAGGGGTCCCCAACCCCCAGGCCATGGACTGCTACTGGTCCTCAGCCTGTTAGGAACCTGGCTGCACAGCAGGAGGTGCACACCCGGCAAGCGAGCAAAGCTTCATCTGCCGCTCCTCATCATTACCCATCACTCGCATTACCGCCTGAACCATTTCCGCCCCACCCACCATCACTCCATGGAAAAATTGTCTTCCACGAAACCGGTCCCTGGTGCCAAAGAGGTTGGGGACTGCTGCTCTAAAAGAATGGCTAAAGGAAATTCTCTAAACAGAAAGGAAATGATAAAAGAAGGAAATTTGAAACATCAGAGTGAAAAAAAAACTTGAAAGCAAAATCTGGGTAAATACAATAGACTTTCCTTTTCCTGTTATGTTTTCTAACTATGTTTGATAATTAGGCAAAAAGTATACCATTGTCTAATATGTTTCTAATGAATGTGGAGGAAATATTTAAGACAATTATATCAGTATCATAGGTGAGAGAGGGTGAAAATATGTAAAGGGTGATAAAGTTTCTACACTTCACTCGAACTGGTAAAATAATATCAGTAGACTTTGATGTTACATACATATAGTGTAATACCTATACCAACTGCTAAAAAAGCTATACAAAGAGATATGCTAAAAAAACGATTGATAAACTAAAATGGAATTCTTTAGAAAGTTTAGGTAACCCACAGGTAGGCAGGAAAAAGGAAACAGAAGTGAAAAACAGAGCAAATAGAAAACAAAAAATAAAATGACAAACTTATGTCTTGACAGATCAATAGTTACACTAAATATAAATGGTCTGAATATCGATACACTAATTAAAAGACAAGAATTGGCAGAGTGGATTAAAAACTGACCCAATTACGTGTTATCTATAGGAAGCTCACTTCAAATATAATGACACAGGCAGATTGAAAGGAAACGGATGGAATAAGGTATATCATACAAACACTAGTCAACAGAAAGCATAGATGGCTATATTATATTAAATAGGCTTCAGAGCAAAGAATTTCCAGAGACAGAGAGGGAAATTATATAATGATAATAGCAATAAAAAAGACACAGCAATCCCAAATATGTATGTACCAAAAATAGTGCCACAAACTATGTAAGGCAAAAAGTGACAGAACTGAACACAGAATTAAACAAATTATAGCTGGAGACTTCAACACCCCTCTCTCAATGACTGGTAAAAACAACTAGACAGAAAGTCAGCAAGGACATAAGAGAACTCTATGAACTGAACAACATCATCAACAAACAGTATCTAATCAGCATATATAGACCATTCTACCATACAATATCAGAATACACATTCTTTCCAAATGCTCACAGAATATACACCAAGATAAACCATATCTTGGGCCATAGAACAAAAATTCTAAAGAAAAAATTTTTTAAAGAATTTAAATAATACAGAGTGTGTTATCTGATGACAATTGAATCAAACTAGAAATCAATAACTGAAAGATAACAGGAAAATCTCCAAACACTGGAAAACTAGATGATACACATCTAAATAATCAATGGATCACAGAGGAAATCTCAAGGGAAAGAAAAAAATACATTGAAAGGAATGAAAATGAAAATAAAACGTATCAAAATTGGTGGATCATGGCTAAGGCAGTGCTGACAGGGACGTTTATAGCACTAAATGCCTACATTAGCAAAGAG
This sequence comes from Neophocaena asiaeorientalis asiaeorientalis, assembly GCF_003031525.2. Taxonomy (NCBI): domain Eukaryota; kingdom Metazoa; phylum Chordata; class Mammalia; order Artiodactyla; family Phocoenidae; genus Neophocaena; species Neophocaena asiaeorientalis. The sequence goes on from NW_020175528.1 coordinate 357,327, forward strand.
GAAATCTCAAATCAATTACCTAAGTTCCCGTCTCAAGAACCTAGAAGAAGAAGAGCAAAATAAACCCAAAACGCTTAAGCAGAAAGAAAAAAAAAGTTGACCCTTTAACAACATGGGTTTGAACTGCGTGGGTCCAGATTTTTTTCAATCAATATGTGCGCGAGCTGTGGTTGGTTGAATCTGTGGATGTGGAACCCAGATATGGAGGGCCGACTGCAAAGTTATACGGGGATTTTTTACTGTGTGAAGCGTCAGTGCCCTCTGCCCCCGCATTGGTCAGGGGTCAACTGTAATAAAGATAAGAGCAGAAATCAGTGAAATGAAAACAGAAAAATAATAGAGAAAATCAATGAAGCAAAGAGCTTGTTCTTTGAAAATATCAATAAAATAGACAAATCTCTAGCAAGACTGACAAAGGAACAAAAAAGAGAGGAGACACAAATTACCAATAACAGAAATGAATACAGACTCTGCGCAGACATCAAAAGGATAATAAAGGAATACTACAAATGACTCTACATAAATATGACCACTTAGATGAAATGGGTCAATTTCTAAAAGAAACACAAATTACCACAACTCATCTAATATGAAATAGACAATTTGAATAGCTTTATGACTACTAAGAAAATTGAGTTTATAATTTTAAAACTCTCCAAAGAGACTCTCCAGGCCCCAGTGATTTCACTGGAGAATTCTACCAAATGTTTAAAGACAAGTTAACACTAATTCTACACAGTCTCTTCTAGAGAAAAGAAAATAGAGAACTTTTCACTTCATTTTATAAAACTAGTGTTACCCTAATACCAAAACTAGGCAGAGATAGTACCAAAAATAAAAGTAAAAACCCTACAGACCAATATCCCTCATGAACTTAGAAATGAAAAGTCTCAGAAAATATTAGCACATATAATTCAGCAATACATAAAAATAATTATACACCAGGGCCAAGTGGGGTTTATTTACCAGGAATGCAAGGCTGCTTCAATATTTGAAAAAAGTGTAATCCACCACATCAATGGGCCAAAAAAATCACATGATAGTATCAGTTGATGCAGAAGAAGCAGGTGACAAATTGTAACACCTATTCATGATAAAATCTCTCAGAAAAGTAGGAATAGAGGGAAACTTCCTCAACTTGATACAAAGCATCTATAAAAACCTTTAGCTAACATTATACTTAATGGCAAAGGATTGAATACTTTCCCCCTAAGATCAGGAACAAGGCAAAGATGTCGACTTTCATCACTCTTATTCAACATAGTGATAGAAGTTCTAACTCATGCAATAAGGCAAGAAAAGAAAAATAAAAAGCATGCATATTGGAAAGGAAGAAATAAAACTGTTCCTATTTACAGATGACATGGGTGTCTACATAGAAAATCTCAAGTGTTCTCCATATAACTATAACTTATAAGTGTTTAGCAAATTTGCAGGATATAAGATAAACATACAAGAATAATTTATTGCTATATACTAGCAATGAACATGTAGACAATGAAATTAAAAATACAATACCAGTTACAATTGCTTTAAAAATTAAATACTTAGATGTAAACGTAACAAAACATATATAAAACTTGTATGCTGAAAACTGCATAACACTGATAAAATAAAGAAGATCTAAAATAAATGGAGAGACATCTCTTGTTCACAGATTAGAAGATTCAACATAGTAGAGGTGTCAAGTCTCCCCAGATTGACGCAGAGATTTGTACATATTTGCAATTCCTATCAAAATTCCAGAAAAGTATTTTGTACATATAAACAAGATTATTCTAAAATTTATATTGAAAGGCAACGGAACTAGAATGGCTAAAACAATTTTGAAAGGAAAAGTGAGAGGAATAGTCTTTTTAAGTCTTATTATGTAGCTACAGTAACAAGACCATGTGGTATTGGAAGAGGGGTATTCACATAGATCAAAGGAACAGAATAGCGAATCCAGAAATAGATGCACACATAGATGCTGTACTGATTTTTAAAAGAAATTCAAACACAATTCAATTGAAGAAATATGGGCTTTTCAACGAATGGTACTGGAGCAGTTGAATATCCATAGAGGGAAAAAAGAACCTCATGCTAAGTCTCATACTTTGCATAAAAATAAACTCAAGATGGATCATGGACTTAAATGTAAAACATGAAACTATAGAGGAAAGATAGGAGAAAAATCTTCATATCTAGAGTTAGGCAAGGAGTTCTTACACTTGGCATCGAAAGCACAATCCATAAAAGGAAAAATCGATAAATTGCACTTCATCAAAATTGAAAACTTTTTGCTCTGTGAAAGACCCTGTAAAGAGGATAAAAAGACAAGCTACAGACTGGGATAAATATTTGTATACCCCTTGGTAATAACTGAATAAATGACAGTGAGTATTGTGAATAAAGGTATATATATGCACATGCCTAGTAATGTATGAATGAGCATGAGTGTGTGGTCTGTTCTGAGCAGAAAGAACAACATGCTCACATCCTGGAGATAGAAGTGAGCATGTATATTTTGGGAACTTCAGACCATTCATGGGAAAGTACACATCAATTGGCTGTACTTGGCAGGTGGGGTTCTTATCTATACTGTGTTGTGTTACTTCTTTTACACAGTGACATGGGTGCAATGCACCAAGTTGGGATGCCAGGAAGAACATCTTTTTTATGAAATGCCATACCTACGATCTGGGCAATGGTGTTGCACGTCTTTGGCTCTCCAGACCATCCCAGAGGGTGTGCTGCCATTGACCATGAGGGGGCGCCCTCAGCACGTTTATGAGTGTGGGTGGGGCGACTTGCCTCTCCTTCACCCAAGTGATGAGCCGCTGAAGGGACAGCTCAGCCAGTTCACCACCAACAAAACTCCCTAACACCCTGCAGCTCTTTATGGACTGGGACTCAGACTTCCAGGCTTGTGGAATGATAGAATTTCAGACCAAGGAGGTTCCTAGAGGAGCCAACACCCTAAAGATTTTACAAGTGGAGAGACTGAGGCACAAATAGAGAAGGATTCCTGGTCTAAGCGTGCCCAGCAAGCCAGTGACTGAGTCTCTGGGTCTCTGAGCCCCCATCCCAGTGTTTTCTGGCTACTTCACCACATTTCATGACCCTCTGGGGTAGCCTCCACCTGGGAAAGCATTACCTGCTCCCGCAGCCCACCGAAAACTTACCCAGCTTTCAAATCCACCCCCCCATATGTCCCCTGAATTAAACTTTATCATGACAATTCTTGTCAATACTATTTGGCAATTAAACAAGCATTGTCTTAATGCCTTATCTTCTAAGGTTGTTCTGTCGGCTTGAATACATATGCATATATACATTGAGATTACTTAACTTCTTAACCAATTATGCATTACCTTATCCAATAAAACTATTTAATTCTCAAGGATGGGCATCATACTCTGTGTGTGTGTGTGTGTGTGTGTGTATGTGTGTTCTCTCAACAGTACCAAGCACAGTACCATGCATCAAGTGGATATACAATATTAGTTGATTGGATGCCGGTAACACAAGCTCACTGCAGTGTAATATATGTCACAAAGGCAGTGTAATATGGAGGTTAATAACATGCGTTCAGGAGTTAGTAGGCTTGGTTTTGACAGATTGTGTGACCTTGGGCAAGTTGCTTAAGTTCTGAGCCATATATATACATGGCATACAACATACTTATATACACACATGGTCACAGCCATAAGCCTTCAGTTGATGGCAACTATTACGACTACTAATGTCATGGGTTGGAAATCACTGAAGGTCTATTAACTCCATGGAATTCTGTGGCCTCAAACTCAACCTTCAACAAACAGTCATTTCAACACCTCACAGACATGTGGGTGTGTGACCGTAATTCTCACCCATTCTTATCCCCATCCCACTCTCATCTCCATAAAAAATGGTGATGGGGACTTCCCTGGTGGCACAGTGGTTAAGAATCAGCCTGCCAATGCAGGGGAGACGGGTTTGAGCCCTGGTCTGGGAAGATCCCACATGCCGTGGAGCAACTAAACCCGTGTGCCACAACTACTGAGCCTGCACTCTAGAGCTTGCGAGCCACAACTACTGAGCCCGCACGCCTAGAGCCCGTGCTCTGCAACAAGAGAAGCCACCGTGATGAGAAGCCCGTACACCGCAACAAATAGTAGCCCCCGGTAGCAGCAACTAGAGAAAGCCCACGCACAGCAATGAAGACCCAACGCAGCCATAAATAAATAAATAAGTAAATTTATTTTTAAAAGTGGTCATGTTATTTGGTACATTATATATATATATATATATATATATACATATATATAATTTTCAACAGACATTTGCTAGGCATCTGCTCCAAAAAACCCCAAACAAACAAGCCGGTATCCTGTCCTACAATTGTTAGCCATATTCTGTCTCTGCATAAATAGTTTCAGCCACTAGACAGTGCTTAATTCTCCTCAGTGGCAGCATTTTTGCTTGTCAACACCAGGGAGTCAGCTCTAAAAGCCTTTAAGTGAATGTTTCTTTCTCAACCTACTGCAGAGTGAGCAAATCATTCCCTCTGCTGATTCAGATGTATTATGATGTGCTGGGAAACCCGAGCATTCTCTCACTGCATGGAGATTAATTACCTTGAAATATTCATTGGATTAAATGTATTTAAACATGCACTGTTAAAGCTCAGGGCTGCAAAATGCCATACTCAAGATCTATATTGTGGGCATCAAATAATAAACTTTATCGTGTGAAGGGGAGGGAGAGAGGGAGAGAAGAAGAGAGGAGGAGAGAAAGAGAGGGAGAGAGAGAGAGAGAGGGCTTATTTAGTACTAGGCCATGGGTGAGACTGATAGCCTCCAAGTCCCTTTCCACAAATCCGCGAAATCCTAGATTCACTTAATACTAGAATTATGTGACCTTGGGCAAAGTACTTAACCTCTCTAAGCCTCGGCTTCCTCATCTGTAAAAAAGGAATGATAGGACCTCAGAAGTATGAGTGTTACACGTCTAATACATGAAAAGCCGTGGGCATCGTCTAACACATAGCAGGCCCTCATATAAAACAAGATTCGGGGTTTTTTCTTTTTGCTCCTTTAGATGCAGAGAAGGCCTTTGTCCTGGCTCTGTGGCACTCTTCTTCCTGTCCTGTGCCAAAGTGTTTCCCCGTACCTCTGGGAGAAGCTAAGAGCTTCTTAGCTTCTTAGCTAAGAGCTAAGCTTAGAGCATGGATGTTAAGTGCATGGACTCAGGAGCCAAACAGCCCCGGTCCATGGTCCAGCTCCACCACATACCCGCTGTGGGACCTCGGGCAAATTTCTAAACTCCTAGTGCCTCAGTTTCTTTATCTATAAAAGGGGATAGTAAGAGTACCTTGTCTCATACGGTTGTTAGATGGGTCGAACGAGTCATCATTTGTAAAACCATGAGAACAGTACCTGCTGCATAGTTAGTGCTCTGCAGGTGTTGGCTACTCCTATTATTTCAGGTTCAATTCAGCACTCATGTGCATTCACCTCTTCGCTGGCCTTCACACCCAGGGTAGGGGCTGTATTGCCGCCCAGTGCCCCAACCTCTTTGTCTCAGCGCCATGCTCAGATCTTGGAACTTCTAGAAGCCCCTATGCAGACCTACCTTCTGCATACGGCACCTGCTTCATGCTCTAAACCTTCCCTCTTTTACTTGTTGAAATTTCCGCCTCCTTAGTAGCCTGATTTGTGGCTGCTGTAGAAAATGGAGCAAACCAACTAATTCATACTAAGATGCTAATGGCTGTTTATAAGCTCCGGGGGAAGAGGCGTCTCATCTGTCTTTTTCTCCGCCTATCCCTAGTACCTAACAGTTGCCTGAACGTAGAAAGTGCTCAATAAGTATTTGTTGCATGACTATTTGGACCTTAGTTGAAAGGCATGCGTCTTGACTGGTGGGATTTCAGACATCTTGACAGGCTGGAGAGGAAAACGTGAAAGCAGGGGACTCCTACCTGTGTCCCTCAGACCACAATGTCCAGGGGAACTTCTACTTCACTTAAGTATACAGCAGTATTTATTTTTCACTTTTTATTTTGAAATGAATTTTGACTTACAGAAAAGTTGCCCTGAAAGGACCCATCTCTCAGCTCCTCTGGAAGTAAATGTTAACATCTTACCTAGCCCTAGTCCAGTAATCAATACCATGAAATTAACAGTGGTACTATGAATGTTCTTATTAGCACTATTACGATTTGAATTTCACCAGTTCTTCCACTGATGTGGCTCTCACATTGCATTTATTTGCCACATCTCCTAGTCTCTACCAACCTGTGACCGTTTCTTAGTCTTTCCTCGACTTTGGTGACTTTGCCAGTTTTAAAGCATACTGGTCAGTTATATTGTAGACTATCTGTCAATTGGGGTTTGTTAGATGTTTCTCACTACTAGATTGAGGTTAAGGATTTTTGGCAGGAATATCTCAGAGGGATGTGACCTTCTCAGCATACATATTGGGGGTAGATGATGTCAATATGCCTTATTACTGGTGATAATTAACCTTGAGCAGTTGGTTAAGGTGGTGTCTGCCGGGTTTCTCTACTGTAAAATTGTTATTTTCCCTTTATAATTAATAAACAACTCGGGGGAAATACTTTGAAACTCTGCAACTATTCTGTTTCTCCTCAAACTTTCTCATACTAATTTGAGCATCCATCTGTAGGTTTTGCCTGTGATGACTATCACTGTGATGTTTGCCTGATCGTGATTGTTTACATTTCTCATTTCTTCTACACTTATTTCTTGGAATTCTTTAAGGAAGAGCTGTCCCTTCTTCCCCATTTATTTATTTATGCAATTGAAAATTTATATCAGTATGGAATCATGGATGTTTATTTTATTTTATGGATTGTTACACAGTCCTTACTTATTTCTCATTTTGTTCCAGTTTTGGCCGATGCGGTTGCCTTCAGGTTGGTGGTGTGTCTTGTCACGTGCCCCATTTTTTTCTGAGCCCTCCCATAAGGTCATATTTGGTAACCGTGGAGATCACCCGGGCGTATCCCCCATCATACACTGGGGGGAAGGTCCGAGAAGGCAGGCTGCTGTTAGGGGTGGTTGGATTGAGAAGCCAGGTCTCCTGAATGCCTGTCCTGCTCTCTGCCAAGGGACCTGTTGCCTCTCTGCACTTCACAGCCTTTGTTTACCAAGAAATTCATGTAATCCCAGGCATCCCTCCCATTTCTGATTCCCAGGGCTCAGCCTGTCGCTGGGAGGCTGGGAGCCATGGCTCTCTCTCCACTTACGCCTGACAGCTCCTGGAGCCAAGTGCCATGAAGGACTGGCCTCTGGTGGCTCTTTGCGTCTTAACCAGCTCCTGGCAAGCAGTCAATCGTTTGGGAAGGTAAACCTTTAGGTTATCGTTATTATTGCTGTTATATGACTGGTGTGGACAGCCAGAGCTCTTTTAAAAAGTGTAAGTACAATGTATTTCTTATTCACATAATAACGGTTCAAATGCAGATGAGGCTGGTTAAAGGAACCAGGACGTGTAAGCTGAAAACCCTTTCCTCTACAGAGAGAGGAGTAAGTGAAAGCATACTACCAGGAAACATCAAGACATATCCAGAGTGTGGAATGTTCTACAAGAAAATTGGCCTGGATTCTTTACAAAGTCAGTGTCGTAAAAACATAAAACAAAATACCATGTGTCAATCCTTGATGGGATCCTGATTTTTAAAAAGTTATAAAAGTCATTTTGGAGACATTTGAGGAGATCTGAACTCGAATTGGATATTCGACACCAGGAAATTATTAATTTCCTTAGGTGTAATCATGGTATCATCATTCTGTAGAAGAACATCTTTGTTCTTAGGAGATACATGCTGAACTATGTCAGGGTGAAGTGTCTTAAGGGTGATGTCTGCAACTTACTCTCAAATAATTCTGAGAAAAAGTCTATAAAGTAAAGCAAATGTGGCGAAATGTTAACAGTTGTTAATCTAGGTGTATAACACGACAGTCATCCTCATTCAGTATTCTGTTTGAAATTTTTCAAAATAAAAAGTCTGAAGGAAAATTACTTTTACAGCCTGGTTTTATATCCTTCATTTATTGAAGAAACACCCTCTTCCCTTTATTCCCATAAAATTGGCAAAAGTCACTTCCATCCAACTGAAATGATCACGTGAGCAGGGGTTCAGGAACCCACACGAATGGGATCACAAGTATCAAGCCTGGATCTGTGGAGAGATGGTTGGGGGTGGGGAGTAGAGCTCTAGTCTCTGCATATCTGGCCTCAAATCCCAGCTCCCCTGCTATTTCATCATTCAGTGACGTTGGCTAAGGAACTTAAAACTTCAGGGCCTCAGTTTCCGCAGCTGTAAAATGAGGACAGTAGCATGTTATTTCCATTTGTACATGCTGTGTAATATGGATATGGGTAACATATCTATCCATCTCTTGTGAGTCCCTGCCTGCCCTCCAGTCCTTCTGAAGAGTGTAGGGAATGTGAAGATGATAGCTCAGGCCCTGGGGAGTTACAGGTTGACTGATGGAAGAAGGCTTGTGGGTGGGGCCTGTCTTCAGGGACCTCGAGATAATTTGAGCAAATGAGATTTTACATATAATCACTGTCTCATCATAATTTGAGGTTAAGAGTACTAACTTATTAAATGTGACCACTTAAAATACTTGAGAATATTTTAAGATTCTGTTTTGGTGTAGCTTCTTTTTTTCAGTACCAGGAGCCTCAAGAATAGAAGGGTTGACAGTTGGATATTGTGCAAAAACACAGTCCTTGACCCTTATGTGACACTATATACAAAAATTAACATGAAATGGATCATAGACTTAAACGTAAGAGCCAACTAAAAGACTTCTAGAAGAAAATATAGAATAAAACCTTAATGATCTTGGGTTAGGCAAAGATTTCTTAAATAGGACACAAAAATTATGAATCATAAAAGAAAAAATGATTAAATTGAACTTCATTAAAAGACAGTGTCTTCGGGGCTTCCCTGGTGGCGCAGTGGTTGAGAGTCTGCCAACCGATGCAGGGGACACGTGTTCGTGCCCTGAAAAAAAAAAAAAAAAAAAAAAAAAAAAAAAAGACAGTGCCTTCAAAAGACACTGTTAAGAAAATGAAACAGCAAGCCCCAGACTAGTAGAAAATGTTTGCAAAACATATATCTGACAATGGACTTGTATCTAGAATACATGAAACATTTCTTACAACTCAATAATGAGAAGACAAGCAACCCAATTAAAAAAATGGACAGAAGACTTGAACAAATACTTTAATAAAGAACATATATAGATGTCAAATAAACACATGAAAAGGTGCTCAATGCTAGTCACAAACACCATGAGATACTACCACACACCCACTAGATGACTAAAATTAAAAAGACAATACCAAGAGTTAGCAAGAATATGGAGCAACTGAAACTTTCATACACTGCTGGTGTGAATATAAAATCATAAGGCCACTTGGGAAAACAGTTTGTCAGTTTCTTATAAAGTAAAACACACACTTAATATAATTCCTAGAAATTCTACTCCTATGTATTTACCCAAGTGAAATGAAAGCATAAGTCCTCACACTGCTTGTATGTGAATGTTCATAGCAGCTTTATTCATAGTAGCCAAAAACTGGGAGCAGTCCAAATGCCCATCATCTGGTGAATGGATGAAAGGCTGTGGTATGTCCATACAATGCAATGCTATGCAGCAATTTTAAAACCAGGGATGAACATGCAAAACACGAGTGAATCTCAAAAACATGGTAAGAGCACGAAGGCAGACACATAATTACACAATTCCACTTACATGGTGTTCTGTCAACTTTAAACAGGGATGTTCTGGGAAAAGTAATTTAGGGGTGATGTGGAGGTTACTTGACTTGTGGAGAACCCCATGGTGGTGTACCTGCCAGGAGGTTGGCTGTAACCTTGATATGACCTGCTGGGAGCCTGGGGGGATTAGAGAGAAGGTATGAACATCAAGGGCATCATACAGAGACTTGGTTTCTCACCCTGGCTCTACTAGAGATGGGCTGTGTGCCATTGAGCAAGTCACTTAACCTCTCTGGGCCTCAGTTTTCTCGTCAGTAAAATAGGGGTAAACTGGAGTTATAGGTAAAGTGTCTCATACCCAGAACAGAGGTGGAGCTTTTTGAAGATTAATTCCTTTCCCTGTGTTTTTCTTCGCCTTGCACCTCATTGACATGTACCTTGCCCCTTCCCTCTGCTTCTCTTTGGTAAGAAATATAAGCATAAACCTGGGCCAAAATGTGTCTCCTGGCCAGCTTTTTCTCAGCACCAGCCCTCAGATGGGTCTTTCTTCAGCACACCTTGGTCACTAACATCCTGTGTGACCTTGGGCAAGTCAACTTCCTTCTTTGGGCATCTTCTCCAAAATGAAAGGCTTGGGCTAGATGATTGCTCTGGGCTCCACTTATCAGCTCCTTCACTCCAAGATTACAGTGTAGGAGTGAAGAAATGGCAGGACTCAAGAAGCAGTTGCATATGAAAGTCCAAGGGGAGAGACAGATCCTCTGGGACCTTGGGCCTGGGTCTGTGGTCCAGCTGTGAATGGAAAGGGAACCTTCGTGTCTGTCTAGAGCTAGAGAAGAAGGATGGTGAATTCAGAGTGGTCTCTGTTTCCCCTCTGGCACAACGCCCCACCCTGCAAAATGTTGTGTGTTGGATGGGGGCACTGTCCTTTCTCGGAGGAAAGTCACTCAGGGTCCCTGAGTGTCTAAAGCAGAGGCGCTGACCTGCTCTCTTCCCCAGCACAGCAGACCCATCAGTGGCTTCCAAAGAACAATGGTACTTGGCAGCAGCCCGCCTTCTTGAATTTCTAGTTTTCCTGTTCTTTCCTTCGGACTAAAAGCAGTGAAAACAACAACAAACAATCTAACTTCTCAGCCCCCTACTTTTGGTTGGGGGCTACACATTTTGGTATGTCTTTCTGTAACCCAGCAGGACCCTGTGGGTCTTTCCCGGGACAGGCCTTCCCTCATATCCTCTGCTTTAGTTCCTCTCTGAAGTACCTAGATAGCAGTATTTGATGCCCATTTCCTGAGTTGTTTTACATATGTGAACCCTGCCCCCCCAAATGGAAGATGTTAACTACTTGATGACCATGAGCACATAGTCCCAGGCCTCCTGGAGCCTACGGACTGATAAGGTTAACCCCTGTGACACTGCCTGGTTACCTCACCTTCAGCCAATCGGAGAATTGTGCCCGAGCTGATCACTTACCCTGGGACCCACCCCTCCCTCACCTGGCTTTTAAAAATGCTTTGCTGAAACCCTTCAGGGAGCTTGGGGCTTTTTAGGGCACAAGCCACTCACCTCCTGGTATGGTCCTGCAATAAACCTTTCTATGCTCCAAACTGCGACGTTTTGCTGTGTTTGGCTTCACTAGGCGTCGGGCCCACGAACTCGCGCTAACATGTCCTGAGCGGGGGCTGTGGTGTGGACTTGGCTCCTTCCTCACCTGTATTCTTCATGATGAGTAAGACATCTCCTATGGGAGCAAACTACCATCTAGGGAGTGCTTCAGATCCTGGCCTCACCAGACGGAAAGGGTCTGCCTTCCCAGGTTTCCTCCCTCCCTGCCTGTCCAGCTCCAGCAGTGTGTGGTCTCTGTGGTGAAAAATGAAATGCCAGCTCATCTGGGGCACTTGGCTGCTCTGTGATTCTTTCTGTTCTGCAGGCTTTCATGTGTTGGTGTATTCTCAGGGTAGGGGTATGATGGCTGCGGAGATTCTAGATGTCACACCCAGACTTTGTCAACACTGCAAGAAAGAAGTCTATTTTTGTGGCTCTTTCTTTAGGAACCAGGAATCTTTTTCTGCAAGGTCCTGGAAGGTTTCCTTTCAGGTCTCATTGGCGGGTCCTAAACTACATGCCCACTTCTAAACCTGTAACCAACAAGGTGGTGAAGAACCGTATTGGCTTATACCAATCTTGGGGAGTTGTTATGGGTTGAACTGTGTCCCCATTTCCCATCTCCCAAATTTCCATGTTGAAGTCTTAACCTGCAGTACTTCTGAAGGTGACCTTATTTGGAAATAGGGTCATTGTAGATGTATTAGTTAAGATGAGATCATACTGGACTAGGGTGGACCCCTACTCCAATATGCTTGTTATCCTTATAAAAAGGGAAGCTTGGACACAGGGAGACCTGCACACAGGGAGAACAGTATGGGTAGATGAAGGCAGCTATTGGGGTGATGCAGCAGAGGCCAAGGAACACCAAACATTGCCATCAAACCACTAGGAGCCAGGGAAGAGGCTGGGAGTAGATTCTTCCTCACAGCTGTTCGAAGGAACCAGCCCTTCAGACACATTGATCTTGGCCTTCTAGCCTCCAGAACTATAAGACAATAAATTTCTTTTGCTTAAGTCACTCACTTTTGGTACTTTATTATGGCAGCCCTAGCAAACTAATACAGAGGTAGACTAGACGTTGGGGAGTGAATCACCATGATCACTACATTTACCATCAGGTAATGAATGTTATACTAATATCACTACTATGATGTACACTTAAAATATGAGACAAGCAGGATCATGAGATAGAAACTGCCCAGGCTTTGGAATCCGAAGGTCTGGGTTCAAGCTGTATCCGTGACTAGTTATGTGACTTTGCGCAAATCAACTTAAGCCCTCTGAACCAGTAAACTGGAAAGGCCACTACTGAACTTGAGATAAGATACCAATTATTAGCCTGGAGAGATTCAAAGATATTCCCCTTTCCCAGCCCACCAAAGAGAACCCACTCCCCTTAATTTCTACCCGGTTCCATTCTAGCCCTACCTCAATACTTTCCCACCCCTCGTCCACACCAGGAGAGTAAAGAGTTGAGAGAAAAAATGGAGGGGGTGAGAAAAAAAAAGTTGTGAAGCCTAGAGGTAGAGAGTCATAAGTTTGAAGGCATTTTGGCTGATGAGGGTCTTCAGAGAGGGTGGAGTATAAGAGAATTAGGAAGGAGAGAAAACATTTCCAAGGAGATTTGCTGGGGGTTATGGGTTGGATTCACCTTTGTGTTTTTCAAAACGTTCTAGTAAAGAATATAATTCCTGAGCTCTAGAGAGAGAATGAAGTTGGATCACAAATTCAGTTTCCTGGGATACTTAATGAAAGAATCACAAAATTAAAACCAACCTCCCCCTCCCACCC
>NW_020175528.1:370561-384252 GCF_003031525.2 Neophocaena asiaeorientalis asiaeorientalis
AATGAAGGAAAGGGGTACAACTTCGTGCCAAAAAGTCCAAAGAGTGGCGGTCAAGGAACAAAGCAAAGAAGTCTGGCTTGACTTGCCATGACTTGTAAACTTTCCAGAAGAATGTGAGTGAACAAAATTCTGAGAATTCACACAACTATGCCCTCATCTGGAGCAAGAGTGACAAAGGCAGGGCTGCCAGCTGAAGTATAGACTATCTAGTGACATGTGAATTTCAGATAAACAGTGAATAATTCTTTGTTCATTGCAATATAATTTTAAATTATACTTATAAATATTAAATATAATATTTATTCCATGCAATACTTGGGACTTACAGATCCTAAAAAATTATTTTTTTTCTTTATCTGAAGTTCAAATTTAACTGGGAGTCCTGGTATTATTATTATTATTATTATTAAATCTGGCAACACCAGACCGAGGTAATGAGCAGATACTCTGTAGAAAATTAAAAAACAAAACCTAAGCACCTCAAGTAGAAGCCCCTAACTACCCTAGAAAGGTCTCATTAGCAATAGGACTTAACATTCCTTAGGCTCCTTTCTGAAGGGGGGTTATAAGGGACCATTCTAAAGCCTTAGGGGAGCTGCCTATAGCTTAAATAAAATCCCAGGAGAGAAAGCCAAAATCCTCCAGGTTTATACATGAGTCCTCCTCCTTACTGCACCCTCAGGATATAAAAAATTGGAGAGACTTGCATTACCCCAGTTTCTAGAGCTTGGAGAAGACAAACAACCTTTGGGTACATTGGGACAGAGTCCACAAAGGAAGTTTTGTCAGAGGTACCTACATTATAACGACCAAAGCAAAAAGAAATATGTAAATATGAAAGCAAGCAACACATAGAAGTCAAAGGATAGTTGAAGAACATTGATTAGAAGAAAAACTCAAGGAATAAAAGAAAATTCCCTCTAGCCATTTTGACGCAGCTGTTTTTGTCCAGTTGGCCATTCACCAGATTTTTATAGCAACAAAAGAAAAAGAAAAGAAAGAAAAGGCCTTAGATCTTTGATTAGCCCTCTACTTCTGGGAATTCATGCTTAAGGAGAAAATGAAACAAACAAAAACAATATACGTTCAGGGATATTTCTACTGTTGTCTACAATCATAAGTAAAACTGATTTATATAGTCAAAAATTGGTTGGGTAAAGGATGGAAATTCATATAGTGGAATACCTTGTAGTGTTGAGATTGAAGATTGGGATTTTAAAATTTCTGAGTGAAAATAATTAGGATATGAAGCAACATGTAAAGGAAGACCCCACCCTCTTTCATTTCTGGCTGCACCATGTGGCTTGTGGGATCTTAGTTCCCTGACCAGGGATTGAACCCGGGCCCTTAGCAGTGAGAGCATGGAGTCTTAACCACTGGACCACCAGGGAATTCCCAAGGAAGACCCTTTTGATGCTGATCTGCATACTTGTAGTTGTGTACTTATGTTTGGAAAAGTGCCCAAGAGAGTGTTTGCTAAGATGTTATCAATGGCTGTCTAGGGATGATGGGATTTCTCATTTTTCACTCTCATTTCTCATTCTCTGCATTTCTCTCTATTGAGTTGACTTTTTTCTTCTACGTCATATATATATTGATTTTATTTTTTTTTAAAAAAAAGAAGCTTGTACCCCCTTCTGCCTTTCTTGGGCTCAGGGGACTTGCAAGGTTGCTGAAGCCATTTGGGATGAGATGGACAAGACAGAATGAAACCAGGTCACGTTTGCTTTGTAATGAGTGGCTGAACACCTTGCCTGGTCTTAGGACAGTTCTATAGCCCTGAGCCTTTGGGAAGTTTCAGCAACAGCTGCTTGACCTAAAGCTACCTATGACCAGCTGGGCAGGCAGCAGTTGGGACGTCGGACTTGTGGCAGATGACCTCTTTTGGGAAGCAGAATGGGGTGGTGAAAGATTAAGAACCCAGCAACTTTTTGGGAAGGCAATCTTGGGCAATTATTTCTCCTCTCTAGCTCAGTTTCTCTGTCCATAAAATACAGTTAATGGAGCCTATGTTACAGGGTCATAGTAGGAATCAGATAAAATAACATACTAGAAAGATACTCCATAAATGTCAGTTTCCCTCTTTAAAGTCTTTCCATTGTGCTGTTAAAATTAGATTTTTAAAATTTTATTGATGATTGGACCTTGGGTTGAGGGCAAATTTACAAGGAGATATTTGTGGAGGATAAATGCCCTCCCTGTCCCCTGGTCCGTATCCACACGTCTAGCCTTCAACATAATTTAGGATTTCACTACTGGCGGGAGACTTATAACTCAAATATTTGTTTTCAGAACTTGATTTCCCTGTGCATTATCTTATTTGATATGTGGGAAACAAGAGAATTCTACTGTAACTTCTATGAATAGAGTACGATTAAACATTTGTCAGGAAATCAGAACAAAGGGAAAGCTTTGCACTGAAAAGGCTCACAGTCAACGTTGAGAGGTCAGAATGGCGTTTGTCATGAGATGAGTAGGGTTTCCATTTCCCCCACGGGGTGACAGGCTCTTGCTTTGCAGCTCTTCATCTCTGGATTTCAGCTCAATCAAACAGCAGAGTCAGCCTGCTGCTCTGGGCGGAAACACAAGTTGAGCACATTCGGTTCCTTCTAGCTTATTCAGAACAGCAATTTGGATTTTAAAAAATAATTAAGATGAGTGAACCAGCCCTCCATGTTGTTTTTGGAGGGACAGTCTGTCCCAGGGTACAGTGAAAACATTCTCTCTGAAGTCAGCTAACACAGGAACCCAGCAAAATGGAGCTGTTCACAGGATCAGAGTTTTGGAAACAACATTTAAAACAAAGACTATTTTATGGCTATTAGTATATCAAAGCGGTGAACTCAAAGAGCTGAGTTCCAGTTCAGGCACCAAGCCTATAGCCATGGAATCCAGGATTCATCACAGCAAACAACACACCTGCACATCGTCCAAGCAATTTCTCCCTCAGAGGACAACATCTGCTTTTTTCACTGAGGTCAGTGTTTAGAAAAGTGGATATACAAGTGAACCTAGGTGTGTGCTTAGGCCAGGGGCTTCAGAATTTAAAAATGCATGAAGGTCCAGGTGATAACTTTCCCAAGTCAGAGTCCCTCCACTAGGTAAATTTCATCTCTGTCAGGTGGGTGTGCCTCTGCAAGGGGCTTGACAATATCTTGACCCTCATCAACCTTCTCTGGATGGGAGGGTATCAACATCCTTGGTGTGGGAGGAGGGGATGAGGTGACGTCTTGGGGTGAACACGATTAGGAAATGATGAAGTTGATGAATCAGCCATGAATCAACCACCATCAAACGGTCAGTCATTGAGACCAAGCTCTTCAAAATTTCCGTCATTGGTAACCATGGGATTAAGTAACTTGGCCCGTATTGTGAGGGATTGTGTGTGCGTGTGTGTGTGTGTGTGTGAGTATGTGGTACGTGTGTGTGGCTTCACACACATTAAGTGGACTAAGAGAACAGAAATAAAAGATTCCAAACAATTAATTGCCCAATTAGCTGTCCTCGCAATCATGGGAATGTGACATTTAGTTAAAAACGCAATGATTGTTTAAATTGAATTGCCCATTTTGAAAGCATCTTCCTGGCTCAGTCGCTGTGCCAAGTGGTTCTTACAGTGGTGCCCTTGCTTTTGAGGGGCAGGCTCAATAGTCTCCCTTACAACCAGGCCTAGTCTGCTTTCTTAACTAACAAGGTTGAAACCAGGGTGGGAAAGTGCTGTGACTGGGAGCTGGGAGCTCAGCTAGACTCCCTTTTCAGTGATTTCTCCGGCTTGAGGGCCGCCTGCCTGGCCTCTGCATTGGAGGAAATACTGCAGGCGGAGGCAGGGCAGGGCCAGAGTCCGGCTGATCAGGGACGTTTTGCAATCAGCTAAAGGTCTCTTTTTTCAAAGCATGGTGGTGGTGAATAAGCAAGAATGAAAGACAAGTGAATATAAATAAAGTCTCAGGGGCTTCCCTGGTGGCGCAGTGGTTGAGAATCTGCCTGCTAATGCAGGGGACACGGGTTCAAGCCCTGGTCTGGGATGATCCCACATGCCGCGGAGTAACTAGGCCCGTGAGCCACGACTACTGAGCCTGCGCGTCTGAAGCCTGTGCTCTGCAACAAGAGAGGCCGCGATAGTGAGAGGCACGCGCACTGCAATGAAGAGTGGCCCCCGCTTGCCACAACTAGAGAAAGCCTTCGCACAGAAACGAAAACCCAACACAGCAAAAAATAAAAATAAAATAAATTAATAAACTCCTACCCCAACATTTTTTTTTTTGCGGTACGCAGTCCTCTCACTGTTGTGGCCTCTCCCGTTGCGGAGCACAGGCTCCGGACGTGCAGGCTCAGCGGCCATGGCTCACGGGCCCAGCCGCTCCGCGGCATGTGGGATCTTCCCGGACTGGGGCACGAACCCGTGTCCCCTGCATCGGCAGGCGGACTCTCAACCACTGCGCCACCAGGGAAGCCCCTCCTTTAGCTTCTTGAAGTCTGTTGGGATACACCCAGGAGGCCTACAAGGTCTGTGCTTGCCCAGCTTCAAGACCAAAAAAGAGCCCAGAGTCAGCAACAGAGACGTCTGTGTTTTAATGGATGGGGGAGCTTACACATCTGAAGTAAGGTCCTGGAGTGACACTCCATCGTGTGAGATAGGTGGTGGGCAGGAAGTGGTGGCAGTCTTCGCGCCCAGGGGCAAGGGGAGGTTGCCAGTTATAGGGGCGTGACATCAGGTGGGTTCATTAGTTAGCAGGGAAACCAGTAGAGGCGCACACCCCTCACCACTCCTTTGAGAAGCTGTCGCTAGCTGGGGCAAGTATGTAGAAAGGTCAGTTATGTGTGTAGGGTGTAAGTGAAACAGGCACTGGTTGAGCCGGGGATGTCCAGAGAACAAGAGAACAGCCATCTTGAGTAGCCTGACCATAAGAAGACCCATGGCAACTTTGAGAGGTGGGCAAGGATTAGTCTACCTACTTGCCAGAAGGGGCTCAGAGAGGTAAAGAAAGGACTCAGTGTCACACGGGTGGAGGAGAAACAGTGGGTCTTTCTTTCCCCTCCCTGCCCACTCAGAGCTTCTTTGTGGTCTAGAACACTATGGAGGCCCAGAGGCCATTGAGTTTTTGTTCTGTAGTTGACTGGTACCTAACAATGCGCTCAGAGACAACCCCGCCACATGCACATCCTAGAACTTTGGTGCTAGACTTGTACCAACCCCCAGCCCTTAGCCACCAACCAGCTGCTCCCCGGCACCCGGCCCTTCCCCTGAGTCCTACCCACAGGCAATGCTTTTTCACGTTTTCCCTTCCTACCTCTATGTACCTTTGTCTCCCGACACCCCACTATCAGTTAATGATGAAGTCCTCCCAGTGTGGTTGTGACAGGCAGGGGACAGGGAGGAGGGAGAGAAGAAGGACATTCCCATACAGAGGGGCTGGGGCAGCTCCCCCGGAGGCTACATGGCAGTGAAGCCTATCCGGGCAGATTTGAGTGGATCAGTACAGGTCCTGCCCCTGGAATGTCGATGCCATTGAGGCAAACACACTGACTCATCCATTGGAAGATGTGGTTCCTTCCAAGGAGTTTCCCTGTTGAATTTGATGTTTGGTGTTGGGAATGGAAACAGGACTTTGGACAAGCTGGTTTTCAAAGTAGCCAAGGGGCAGAGTCCACGTGTGGGCTGGAGGCGCCTAACCTTTGCTCCTGGAGGGGTGCAGGGAGATGGGTGTGTGTGGCCTTTTCCTCTTTCTTCTTCTTATTCTGATGGGAGAACCAGAGTCAAAGAATATCCATTCCATCCCCCTGCCCTGGACAAGGGGCCTTCCCTTTCCAGGCGCCAGCAGGAGGCTCTGGGCTCCTCTGGCCTTTCAGACGCCCACCCTCCATGTCAGTGAGTGCCTTGTTCTTTCAGGCTCTTTCTCTCCTTTTCCAAAGGGAGTCCCCCAGACTTGGTGGCTCCCACTGGGGATTTCTGGGCACCCTGAGGTTTCTACTGCCTTTTGGATTTCCTGGGGCTGGAACAAATGTAGTCCTCAGGGTAGTGGGTGATGCCCTGGAACACGGGTTAGGAGAACTGCAGCTGAGGGCCTGCTCTGCTGTTAACATCTGAGTGACCTGGAGAAAGTCACTGAACCCCATTGTGCCACAGTTTCCTCATCTGCCGAGGAACTTTTAACACTACCTGCCTTTTCTTCCTGGTTTTTAAGAAGACTACACACAATAACAAGGATGAAAATTCCGTGCAAACTTAAAGATGTTTCATGAATGTCAGGTGGCCCTTTTAGTGACCCCAGCGTTGTGCCTTGTGATTTCTCCCTATTTGGAAAGAAGGGCATGGGAGTGGGCAGCATGGCATTCAGTGAGGAGGTTATTCTCCTTAGGTGCCATTGTGATTGGGAAGCGATCTAGAGCGGAAGTTGGGAAAACATGAATTCGAGTCCCAGCTTCCACATCAGTAGGCCATTTTAGCAAGTCCCTTCTCTGGCTTCTAGCAGGGGGAGGGGTGTCAGATGACCACCAAGGCTCCTCCTGGCTCCAGTTTTGTGAATTTTATTGAAATCCTTATCTCTACAGCCAGAGTTATAACCAGGTTCCCACCATACAGCTTTGACTTTTAAAAAAAGAGCTCTATTGTGGTGCAATTGACATACGACAAACTAGGGACCCGACCTCTGGCCAAGGTAGAGCAAAGGGACTAGGGTCCCTTTGGTTATGTGTGTAGGGTATCTTGGAAGGTCTTCTATAGCCTCACCTGTTACAGAAAATGTAGCTGCTTCCCAGCTGACACCTCTGCAATCCTAGAACCTCACCCGGATTAGAGAAAGCGGCACTATATTTTCTAATTATCCCTACAATTCCGACAAGGCCACTGTTCTTTAAGTCTAAAGGGATTTGAAGTTGTTCTAATCTGGCTGGGCTCACATCACATGGCGCTGGCTTTCAGATTTCCCATTATTGGAAAGTGCATTAACATTCCCTCAAGATCATAATGGGACTAAGAGGGGCCTCCAGTCCTGTGACAGGGAGAGAAGGAACTCAGAGAGGGAGAGCACTTCAAAATAGGAACTAAGTCTTGGAGTTCTCTTTCTGCAAAGAAGTAGGTCTTGTCTAACTCCTCCATGGTCCCTGAGAGAGCCAACAAGATGGAGGGGGGGTGGGATGAGTCAAAGGGTGGCAACGTGCCGAAGCTCATCTGTGAAGCTGGGATAAAGCAGATTAATCCTATGCTTAGGTTACAAGGAAAAAAGAGTCTTCCAACTGTCTAGATCATCAGCCATGTAATCCATCTCTCTGTGTCTGCTGAAAATAATGTTATAAAAAATAATGATGCAAGAAAAGTCTCCAGGAGACCAGCTTCCCATCCTCTGCACTATTGGCATTGGGGCCACAACATTCTTTGTTGTAGGGCCGTCCTGTGCATTGTAGGTTGTTCAGTAGCATCCCTGGTCTCTACCCATTAGATGCCAGTAGCACCCCACCCCTAGTTACGACAACTGTCTCCAGACAAGGCTGAATGTCCCCTGGAGGGAAAAATTGTTCCTTTTTGGGTTTTAAAATACGGTCCCATTTTGTTCTTAAAAACAAGTAATTACAGACTATTGTCTTAGATCTGTTGTGTGACTGTTACCTGCCAGACGCTGGGTTAAGGGCCTTACAGACAAGATCTTGTTTATCAGTGGCTAGTGGATTACAAGGGTCTTTTATTTTCTTCTCTTATTATGGGAAACACATAAAGCAACAGCATCTTCCAATTTCTCTAGTTACTTTGCAGGTTCTCTCTCTGCCTCCTGCCCTGTCCAGCAAGGAGGAGGGGCAGTGCCGGGCAGGGAGAGGAGGTGAGATGCCTGGCCCGGTCACTTCCAAATCAGGAGTGTGCTTTTGGAAGCCTTCTTATCCTGTTTGAGCCTCACGTATAAAAAGAGGATAATGATGCCTGCCTTGCAAGCCTGTGAGACTTAGAAACAAAGTCTGGTAGGAGGGAACATGGCTACTTTGCTTCCCTCTATCCCGTCAGGGCCTGGCCACTGGGTCTGGTTCAGAGTAGATGGTTGATAGTGCTCCTGGAATGAATGGGTTGATGAAGAAAAATGTCTGCATCTGTCACAGGCCCTGGCACCGAGGTGTCTGATAAACACTTCCTGGCTGACCATGTCTGCGATGCAGACAGGCAAAGGCCAGAGGCAGCAGCAGGCACCAGAGGTTGTAGAGAGCAGGATACAAACCAGAATCGCCTCTGCCCTTGCGGGAGTTTGTGATCCAGGAGGATGGGAATGACAATGAATACGAATTACAAATCACTAAACAATTACAAGTGTGAAAGGTGCCACAAAGTGGGTGTTCAGAGTCACTCACATCTCACACTTGCCCAGACACATGTAAGCACGCCGGCTACAGCTGTGGGCTAGCCTGTGGGATTGTGGTTAGCCAAAGATCTGGGCTCTAGGGAAGTTTTAGAGAGGTTTCCATTGCTTTTTTTTTTTTTTTTGCGGTATGCAGGCCTCTCACTGCTGTGGCCTCTCCCGTTGCGGAGCACAGGCTCCAGACGCTCAGGCTCAGCGGCCATGGCTCACGGGCCCAGCCGCTCCGTGGCATGTGGGATCTTCCCGGACCGGGGCACGAACCCGTGTCCCCTGCATCAGCAGGCGGACTCCCAACCATTGCGCCACCAGGGGAGCCCCTTCCATCGCTTTTAAAGCTTAAAACAGTGAACTTTAATAAAAGAAAACATTTCCATTGAGCTTTTAAGTACTTAGTAGGAGTTAAAAGTAAGGCGAATAAAATAGTCTGTTTTGTTTCAATTCAGTAAGTGCTCCCTTTTATCAACTTCATTGTCCTTTAGGATTGGGATGAGTTTGTCTGCATTTGGAAAAGGTCACATTAGCCCAAAGGCTGATGGATGTCAGGAGTAAGGCAGCCACAGGCACTGGAAATGCCAACAGGAGCCTGGGCTCTGTGAGGCTGCATCCAAACCCCTGCCCTCCCGTGTCTTTACTGTCACCCTCGCAACCCTGCCAAGCCTCAGTTTCCTCTTGTGTAAAATGGGGATGGTACTGCCATGCAAGATTGTGTTGAGGATTAAGAGAGCTACAGTACATATGGAAAGCACCTGGCACACCGCACGGCACAAGGAAGGGTCAGTTCATGATGACCCCTCCCCTCTTCCCTGGCCTGAGTCAGACTGGGAGCTCTTGGAGGGCAGGGCGTGGGGGCCACTCCCCGGAGTGCCCCTCGGTGTCCATTTGCTCTCAGATGCCTTCCCCTCCTTTCCCTGTGCTGTTGCCTACGTTTCATAGGCTTCCTGGCAACAGGCTTTGGGCTAGTTTCTACTCGTGGGAGCACTGATGGGAGATTGAAAAGTGGAAAGAAAGGAGAAGCCAGGGTGTTTCTCTGTCTTTTCCTCCCTCTTCTGTTACGGTGGTGCTTTTTGGTCTCCTCGGATAGCCCCTCCTGCTATGGTCCAGCCCCTCCTGGCAGCTGGCTTCTGGCTTCTGGCTTCTGATAACCATTTTCCTCCTGACGCATCTGTCCCTCAGCTTCCTGCTGTTGCCAAGCTCCCAGCTGTTCCACATCTCCTAGTAGGCTTCCAAGCTTTCCCATCTTCTGTGTAAGCAACCCCCTGAACTGAATGCCCTCCACGAGTAATGCCTAGCATCGCTCTTTCCCTGACAGGAGCAGACTGACACATCCGTGTCTCCAGCCTCTGACCATGGCAGGAGCTCACTAATCTCTAATTGGTCAAGTGCGTTTTCGATTATAATATTCTAAAAAGGTGGGATTTGACCACATTTTCCAGGCCTCCCCCTTGGCGCTCCTTCATTTTCCATAACCTTAGCAATCAGAAGCATGAGGAACAACTGAAGTAAGGGCCAGTCCCAGAAAATCTATGAACAAATCTTGAAAGTTCTGAAAATTCTATTTCATTTTCTTAAGCCCCAGCTTCTAATAGGATCCATCTATATAACCAGTGTAATCAGTGAGCCAAAATTAAATATCCCCAACTCCTGACCTTCTAATCAATCACAAATCACGAGTGAAAAATGCCAGTGCAAGTGGAAAAATCAGTTCCAGGAAGCCTGCTCTGTCCATCAGTTCTGTCAGGCTCTGCACAGCGGCAGGACCCAAACCCCCAGCCGGGAGAATGCAAATGAGTCACTTCCAATGACGTCCTGTCAGCAGCAGAATTAGTCTTGAAGGAGACAAAGTGAATGTTGATTTAAGAAAAATAAAACCTGATTTCAAATGATTGGGAAAAAATGGCCTTCGTGGTCTCCTGAACATGCCGGGGGCCCGGAGCCTGCAGGGGTGGGACTGGACGTCCAGGAATGGGGAGGGCCACCTTGTCCCTGCCAGGGGCTGCCTCCTCGGTGGCAGGTCTCCAACTCTGGAGACAGACCCACCTGGGTTCGAATTCTGCCTCTGTGACTTACCAGCTGTGGAGTCCTGGGTGAGTGTTGGACTCAGTCAGAGCCTCAGTTTCCTCCTCTGTGAAATGGGCTCCTCTATCCTAGTCCTAGAAAGTGCCCCAGTACTGATGAGGTGCCTAACAAAAGGCCCAGCATCCGCTCTTTGAACACCGGTTAAGGACCCAGGCCAAGCCCATCGAGCGCCTGTAATTACAACTGCTCTGTGTTGACTTGCCTAGTTATATTTAAAGAAACCTTCCTGTGCTTCCGGAGTGTCTGTGGGGGGAACAAAACTAGAGAAAGCCCCTGGGGTGTGTCTCAGTCACTGCCACTCTGGCTATGGTCTGTGTACTTGGTTAGTCAAGGACTCTAGGAGCTTTGTGCAGCCATCACCTAGTGCAGGGGCCCCTCCCAGCACCTCTCACCTCCCTCCCTCCCTCCCTGCAACCACTCCCTGGCCCTGAGGTGGGTCCCTCGCAGCCTCCTGGGAATGACACTGTAACAGCCTCTGAGCAGGTAATCCTGAGTCCCTCTGCCCGCCTCCATCCGTCCTGCCAACAGTGGCCGAGCATTACTCCTGGTGCATGAATCGGATCACATCACTTGCTGCTCAGAAGCCCGCACTGGCCCCCATGATGCTTCCATGAGGCCCGGCAAGGCCTTTACAACCTCCCTCTGCTGACGAACACCTTCCGCACCTGGCCTCCTCACTGACCCTCACGGCAGGTGCTCCGCTCCCCCCACCCCAGCCCGCTTTGCCTTTTCCGCCCCCTGACTTTGTTCACGTCACTTCCTTCTCTGCTGTGCCCTGTCTCCATCACCCACCGCCATCCTCCAGGGCCCAAGTGCGTTCCCTGTCACACAGCAGCTCCAGAAAGTGTGCCGTCACTTCTGTTACAGGGCTCAGCCACACAGGCAGCGGCCCCGATGCCATATGGCAGGAAAAAAAAAAAAAAAATGTGTGGGTGGGTCACGTGACCTTTGGCCACCTGCAGAGATAGACCCAGCTTTTGCTTGAGGGTGTTCATGGGTGACACATGGGTGGGTACACGTTTAAAGTGAATCATGCCTTACCTGAACAACGTAGGGTTTGTCAGTGTGCTTGCCAAGCACCTGAGGGCGCTCACCTAGGGAGCTTGTAAGCACACACACGCCTGGATCCTGCCCGTGACCTCAGGGCCAGAATCTCGGAAGGGGTGTGGGGGGCAGGAATCTGTCTTCTTAGTAAGTCTTACTAGTGATCTTCCCATCTGGGGATTGTAGTAAGGATCTCAGTGTTGAAGCTTTTAAAAAGCAAAGAGTTTTAATGAAGGGAATCACTAGCTCATTATGTATGTATGTATGTATGTATGTATAGATGTGTGGGATTGGGGTGGAGAATGTCTGTATATATGTGTATATGTGTATACGTAATATACACATACATGTGGTCATCCCTCAGTATCCGAGGGGATTGGTGCCAGGCTAGCCACGGATACCAAAGTCCGTGGATGCTTAAATCCCTTATATGAAATGGTATAATACAATTGACCCTCTGCATTGGCCGGTTCTGAACCCACGGATTCAACCAAGCGGGGATCTAAATTCAGAACCTGCGGATACAGAGCACTGAGGGTAGGTAATAAGGGTAACTGACTGTTGGTTCAGTTACCGTGCTAAGATCTTATTCAATCCTGACTACCCCTTATGAATCACAGTCCTTATTCCTCATTTTGCAGATGGACAAACAGAGGTTCAGAGGGGGAGAGTAACTGCCAGACTGTCACACAGCTGGAGAGAGGCGGGGCAGGATTTGACCCAAGGGCTGACAGAGAAGTCCGTGCTTAAACCACTCAGCGGCACTGCCCAGGTGTGCACTGGGATTTTCATGGGACAGATCAGGCCCCCTGGTTTATGTTAACCCCAGTCTCTCTCCTGACACGCCTTGGAGGCTGGGGTCCTGAAGGTCTGGGCGCCTTTCCCACCAAGGTGACCCCTTCCACTCTGTCCCCAGACAGCCTTGTCAGTATCAGGGTGAGGCATTCCTGTCGTGATTTGGTTTTGAAATAGGCTGAGGGAACAGGAATAGGAGGCAGGGGACTCGCCCTATCTTATCCGCAGTGAGTGCAGGACTGGGAGGTCAGCCCTGGCCCCAAATACCTGCCCTTGCTTTAAAATAGGTGCCTCCATCTTGATTACTTCTGATGAGTTCAGATGCATCTTAGTTGAGAAAGAAGGACCAGTCTTTCATACCATATGTAAAGTAATTCAGTTACTCTTCCTTTGTGGAAAGAAAATATACTGAGAAAATCTCACTTGGGAAAGGGGAGTTTTAAATGATATTGTTTGTTTTCTCTCATTGAATGCAGATGTACAGTGTTTCCAAAACACCCTGTGGACAGGAAACGCTGCAGGGTGAAGGGGGTCCTGGGGTTTAAGGCCGGGCTTCTTTGCTACAGGAGTTTTCAGGGCTTTAAACACACTAATGCTCACTGTACATTTCTAAGAAGGTCATATAGTTCTCAGCATTTCTGAAGTTCATTTGACCATGAACTGTTTTGCAGAATCTTGAGTGGCTAACATTCCCTAGAATATACTTTGCAGAAACTAGGATCAAATGTTACTAATACATATAACCCCTTACACGTGCAGAACACTTTTTAGCTAGTCCTCAATGATCTCGTTCAACAGAGTTTTCTTGAGCGACAAAGGAGAGGGTCATTTGAGGCTGTGGTGAGCAAAGGCAAGACTTGGGAGGGGTCATCTGGAGACATGGGGCTCCTCGAGAGGCTCTGGGGAAGCTGGGGACAAGGGGCCCACTTCACCAGTCCCTCCACTTGGTCCCTGGTCTGCCCCAGGAGACGGGCCTGCACCTCCTCAGGAGGCTCCCCCTCCCCGGCACCCGAGAGAACACCACACCTCCCCTAGGTCCTCAGCCAGCATGAGGCCCCACCAGGCACTTTCTTGGACATGGCAATGGCTGCTGGGGAGCACGGCCTGCCAGGATGTCCACGTCGCGGCCGCCTATCACAAGCGCTTGAGCGAAGGCTGGCCCTGGGTCACGTGGGCAGCTGACAACCTTTCTCTCCTTTTAGGATGTTCAGGATCAGTGATCATTCAAATTATACCAGAGGGCTTCCCTGGTGGCGCAGTGGTTGAGAGTCCGCCTGCCAATGCAGGGGACACGGGTTCATGCCCCGGTCCGGGAAGATCCCACATGCCGCGGAGCAGCTGGGCCCGTGAGCCATGGCCACTGAGCCTGCGCGTCTGGAGCCTGTGCTCCGCAACTGGAGAGGCCATGACAGTGAGAGGCACACGTACCACAAAAAA